>NC_089016.1:28453662-28753662 GCF_963932015.1 Anas acuta | reverse complement strand
AGAATGTCCTGGAGGCATGGACTTCAAAGCTTCACGGATGGCTTTGAACTCGATGTCACAAGATCAGGGAAGGCGAAGCTGGGAGGATAAATAAAGTCTGTCAAGGTTCTGGTCTAGCTCTGGTTGGTGATTCTGTGCTCATCAGAGCTGCTTTAAATATTAAAAAAAATATATATATGGAAAAAGTCTAACATTAGATTTCATTAGACATCAATCAGAGATTCTGTCAGAGGGTTCACCGTGGGCCCCATATTTGATAGGAGGGACATATTCCTGCTAAAAGCAGTAATAATATTACAAGACATGGGGACTGGCTTCTAGCTGTGAGTTTATGAATGAGAAACGACAGATACCTGAATTTCTGAGGATGACTTCCATGGGAATTTGTGCTTTTAGCCGTATTATACCTAAACGAGTTAACTGCTCTAGCTGGAAAAGAAGAAAGAGGACCTATAAAACAGCAAGATGTTTTTTAAGGAGTGGTAGGAATAGAAGCAGAAAGACTTCCATTGAAAATAATCTATTTCTAGAACTCTTTCAGGATTCACTTCTATGTTCTAGCATGCTTCTGCTGCTCTGGAAAATTGTTTTGGCTTTCCTGAGAGGCTGAGTGAATCGATATTAAGCAAAGATTCCTAAAATGCTACAGAGATGGCTTAAAAATGAGTGTGTGAATTGAGTCATAATGCTGAATAGCTAGGAATGTATGTGGTATTCTTGATAAATCACCTTCTTTGCCATCTGGATAAAAAATCAGGCCTGAGGTACTGCAACCATCCCTTCATTCAGGTAATACTGAGATAAATATGAAGCATTTCTCTGTTTCTCTTATCAATTGCATTCCTTAACATTACATGGAGGAATTCCTTGTTTTTCTCCTGGAAAGAACTTTATGAGAAAAAAGCAATTTCTTGGGCTTAGAAACGGGAATTAAATCTCAGTCTTCAAAACCTCATTATTTAGATTACACAATTTGGACGAGATGACTTCATAAAAGACACTGTTAAACAAGCGTGTGCTCTCTGGTTCTTAAAAACCATTAGTTTCTAAGCTAAACACACATCCAGATGATGACAGCTAGATACTCACTGTGGATATTCTGTAATGATCTGTATAAAAATGAATTTAAAACCGTTAGAGACTCAGGTTTATTATCATATTAGTAACCAGTAAGTCTTTTCACTACACCTGTCTCAATTTAAATTCTTATTTTAAAAATATCCTCCTTATTTTTAACTTTTTCTTTTAAAGTTTCCCTCTTTCAGCGCTTTGCTAGGTCAGTCTGACGGGGTGGATCCTCCATCATCAAAATGCCCAGCATTTTAGCACGCTTCTGTCCTTGCAGGGTGGATGGCTGATGAGAGGGAGCGTGTGAAGTCCTTCTTTCTGTATGTCTGCAGCGTAACACCTATAAACCAGCAATCAAAAGAGTATCTTTGCACAGAAAGTGTGCAGAAAGTAATTTTCAACGTGAAAACCTTCCCACAGGCAAGGCACTTAATGCCATATGTCCTCACAAGCCATGATGATTATTACATTGGCTGTTTTTTCAACTTTTTGACTCATCTGTTGCGTGTGGGGAGAGGCAAGTGGGGAAACCTCTTTCTACAGCCTCTCCAGGGTGACACAGAACTAGGAGATTCTTGGTAGAAATAATTTTAAATCATTTTAACGTGATCTTTGGATGTAGTCCACTATCAGCGTTCACCGTGCAATTTTTATCCAGTGAGCTCAAAGCCAATTATAAAACTTTCTTCTAAGATCTGAAATACCGGGCAATAACTTTTCTTCCTTTTGAGCAAATAGCAGTATTTTTAAAAAAAAAAAAAAAAACATTTTTCTGTGTCAAAAAACAGGTATATTTGTAAAACGGTGACACAAAACATGAAAGTGCTTTTTGATATGTGTTAATTGGGAACGTATGTATTATAGGATATTTATTTTCAGTGTCTTGCCAGTGACGCCCCTGGAAAAATGGGAATTATTCCAGGAAAAATAAGGCAAAATGCATAAGCAGAGAGGTCTGAATGGTCTTCAGGACTTCTAGGAAATGAGATTACAAAAAAAATAAAGCTTTAGGGGACTGTTCTGCTGGCATGGCACTTCAGACTTGCAGGCAGCTCTTGGATAGATCCATTCAGAGAATCTGAATGTTGTGTAGGTTAATGTGCTTTTGTCTTCAGCAGTCTTGGGGGTTAGAGGGGACTTCCCCATCCCAAATGATTCATCTGGTGGTGTTAGTACTGATGCCTGAATGGCTTTCTGTAGCATCTCCAAGGGTCTGAGGGTTCTGTATGTGCCAAGCTCTTGCTGGGGAACTGTTCTATCTGGTGCAAGGGAAGCATCGGTTAACAAGGCTTTGCTAAAGTTCATATAGTTTTAGTTTCTTTCCAGAACAAATGACTGCACTGGATTAAAAATTGTATTATGGAGGAATCACTTAGGAAATCTGTGATGAGTTAACTAGCAAGTTGCTGTCCTTTAAGATGTGGGACTCTCTAAACTATTCACTACAAGCGTATTTTCACGAAGCTGTCTGTTTTCAGAATGTAAGTCACTTGCACAAATAACAGTTATCATTTACTAAACGAAAAGGTGGACTTTTGAAGCAGTGTGCTTCTTCCAGAGAAGGTGAGAATGTGGGGAGCTGGTGAAGTGGTACATTTTTCTTTAAAGTGGGTGGCCACAAAGCTTAGTTAAGTACAGCATTTAAGTGAAATCTTTACTCCAGAAAAAGCTGCTTTCTTTTGCTCGTCAGTAGAGGATGGTTTATCCAACGTTAATTTGTAGGAATTTTATGTGTATCTCTTGTTAATTCACCTTTTATTTTTTTTTTTTAACAGGGAAAACCAGACTTGAATACGACTTTGCCCATCAGACAAACTGCATCAATTTTCAAGCAGCCCGTCACCAAAGTCACCAACCATCCTAGTAACAAAGTGAGATCCGATCCGCAGCGAGTGACGGAACAGCCACGGCAGGTAGGAATTCATCTCTTTCTGTTGTTACTGTGCAACATTTGAGACAAGCTGAAAATCAAAGTATTTTGATTTCCAAGCTGAAAATCAAAATATTTTCAGCTGCGCTTCGATCGCAGATGAGCTATCCTGTCTTGATGGTTACTTATGGAAATATGCTGCAATAAATACCATTAAAATCCAGAAATAAGTCAGTTCTTATGGAGATTATTTTTGCTTAATCCAAAACTTCATTCAGATTTGACAGAAAAATTCCTCTTGAATTTCAGATACGTGCTGTGTTGTCACAATTGGACCTCAAACACAAAACTTTTTTCATGTGCAGCTTCTTAACAGAAGTTTCTATAAAACATACAGTTGTCATCAAGAACTATTATCACTTTTATATAGAAGAGCTTTGTGCAAAATCAATTTAAAATTATCTGAAATCCCTCTTTTTCAGTATAATACTACTGCAAATGCAAAACACAGTAACTTAAACTCACCTTACACAAGTTCTTTTTTAGCTGCTTTTCTCTATATCAATGACATCACCTCTTCACACGATGCTTTTTCAGTTTTGTTTTTTTATGGGGAGAAGAGCAGAGAAGAAAAGGAAATCTAGTTGAAGGAATAATCAGCTACATAACATAGTGTATATTGGATTTAGGTGTTATTTTTTAAGTCTGATGTGTATTTTTGGAGTCATAGCATTGCTCTTATCAAACTGAAACATCTTATTCTGGGATGAGAAGAAAACGCAGAGGCATGTTCACGTTTTTGTACATTGGTATGTCGCTAACTTTTAACAACATTTCCTTTGAAACTCAGGCTGTCTCTAATATTGAACTTTCAAACCTCTTGAATGCTGTTCTCGTTAGAAATAACATAAGGAATTTAGACTCTGCATCCTCTAAATTCAGGTGAGAAAGAGAAGGAAGAAATATCGAGCCGTATGGGATCATCTTGTTGAGATGTCTTTTAGCAAGATTTGAAGGCCTCAGCTAACCTCACTGTTGGTCCCGTGAAGTTCAACAGGGGCCATGTAAGTGTATCACGTTCAGATCCTAAAGATGCATAATTGCATGTGTCTATTGATTCTCTTCACGTTCTTTGGGTTTTCCTTTTAAACTACTACACTTGGTGTGTTAGGATGTCTGCTGAACCAGTAATAATCACTAAAGGGTAAGAAAGTTACGGCACCTTTGTGGCAAGAGAAGTGGATGTTTGGCGACCCGTATCTTGATGGATTTCAAATCCTTTCGTGCTTGCCTATTTCCTCCCAGTTTTCTTTCTTCCAGAATCTTTGCTTCAAATACGTAGTGAACTGAAACCATCTGGAATGCATCCCTTGTCTTTTGAGAATGACTCTTCAGGAAAGACTTGCAGAATAGTCGGTTTTCAAACCCACCAAATCTTTGCTTCTTTAAGATAAGTTCTAGCAGGTGAAGCTATAGCAAGATCTTCAAGAAATCCATGTCTGCTGATCACTGTGTCAGCATTTGGGTTTGATCAGCATCCTTTTGCTTTGCTTGCAAGAGTACATCTTCAGAAGAGGACACTTAAAATGTTATTTTTATTCTATAATGTCTTGCTTCATTTGAAGAAATGCAAACTCTACTTGCATTGAATGGAGAATAGTTTATCTTAATGTCTAATATTAAAGGAAATCTTGAAATGTCTTACTCTTTTGCCTTTCCCCAACCTAAAATGCTGGTTTGAGATCTTATGTTTGTCATGGTGACTGACACAGGTGGGAAACTCGGAGAAGAAAGAGAATAGTTGGTCACAGTTGCCTTTACGTAAAGCTTCAATGAGTTCTGAATAAAACTTCCATTAAAAAATCTGGAATAAAGCAGTTTAGTGTAGATATGCTGTCAATTCCTGGAGAATCTTAAGCAAATTGCCAGATTCCATAAACAATTTCCAGTGATCTGGTTTCTTGACACACAGATTTCCATCACACATTTATTAGTATTTCTTTAGGCATTGGTAACTGAAGGTATGTAAATACATAAACACGCACATCTCGTTTGAAAGCATCAAGAAGTTCACTCAGATGTTCTACTTACTATCTGGATTGTAAATATTAATGGATGTGGTCTTTTCTTGGTTTTCAAAAAGCAAGGATTCTTTTTTTTGGTGTGATCAGTTGAGATAAAATAGAAAAAGCCCAGGTGAGGAGTGAAGTTGCTGGAAAATTTTATTCTTAGTAAAAAGAATAAAAAATACAAGAAATAAAAAGGAAATGGAAATAAAAAAGAAATAGGAGAGAATAAAACTGGCACCTTAGAGCACTTGAGATACAATTGTCAGATAAATGCAGCCTTGAGTTCTCTTCCAGATAAAAACTCTATTTTTCCTCATATAAATGATCCCTACGTGCATCACTGCCTCCTCCTTCTTTTATTCTCAGGCATGGAAACCTCCCAATATGTAGACATTAAATCAGTGGTGGATAATCAGCTGCTGAAGCACTGACTATTGCCTATTTGTATGTAAAGCTTACTCAGTTACCATTTCCAGTGTCATTCCTCCCCGTTTCTTCAATTCTTGGCCCCAAATCCCTTACGGGGTTCTTGCTTCTGTATTTCTAGATACACATCTCCAAAAGCCTCGCTTCACTCGTATCTGTTATACCTCCCTTTTCAAAAGACAGCCTCACCAGAGTTCCCTGCAGATTCTCTTTGGCCTTCCTCCTTAGGTAGAGCTGAAAATCACCGAGCACTGGAGTTCCTTTGGCAGTCAGGAGTTTGCTCGTGACCTGGGAGCGAATAGACATGGTTATTAGTGTTGGCAGGGAAGACGTTTGGCAGCAGCTCTTCTTTAAGCACTAAACCCTGTGGTAGTTCCTGGAAAGATAACAGCTTGCCTGGGATCTGGGTGGAGGTAAAGCTGTCAATTAGAGCAACTTCTGGTTCTACATATTCAGCGTGATGTTTAGTTGCACACAAATAGTGTCACAAGCTTGTCTAAGACTTTCAAGCAACTGCTCTGCGAGACAGCATCTTAAAGGCTTTCAGATTTTTAGACTTTTATAGATTACTGATCATCAGAGTGGAGAAATTCATCCAAGAAGGAGTAGCAATACTCTGGAGAATTCTGGAAGTACTCGAGTTGTGTGTGCGTGCATTTCGTAAAGGGTCTTCTGATACTCACAAGACTTCTCCAAGTCGTCTTCACCTAAGAGGCCTCTGTTCCAACACCAGTACCAGTCAATCCAGGAGATTTCTCAGATTTTTTTAATCTAATCAAACAATCAGAAAATCTGTTCTTAAATAGCAAATCTAGGAGCCTTATTTGCAATTTCCTTCGGAGTGCTTTCACATCGCTTTTTGAAGCATCATCCTGTTCAAACATATTTTAGTTTTCCATAAGCTTACTTAGCATAGGTTTCCTTACTATTTCTGTGTTGTTTTTTTTCTTTGCAGTGTCCACAAATAAGCCAGTATAAGCAAAAGAACCCTGTCAGATTTTTAGTGGATCCTGCAAAGGAAAAAATTAATAAATAAAAAAGTTTAGCCTCCTAAATGTTGTCAGCCTTGCTGCTTCAAAGTAAGTTTCAAGAAGACATGATATATTCTTGATAAATTTCAGAGGAATGGTTTGGATTTTAAAAAGTCAGATTGCCATTGTTGAAACTGAACGTCAAGCCTGTCAAGCGTTCTGTACCTAATCGGATGTCTTAAGTCCTATGTAGAGCACTTAACATCTTCTTCATGTTTTAGAGCTCCTTGGTTCACATTGTTCCATGCTTACTGGCCTTTTTCAGAAGTTTTTTCATCAAGTTCACTCCCTAAATGTGTAACATACCTGAGGTATTGAGTTAAAGGTCCTCAGACTGCCAAGGACTTGATTAATCACTTGTTAATTCCGCTGTATAATGTTGATTGTGGTGATAGAGATAACTTGAAACCATGATAGTAAAATAAACTAACTTAAGTGGTGATTATAAAACTGAATTTGCAAAAGGTTCAGCTCTATCTTCCTGATACATTTGGCTACAAAAAAAAATAATCCATGAGCATGGATCAACTGTTTAAAACGCATCCAGCCTCCTCTTTGAAGCTTGCTTCAAGAAGAGCAAGTAATCAGTTAATACTGTGTGATCTGACTCCTCTAGTGCTATGGCAGATAGCCACCTTTCAAAAACCACCTGAGGATAAACCTGCTGGTATTCACTTTATAAAACCACCTGAGGATAAACCTGTTAGATTTGCCTATAAAATAATCTGTCTTCAGGCCAAAAGTTCTCTTCGCAATTGATTTGAAAGTCTATCTTATCCTTAGTAGACTTTATAGATATTTGCCGTGGATTGTTTTGTGATGAATTATTGAATAAGATGAGAGATCACAAGCTAAATCCGACCACAGTCACTTTTTGCATAAGATAGATGCAGTCTCAAAAGCCTAATTTACCAGAAAAACGGCAGGATGTCGAATAGACGTAATTTTATTTCCTGCAGATGAACTTAAAAGATCAGAATCCAAAATCAGGTTGGGTTGGAAAACTGAAGCTTGTTGGTTGATGGCTGTTAAAATTATCAAAAAGAGGGATGGAAGGAACCTGAGGAGATGAAGTTCCGCCTCCCAAGCCCGTCGAGAAGCACTGATGTTTTGTTTGGCAATTATGGGTGTAGGAGAGCTGAGCAACTCACAGGGTGTAAAAAGATGAAAAGTTTTCCAGCTTTATAGAGGAATTCTCATTCATTTAAAAATCTTCCACAGACATTTTGAAAAGCCCACTTTATAATCATATTTCCTCTTTAATCGCTTGCAATAGCATTGAGTTGAGTAGTTCCTAAATGATAAATCATAAAAAGAACCAGTGGTGGAGGAAGCAATATTTTACCGTTCTCCAAACAAAGGACTCCAGCAGCACATCTGCAGCGCAGGGCTACCATTATCGGGCCGCAGAAAAACAAGGAAGTGAAAAGAAAAGGCTGCTCCGCCCTGGGGACCTTGGCACGGCGTTCCCATATCAGAAGAACACTGGGTTGCCCTCCAGAGAGTGAGTTTGGGTGCTGAGGGATGCAGTTCTCCCTCTGCAGGATGTTATTGCGTAAGAGGTCACTTCTGGCATAACGCACGCTGACTAATTTCCCAGGAAATGGGGCGCTTGGCTGCTGGCTGGCTCTGAACCCAGCCCGCTCAAGCACTGCTAAATGAAGGGTTTGGGTTTTAGGCTCTTTGCCGCGTGTGTTTCCTAACCCCCAGGCTTCAGGCGAAATTGCAATGGGGCCGTTTTTCATCCCGCAACAGGACCAATGCCCCTGACTGATGGATGGATGCTCAGAAGGGTTATTCGTTCTGCATTAGTAATGAAATATCGCGCCGTAAGAATGATGAATCTTGAAATGCGGTTCTTTTCTCATTCCTTCCTCCTCCTGCTCCCATCAGGATTCTCATCACTGCCTACCAGGGGCATGTTTGCTAATGCCTCTCTCCTGGAGGCGTGGATCTCGCTTTTCTGGCTGCGCTGGTGCAGCCTCAGCAGGCAGCCGAGGAGAGGAGCGGATCCTCCTCGTGGTGCTCCCCGGGGTGAATTGGAGGTTTCTTTCCTCTTCTTTTCCCCGGCTCCATAACGCTGAGAGAGGTGCAGGCTAAATAATGTAAACTATTTTTAGGGCTGTAACTGAAGAGGCAGATGCTCCATGCCTCGAGCCTCGCAGGATCTTTTTCACTCACGTGAATATGCACTTCTGTGGCTGAATATTGTGTCTTCATCTTGTACGTGAAGTGACAAAAGCTTTCTGAATTCCTACAGGCTTCAAGATGGGAAGCTAATCCCTTTTTAACCAGCTTCCATCGCTGTCTTGCTAGATAAAAAAAAGGTCTTTTTAAATAATAGTCATGGTCAATCTGCAGCCCAGAACTTCAGTATGTATCTTTGGACATATAAGGTAGGAGCGAAGAAGGAAATCTGTATCATTAAAAAAACCTCCCTTAAATCAAGAAATGAGAAATGCAAAGTGTGTTCCCAGCTAATAAACTAAACAACGGAAAGAGAATGTGAATTTAGTTCATGTTACCTTCCTAGAAGTGAAAAGATTTGATCCCGTTCCTAGAAAAGTCAGGATTTACCTACACAGCAATGGAAAGGGCCAGGTCATGGAGCCAGTGTAGGTTTGAGGGGGTACAGCTGCTGAGCAGCTTCATTTGGTGATCTGTGCTGCTGTAACCTGCAGCATCACACAGATTTCCAGCAGCAGATAGGACATTCACTTTTCCATAGCTTTGCAAGCTGCATCTTGTATATTGTTCCGATGTTCCTTTGATTATGAGCACAGTTTATTTCCATCAGCTGATTTATTTCGTATTCTAACGGGGGTCTCATTTTCTTCTGCAGCTTTTCTGGGAGAAGAGGCTACAAGGCCTCAGCGCGTCGGATGTCAGCGAACAAATCATAAAATCCATGGAGCTCCCCAAGGGTCTTCAAGGTACTGTGCTCACGCTTCAGATTCACAAAGCAGCTTGGGCTTAACAGGGACAGACTTTTTGATGCTCTTAACGAGTGTTTCAGTTTCCTATCAGATTTAGTAAACTTCAAATTGTAGATATGCTTGCTGACAAAATACCTCAGTCTCCAAAACTCTTTATTTTTAGCAGTTAATATAAACCACACTGCAGAACTGTACTCTCGCTGGTGAAAGTTGATCTAAAATATGATCAAATCGCTGGTCAGAATTAATAACGTTGTTCTGCTGCCTAGGAGACTTTCGCAGGAATTTGAGGGCTGTAAAAATCTTCACTGGGCGTTTTTCAAACTTAACACCTTGTAGGATTCAAGCAGAGACTGTGCTGGTGTGGATTAACATCATGAAGTTGCAGATGAACTGTTTGAGGACGTGACTGATAAATTGACGATGTGATCAGCTTTATTAAAAAATTCATGATGTTGTAATTGCTATTGCAAGTAAAAATAAAAATAAAAAATCCAGCCAATTCTAGCGGTGAGCTGCCTTGTGAAATGTTATTGCAAAGCTCTTTTTTATTGAATTTATCCTTATTTTAGGAGTTGGCCCAGGTAACAACGACGATACCTTGTTGTCGGCTGTTGCCAGCGCTTTGCACACCAGTTCGGCACCCATCACGGGCCAGCTCTCCGCAGCGGTGGAGAAGAACCCGGCCGTCTGGCTCAACACATCTCAACCCCTCTGCAAAGCTTTCATAGTCACAGACGATGACATTAGGTGAGTTTTTATCGAGTCTTCAAGAAAAGGGGAGGCTGCTGGAGCCCAAGGAACATTTGGATTCTCTGAAAATAGCTGCCAGCTTGAATCCTGTTTAATTTGAAGTATTCCTGGTCATGTAATGATAATAAATCTCTTTCGTAATCAGCGTAAAATACAAAATTTCATCTTTCAGTTCAGCAAACATTTTAAATCTCCTCCTCTAAATGCATTATTAAGAATTAACCACGCTTCCGTATCAGCAGGGATAAGCACTTCACATTTTTCAGTTGTGGGATACGGCTTCTAAATGCTAGTCCTGTGCAAGGTAAGGGTGTAAAATGAGCATGGTGTGGTTCCCAGGGGTGTTTACATGTCAATCTTGGTCTCTTTAGGCAGGCTTTTGGTATTCCCTGTAAACTGTCTTCTCCCATACGGAGTCTGAGATCATTTATCTTGAGATTGCTGATTCACAGCTTGTTCGTAGCTTTTTGTTTCCTGACCTGCACATCGTTATCTTCTTTTTGTAACCGCACTATTGAGTTATCTCCGTTTCTGTAAAAGGCTCGGGGTGACATCCGTGAGTCTCTATTAGATAAAAGCTTTAACTAGTTTTCCTCTTCTGGGGTGGATCGGGGAATGGCATCCTCTGAAAGGAACAGAGGGATTGCTCTCCTAGTTTCTGAAAATCCTACCTTTTGGTTTTCAAGAGCCCTTTCTCTTGCTCAGGCTAGGTTCTTTGCTGAATGATCGCTGTTGCCCATTAGGTTTTGGTCCTGAGATTTCTCAGGTTTCTTGACAAATGGCCTGTTGAAATTGCATGTTAATAGGACTTCTGCTTTTCCCTGTAAGCAGCCATAACCTGCTAAATTCACCAGAGCATAGCGATAAATGAAGTATGTCTGGCAGCGTCACGCTCTGCGCAGTAGTGGGTAAGAAAAATTACCTCTTAATCTGTCCAAAAGCCAAGTGGCATTTAACATCAGACAGGAATGGAGAGTAATTCAAATTTAGGGCTCTCCAAGTCGGCTTAGCTTGGAGCTAAGCATGTCGTCGTCTTCAGCTCTGTGAACCTCGATCCGAGCTAGTCAGCTGGAGCTTGGTACCTCACAATATTCCTCAATGCCCCGCACAAATCTTGCTCTGTGTGGCAGACCGAAGCCACGAGAACTACAAAGTGCCAAAGGGAGGAAATAAGAGGATGCTGTTGCAGTCTGAGCTCTCCTCGTGATTAAGAAACTTGTAAGGTAAAATGATCACACCCTTCTGTGTTGCAGAGAGGTTAAAAACTAAATAAGCAATGGCATCAACTTTCTGACCCCATTTTCTAACGATGAGTTTGATAGGGAGCATGTCAGCAAAGCAGGCAGCTGAGAATATGTCAGTGCTGTTTAGATTTGCTGTGTCAGCAGTGGTTAATTTCTGCTGAGAGGGGAGGAGAAAAGATCTTTGTGAGATGACGTTTTGGAGAGTTGTGTGTGTGGGGAGTCAGCGGATGCCCCTAAACCTGAATTTAATTCTGAGCACTAAGGAGATCATCTGAATGCGACGTTTATGCGCAGTCCTGCTGCATAAAGCAGCTTTCCCCTGAAAATACGGTCAGAATTTGAATGAATTTCTGCGTTAAGGGGAGCATCTCCTTAACGCTCGCTTGCTTTTGAAGACAACAGCACAAATGCTGTAGGATGAGGAGTGCGTCTTGGCAGGAGGAAGGCTGAAAAGAGCTTGTGGCTGCGGAGCTGCTTAGTGGAGATAGTCTGAGCCTTAGGATTTTACTTAAAGATGAGCACTTCTTAGTAGCACGCTTTTTTTTTTTGCTGTTGGTTCTTAAATATTTGCTCTCGGTAGCTCCCCGTGCTTTAAAAGTAATACTGCTTGTATAAACAGAGCTGGGTTTTTAATGCTTAAATCCATTTGCTAGCAGAGCAGCCTGCTCAGGACTGGAAGTGCCGCGAGCTGTTTTATGGTTATTGCTGCCAGGGAGATTAACTGGCTGGCTGACGATTTGGGAATGAGCTAACTTGGGAAAGCTCTGTCTTCACCTGACCTTGGGAGGTGAGGAAGAAGAATCTCACGAGGAGGCCGCATGCCCTGCTAACAGGAACCTTAACAGCCCTTAATAACAGGAGCTGGTCCAATATATGTGACGTTGGCTGGCACTTCTGTGTCTTGTGGGAGTTAAATACCACGGATATTGGGTTCGAGGTGGTAGGAAGGAAAAATTTTGGTTTGTTTTGGTTATATTTCATCTTATTTGCGGTCTTGGGATCGCTTTCATTCAATTAACAAATGCCAAAGTTGCTATTCTGTGTGACAACGGAGAAATAAAACAGGTTATAAGGCATTTTCGGTTCAGTTCTCTGCCCAGGGGTCTGAAAGATCACTGGGCACTGAAACTTAACAGCTCTGGGAGACAGCGAGCTGTCTGTGGAGGACAGCAAACAACGATAGGAAACAGCTGGAAGACAGAAAACAATTTCTGTACCGAGCTGCTGGTTTGTTCTGGACTTCTTTTGCTATCTCTGTGAGCAGACAGCCTCCTCCGAAGTGCTGGCAGTAGCTGCAGTGGTAAAACTGAACAGCTTTAGAGGCTGGTGCTCCTGAGAGGCTTCTGGCTTGTGCAGCACGCTAGATATCACTCCTGCTCTTCGAAGATTTGATGTTCTTCCTATCTGTCCTGCCATCCTAAATAGCTGCAGGGTGTTTGCAGCACTCGAACAAATGTTTTCCTGTGCTGCCTGTGCCTGTTTCTGATGAGTTCTGGTCATTTTTAAGCGTATATTTTATTTTTTAGAAAACATAGCTTGATGGAACAGGTGTATTTTCAAGTTTTTAAAAAAAATGTTCTTTTGCAAAAGTTGTGTTCTCTTGGGAAAACTTCAAAAAAGGACTCCTTGCTTTCAGGTAACACAGGAAAGCTAAATTTTACCTTCCAAGTTAAACATTGACTCAAAATGCCTTAAATTGTTCAAGACATCTGAGGGAAGATGTTTGAAATAGCTCAGCAGGGAAACAGCCGTTTGTTGCTGCTGCCCAAAATGCATCAGTGACTGGTAGATAATACTTGAATGTGAAGGTAATATATTAAAGAACTAATCAGTATGGGTTAAAAAAAAAAACTGAGTCATTGTTTATCCATGTAGCATGCTCCCAGGCTGGTATTATGCTTGAAGGATTGACATTTCTGCCCCTTCTCCCCTTCTCTGCTTTCAGAAAACAAGAAGAGCGGGTGCAACAAGTGCGTAAGAAACTGGAGGAAGCACTAATGGCAGACATTCTGTCACGGGCGGCTGATACGACAAAAGATCTAGAGGTAGAAATGGATAACGGAGATGAAGCATAAAAAGAAATCAGGTGAGTCAGATCTCCAGGAGGGGCACACTCAGATTTACCCATCTCATCCGCCAGCATATCACGCAGAAGCAGCCCCACGTTCTCCCAGCACGTTTGTTAGTGCACTGCATCAGCAGGGGCAGTTTTGCATGTTTAGAAATGAACATCTTCACATCGAATGCTACACAGATCGCTGGGGGAGGAAGAAAGTGGTTTTCATCCTTTAGGGTAAAAGCCCAGTCTCTGGAAACCGTTGCAGATGAATCTTTTAATGCGTAGTAGATGCCGAAAAAATGGGTAAAGTGATCAAAGTGAATGTCCTGCTGTTCCTCAGACTTTAATTTAGTTCCCAAAACTTTTCTATTTATTTTTAAATGGATAATACTTACAAATATTAATTCACGTATTTGTTAATTCATGTTTCTACTGCACATTTTTATTACTTATGGAATGAGTGCAACATAAATTTGCTCTTTATGTCGTGTACGAGAGCTATTTGGCAGTGTTGTTTAGCCCAGTTAACAGGCCAGTAACCTTCCTTCTAATTACTTGGAGTTCTAGATATTTACTGTCAGACTCTTAATCCCTGAATATTTCTCCTCTAAAAGCCTAATTATGGGTAACATTAAAGGAAGTCAGGCAAGAACGCTGATTTAAGGTGTGAAATTTCGAACCTTTGCCATTTTCGACTCAAATTGTCAATCTGAACTCCTTAATTTAGCGTGAAATAATTACTCTGTAATGGAGTCACAGAAGTGGTTATTTTTGCACCGATGCTGCGGTTCTCGGTAGAAATCAGTTGGATCAGCAGACCTTGATTTTCATCTGCTCCTTACCTATTTACCTGTACTTAAGTGTGTTGGCTGTATTCTCTAAAACCCCTGCTTTCTGCCCTAATGGCTTTCATTATAGATTTTAACAAGAGTTTTAAGTGGATTAGTAAAGCAGCTTGAAAGATGAGTCTTTTCCCTACTAATTTTTTCCCCTAATAATTCCCAGACTAATTTTCCAGTCTGATCTGTTGATATTAAGAAACTTTTTATGCACTAATTATTCTGTGTTTAAAAATGAGAATCCAGAAAGTGATTTTAGGTTGTAATGAAACACCCCGGAATGCAGGAGGGTGTGTGGTGGAAGAGGTTGAACCTTTAAACCATGTCGTGTTGTGGTTGTGCTTAATAAAAAAAAAAAATAATAATAATAACTAGGTGCTTGCAGGAGCCTTAACAACTGAGCAGCTACTTATGTGGTGTTAATTTTTTTTTATTACTCACTAGGAACAATTTATAATGTGTTCTTCATATGGAACTAAAGCACAGCTGTAACTGTTCAAACAAAGTCGCTCTAATTGATGCAACCACCTGCCTTTGCTTTTCCAAAAGGGCTTCTTTCTTTCTCTCTTGCAGGTACTTTTAACTGACTTGTCCCAGGAGGAAATTCCCAAAAGCCAGAGGCACTTTTTCCTTCGGTCTTTCGTTATAAGAAGAAACGGACCCATGCACATTTATATAGCTTTCTAATAGCATTAAAACCAATGCCTTTTTTAGACTCCTATTTTTGATGTATATATCTTATTTGAAAAGCAACTTTATTTTGTGTCCTATGACTTAAAGTCCTTTTTTAAGTATCAAACATTACCCTTAATCTAAAGCTGAGCTTTTGATGCCAGGTTGCAAACCTACTGGAATTATATTGCCTGTATTAAATATTTGTTGGTTGTTTTTTTTTTTTTTTTTTTCCTGTGGTCTTTAGTAAGGATGGATCAGGAGCACAGAGTGATTTCCCAATTAAAGATTATTGTGACTCTGTATATAAACAGATTTTTATACCTATGGGTGAAAACACCTGTACATTCTTCCGTCATCACTGTAAAGAGAAATAAAAGATTATATTCCAATCAGTTGAAAACTTGTCGTGTTGTGGATAGAGTGAGTGAAAACAGTCCCTGCTCGTATTTGGTTTGCTTGGCCAGGTGCTGGGTAGGCTGGGAAGGGCGGATGTCAAAAAGTTCTGTCTTTGCCCAGAGCACTGCCTCGGGAAAGCTGTCTGATCTCGGGAGCAGTTGTGGATTTTTCACTTGAGCTGAAGTACAATTGCATTCCCCCTGAGCAAGAGGAGTGCTAAAAATAAGTAGCCGGCACGACTTTACAGAGTTCTGCTCTGAGGTCGAAGTGAAACTGGGAAGAAAGTGGCTTCGGTTCAGAATGCAGCAGGTGCTGAAACTTGTTTTTGTTTCTGTCTGCTGAGACAGAGCAGCAGGACGCTGGGCTGGCCCTTTCTGGGGGAAATGCATCCGTGCTGCAGTGCCTAGTAACGTTTCAGAACACAAGGTAAGGGCTTGATGGGTACATCTCAGAAGGCAGAACTGTGGGGAAGGCTAGTAAATGCATGTTGCCACAGATAATTAGTTGGATTGAAAAAAAAATAGCTTACATATACACTCTACTATTTCCAGAGTTGTTTTGTGTAATTACTGATCAAAAGCTCCTGGATGAGGATGTGAGTGGCTTCTCCCATGTAGCTGTACAATGCAGTCTCATTTTAGGGATGAAGATACCAGGACGTTAACACTTAGGTGACTGAAGTCCAATAAAACTGGCACAGAAGTGGCTTTAGAGGCTCTTCCCAGCCAAAATGTTTCATGTCGGAGCAAAAAGCAGACCCAGCTCTTTGAGGAGAGTTGCTCCCAAAAGTAATGGTTTAACCATGCCTTGCAGTTTCCTTGTCCTTATTATGCTTTGTCACTTCTTTGGGTGAGCAACACCACTGCCAGAGGTAGCTGGAAAGCCCTTCAGGGAGAAAATGCCTCTGGTTTTTGGTGGAAAAAATATTCTCTGCCAAAACTAGAAAGCCTTGTATTAAAACACAAGAATTTTCTGAAGTTTGGGCTCAAATGGGACAAAAGAGTTTCCACAAATGCTTTTACTGCCTTCCTGCCAAAACCTTGGTTCTGATGGAAGCCTTCCTTTTGCCTGTTGAGGTGTAAAGTGGCGTTTCAGGACTAAGAAGACGGACATAAATTCACTGAGAGATCCTTGAGGAATGACCTTCTGCTTTTAATGGTATCTTTCCACCTGGAAATCAGTCAGAGCACTGAGAGGGAAGGGTGGTGCTGGTTTAGAGCTCACACACGCTCATGAGGAGGATGTGGTTCTGGTTTTGAAGCCTGGGGAGACCTATGCAAGGCTTCCCTGCTTCCACAAGCATCCCTTCAAGCTGACATGAGTCTGCCTCTTCCCTCGGCATCTGTCTGCTGTTCTCCCATCTCGTGCCTTTCCCTAGCTCAAGTGACTTTGAGATTATCACTGACAGCCCTCCTCGTTCTCCTATGCCCTTAACCAAGTGGACTGATTATTAATCATTTTGGCTGACGGTTTAGTCCTCTTACTTTAGCTTTATCCTGTCGTAGATAGATTTGACAAGCGATATAAGCTGCTGGTGTGTAAAAATGCGAGCGCTTCGTGTAAAAGCAGGTGTCAAAACAAGAAAGCAGGAATGATTCAGTTGCTGTTTAAGGGACTTATTTGGAGAACTCAGAAATTTCACAGCACTCGGGGCTCTGAAACCCAGTCCGTTGTGGACACCTGTGCCCATGAACAGATCTGGCGGCTTCTTTCAGAACCAGACAACTGTTTTAAACCCCTTTTTTCCTCTACTTTCACAGCTTCTTTACAACAAGAGCACCCAAAAGACGGCTTAAATGCCACGATTTGCTCTTCTCACCCGTGCTGCCGGTGTCTGGGACGGGCTCAGCTCCAGGTTTATGTGAAGTAGGGCAGTGAGAGACAAATTTGTCTCTCTTGATGAGCTGCTGCCATTAAATCGGTGCCACTCATGGTGACATTTATCACAATATTCTGCTCCGATTTTCCCTCCAGCAGGACCTGTTCCTGTGCTGGTTTATACTGAACTTTTCGGTAATAAATATGATTTAGAGCATGTATATATTATGTAGTTGCTACAGTTCTTTAAAGGACGCGTCAGTTCCCTTCATCCACCGCTTGGGTTCCTGCTCCTCCCCACTCCTCCCTGACGGAGGACTGCTATGTGAGGTAAATATTTGAAGGTTTCTTGATGAAAACCCCATACTCAACGTGGTACCAGCAGTTTAGGTCAGGGTGTTGAAGAAAAGCGGAATGGAAACGCGCTGAAGGGCTGTGCTGAGGCCCGAGGCCGCCCCCAGGGGCCGCTGCCGCTCCAGGCTCGGCGCCGCCATGGCGGGAGCGGGCTCCCCTCAGGCGGGGCCGCCGCTGGGGTGTCACCGCTCCGAGGGGACATCGTTCACCACAAAAACCTACTTTTTTTTCTTTGAAAAGTAAACACGCTGACCCAAAGCATCTCCCTCCCGAGCGGGTTTGCTCTTTGCCAAGTTTAAGCACGCTAAATGAAAAGATCAATCTCTCCCGAGCAAGGGTTTTGCTATTTTGGCAAAAATAGCAAAGTGAACGATGCAGTGCTTCCAAATTTCTCCTCAGCCCTGTGACATTTAACCAGTTCTAACCAAATTCACAAGTAGATGTGGTTACCCTAAAGCTGCACGTGAAACACTCTGCCAGGTGTTTTTCGGTACCCGTGTGGCTTTCAGCTCCTCTCCTGGTGGCAGTTTGTCCTAAAATTTTGCCAAACACTCCTGCCTGATAAACATTAGGGACATTTTTTCTGTTTATTAACCCCTTCTGTTTGGGGGACAGACAGAAAGCCTGTCAGAGCTCTGCCCCTGGGGTCTGATCTTCGTCTGCAAACTGGTGGCTTTCTTCTGAGGTGCTAAGTGCTGGCCTACGAAGTGGGAACGCTGCCCCTCAAATTTCTGATATTTTTACCATGTTAATAAGAGCTCCTGCAGCTGAATTTGAACCTGGAAAGGCAGAAAGTAACAAAAAGGGAAATTGCATTAGCATGAGGCTGAATGAGGAGTGATTCCCATTCTGTTTCCCTGACTGGGTGGCAAAGCGCATTCAGGAAAGTTTCGTCCTGAGGACAGAGGGGAAAGCTCAGCCCAGGTAAGGCCAAAGTGTGTGAGCACTCACCTGGGAAGCTACAGCCAGGACAGAGCCTCAGGAAGCCCTTATGGATGATTTTATGGACTCGTTCCTTATGACTGCAGCTTAAAACAGAAGCATCGATTCCTGGCCCAGGACTCATTTTAGTCTCTGAATAATTACATTCACATTTGTCTCTGGGGAAAATTCGTAGTAAAAAGTAAGCCCAAGATTCTCCCCATCAACAATGACGTCTTCTCCAAGGTTTCCATCGAAGGAAAGGCCCTCAGATTCGCATCCTCAAATCCCGAGATCAGCAGTTCAGCAGGCCATTTAGCATGGCTCTATTTTCACGAAGGATCCCAAATCGCTGGCAGTTTTATGGCCCTCAATCCTGCTTATTTCAATCCTGAAACTCTGTCAGCTCCTGTTAAACGTCAAAGAGTTGCCAGTTTAGCAAGAACTAGTTTTACGATGCCTTCTTGCTTCCCAGCATCCTCTTAATCCATCTCCAGTCACTGCAGTGGCCCACATCTGTCATTCCTGGTAATTTAGTCGTTTTATGGAGAGAAAGCTTGCAACCTTGTTGGCCTTCAGCCAAAGCACCTTGCAGGAGGTTGTGCAAGGAGAGGAGGCAGGCTGGCTCGGCACCTGATGCCGAAATCGCCGCTGGGGGTGAGGAGGTGGGGTGCTGTGTCATATTCCCACCCGTCCTGTCACCTCTGAACGAGTAATAACGAGGGTAGAGGTCTCTCAGTCCTCAAAATGCCGCTGTGAGGCTGGGATCTCAGACGAAATTGGGTGTGCTGCCTCTGTTCCCGGGCACTTTGCCACCACGCAGGGGCCCTCCAGCTCCAGCAGCCTCCTTCCCGTCTGCGCTGCTGGCACGCGCTGCTTTCTGCTGACGAGGAGAAATCAAAATAATCTATTAAGTATTTAATGGAGAGATTACTGTGCTGGGGGTCCAGAAGGAGCAGCGTTTGGCCGTTACGATTAAAATCACTGGTGATAACTTCCATCCTTAACACAGCTCACATCTGCAGCTACCGGAGAAAATGAAGCACTTGGGTGCCGAGCAAGGTCAGGAAGCGAAGAAAAGCCCTACAACTTGTCTTCTGACCTACTTAGGGCTTCGTAGGGCAGCAGGTTGGCACCGTGGTGCTCTAAACACTGGCTTTGCACCCACCCGGGAGCTCAGCTCCAGCTCCCGGCCCCGCTGCAGGGCTCCCCGTGGGCACCGCCATCCGCATTTGGTCCCGGCGCTGACCAAATTCATCCTTGGCGAACGAATGAAGCAGCACCCTGCAAGGGCTTCACCACGCTGAGAAGTTTGCCAACAGACCGGCAGTAGACTAATTATTTCCCAAAAAAGTTATTCCACTGCAAGCCCCCTGTGGAAGTTTGTTCCAGATTGTAATGATTATTTTTTATTTTTTATTTTTCAAATTTAGCTCAATCCGCCTCCAGATGGGGACAAATTAATGATTTCAGATTGAGAGAGTTCACGCAGGGGTAGATACCAAAATAACTCGTAGGGAACAATTATTCCAACACATCTATTTTGGGAAATTTCCCAGAGCAGCACGGCACGGGGAGCGCGAGTGGTACCCGGGTGAGCGCAGAGCCTCCCGGGGACAGCTGGACACCACATTTTGGAGGGATAAAACAAACACCAATCTATATATTTTTTTTCCCTTAGTAGAAGAATGAAGTTACAATGAACAGATTAAAATGAGAACATGAAAAATATAAGGAAAAAAAATACAAAAGGAAGCAGGACAGGTTCCTGGGGAGAATTTTTATCACCACATTTATAAACACGGTGTCAGTGCTTTACATTTCCAAGAAAAAAAAAACAATTTCCAATATCTCTCATTCTGTGAGTCTCAAGCAAGATGTAATGAATATAATAAAATGTTTTGCGCCGAACCTGATGTTTGTTCAGTACTCGCAGTTAAGCTCATGCCACTGGAAACTCTTTGTTCCCAGCACAGATTAATGTGAAGCGTTTATTTGCAGGGAAAAATCCCGTAGAATTTTTATAATCTATAAATGGTTTTATAGGGGTTTAATCAATAAATGTGACTGCAGTTTTTGTAATGCCATGCTGTAAAACATAATTTTTTTTAAATGACACTTTATGTACGCGCAAAAATATTTTTTTCAATTAAAACCCTGGAAGCCATTCAGGGATGTCTTTAGCAGGCAGTTTTTTAAACCCCAAATTCAGTGTTTAGCAGAGGACTTAAACCCTTCCATTTTAAGCTGTTGCAAGCTTCTGGAACTTCAAAAATAAAGCTTGAATGTCACAGATTTACTGTCACCAATGCAGAGCCTCCAAAGAAGTGCTCTGGCAGTATCCTGGCCGTGGGTCCCAGCCGGACACCTCCATCCTGATGCAGGAGCTTTGCATCCCCCCGGGGCCCGAAACAAGTCAGGCGCTGAAAAATCTGCAGGGCTGTTGTCCCCGCAACTATTTTCACTGCGTGGTTTGGTAGAGACCGTAATTCTGCGTGACAGTTTGAATTCCAGCACTGGATCATATAGGCTTGTCTCTATTTAAAGCTACACAAAGTGTTCTTTTTCGATTTATTTATTTATTTTTCTGACACTGTCTCCTTCCTTCAGCATTCACAGCCTGATTTTGTCCTTCAGTGCATTTTCCAGACTGGACCTCCGTGTGGATGTGATGCGTTTGCTGTCTTTTGTCCTATTAAAACCGACACCAGAGAGCACACTTTTCCACAGTTACATCTCACCTTGGGTTTTCTGAGGTTAAATTTGGCTGCCATGTCCATGGAGCCACTCGCTGACGGGATCTGTCTGCATACATCCGAGGGATGAATCTGTCCCCGAAATGAGTGAGTGCAAAGAAACTGTGTGAGAGCGTTTTATTAATGAGCCCTCCGATTTCTTGCTCATTTTTATACCTGGAGTTCACGACCAGGAAAGTTATGGGGCAATAACTATCGAATTATTAAAAACGAAACGAGCTTGTGCAGTGGGCTTATTTTACAGCGTAGCTTGGGGACAGGAGAACTGTACAACTTTATAAGGTTACAGACTTCAAAGTGCTTTAGAACTTCTCCAAAAGTTTTACTGTTTCATAAAAGAAGGAGAACACAAAAAGTTTCTCTGCAGAAACACGTGGTTGTCTAACCAAAGAGCTGGGCATGTCTCTGCTGTTTAAAGAGAAAAAAGAAAGAAAAGAGGGGATTAAAAAAAAAAAGAGAAGGTGTCGTCTGTAATGGGAACAAGATCAGTCCCTTTCTCTTCTGGTTTGACTGTGAAGATTCTGCTCCTCCAACAGTATCTTGCATGTTGGCCAGCTGAATATTTAATTCTTTTGGAATGAAAAGCCCTTTGAGGTGGCAGTCCATCGGCTCATCCTTCTTATGTCATGGGATTGAGTCGTCAAGGGCCGAACTACTGAGTTTCCTGAAGTCATGTCAACATTTTGTGTTTTTTTATTATTTTTCAATTTCTCTCCCTGGATTTGTGCTTTCGAAACCCACCGCTAGGAGGAAGATCAGGGCTATTCATTTCTCGGTGAAACAGGAACCGAGGCGCAGGGGTTCAACGACTACTTTTTTTTCAAGCACAGGCTTTAACTTTGGCTCCGAACAGTCTGAAGCTTTTTTTTTTTTTTTTCCTGAGAATCTGCGCAATTGATTGCAGTGTTTGCTTGCAGCAAGTCTGAAAATTGGGGCCGAAATACCATTCGTCGGATGCTCAAAATGAGCATCTCTATCTGTTAACATTCACTACTACCAGCAACGGAATAAAATCTTGCTTTGAATGATTTATTTGCATACATTTGTTCTCGTTATTTGTCTGGCTGGGTTTGAAATATTCCTCCTACCAGCGAGGAACGGTTTATGCAGCAGCTCCCGGGCTCGGATGCTATCTTGATGGACAACCAAGCTGCTGGTTTCAAAAGACAGCCTGAATCAGGATTTACAAAATGATGAGTGTCACAACTTGCAGTAAGAGGAAGAAAGAGGCATTTTTTTTTTTCCCTAGAAAGCCAGCACTGGGAGAAGGAACTAAAGGATTACAAGGGAAGTTTTTTCACATGAGCAGCCTTACCAGAACACAAAAATAAAAGACTCAGAAAAAAAAAAAAAAAAAAAAAAACAACAACAACAGAGTAAACAAAAGCAGAAGCTTGTACATAAGGTTTAGAAGCACCTGGAAGCACAAAGCAATTTTCATGTAGGCAGCGAAAGGCAGAGATCTGCACAGGCCCCTGCTGGTGACTGGCTGGCTTTGAAAGCTACAACGATCAGTTTAGGCAAAGGCTCCTGTCAGTCTCGCACAGAGGCTGTAAATCTGGAAAAAAAAAGAGGAGCTGACTCTTACTCGAATCAAGTCTCTGAGCTCCCCGTCTTCTGCAAACGTCTTCCCATCAGCAGCAGTTCAGCAGGCACGCGTTCCTATAAGTAGGTGGTACTGGCTGATAAGATAGCAGGCAAGAAGCTATTTTCTGATTTAAAGATTGTTTATCTCCCCTGACAGTTTTCGTGGCAGTTTTGAAAGTTTTAACAAGGTGTTTGGCATAGCTGCTGGAATTTGGATTGTACGGGGGCAGATAAAGACTGCTGAACGCTACAAATCTGAAATAACTGCTCGCAGTTTTGAGCTTTTGGCTAGCGCTCGTCCTCAAGTGCCCGTTCTGAATAAATGTGAATTTATTCTGAGCCAGCTGTGAGAAGGAGCGAGGAGGGGATAGTGGGGAGTGGTACCGAATGGTATCGTGTCCCTCCTCTAGGTGTCTGTGTGCTTTCTGCTTCATTTATGTCGAAACCCCCGAAATTAAGGCACTGGGTGACTTGCGGGTTTCTTACCAACCCCCTGCTGATGTTGAGCAGTTAATTCAGGAGAAGGGGGTGAGGTTGCTGAAGTGTCACGCAGGCAGAGGTGTGTCAGCTGAAGATGAGGGGTAACCTCGTCATTTCGTGTACCTCAAAACAATATCCGTGAGAAAAAGCAACTACATCGTTACTCCTGCTCTGGATTTGACACCAGGGATCTGACTCTTGTGGCCAAGTCTTGTTATTGATATAAAAGTGTCAGTGGCCAAGGTATGCAGCCAAAAAGAGGTTAAAAAAGTCAATAAATGTCAGAGGTGGAGCGCTGGGGACCCAGTGGGTCCCACTGAGTTAGCACCTCGTGGAATTGATCGTCTGATCTGGAAGACTGAGACTAGCACCCATCGCTTTTACAGCACGTAGAAGTGTTTGCAAACAGAAGTGGGATAAATTCTGCAGGCAATAGCAAAGGATCTCACCAGGGAAGAGTCACAAAGAGGTACATTTGTGTTTAAAACAGCGTAATTTGCTCTCTCCTCTACTTGCTATTCCTTTCAGCTCCCTTAAACAATAAGGGCCCCTTACACTATTTTCTGGATTGGCAAGGACATTCATTATCTCCTTTGGCAGAATACCCCTTTCTCTGTCGCACACTTGATTACGCTGCAAGTTCAGCCTCCCGCGGGGGCTGATTTTTATGCTAGTGGACAGGAGTGAGAGCAAATGTTGTGTATCACGGGTCTGGACTAGGAGCACATAATGGGAAGCCTGCCTAGTCCCTTGTTTGCACAGCTTGGGGACTTAAGGCTGCTCCATTAACTTATTATACCGCTGAATGCTTTGTGCCAAAAGCTATTACTAGTTCGTTCCTATTTATGTAATGCGTTCACATTTTCATAATTAGGACGCTGTCTATCCAAACTCATCAGTCTATTCGCGGTATTTATAGGACAACTGGTATCACAATGTGAAAACCGTGTCTTGCATCTTGTACCTTCGCAGCGCTATTAAGCAGCACGCAGCGACACGATTGGTACCCATTCATCTCTGCCAGAGCAGCTCCTCTGTACCTGAGGTTATTTCTCGGGGTTTTGCCATCCTTCCTAATTGTTCCTTCTTCTTTATTGTGCTTCTGCCACCAAAGACACCTGCTGAAGGAGTGCAGCCCTTGTCCATGCGGTGC
The DNA here is from genome assembly GCF_963932015.1 of Anas acuta. Lineage (NCBI taxonomy): Eukaryota > Metazoa > Chordata > Aves > Anseriformes > Anatidae > Anas > Anas acuta. Next base: position 28,729,227 of record NC_089016.1, on the reverse strand, counting down.
TCATTTCATCCTCTGATGTCTCTGTTAGTGCCTCCGTTTTCTCCTAGCAGTCATGGAAGACAACACCAGACTTAAATGCCAAAGAAAATAGCAATAGATAAATAAAAATAAATAAATAACAAATAAATAGATAAATAAAAACCCTCCTGGATTCCTTGCATCTCACTGGGTTGCCCTCCCAAAAGACATTTGGGAGGTTAAGTCCTATAAAGATGAGGGGGACTTCCTCAAAATGATGTTTTCACCGTCTGTGCTGTCCTTCCAGGCTTTTCTGTCCAGCTGAATGATGCATGTATTTAAAATATCTGTAATTTACTCCCATTTCAGTAGGACCAGGACTCATCTGGACACAAAGGATTTCTTGATATTGTTCCTAAACATTAAGTCAACAGTGATTATCTTGACTGAAAGACGAAGACAGGCTGAAGACAGAAAAGAACAGAATGAACACAGGCGCTGTAGCTGAAGGAAAAACTAATTTGTTTTTATGTTATTGTTCAAAAGAATGACTTGGAAGCCATTTAACAGTAGCCTCGAACTGGTTTCATATATCACACATCTGATTTTATCCTTTCTAAGTGAACGCAGTTGTTCTCAGCAGGATTACGTACCGAGCTGGTGAAAGAATATTCAATAACGATCACATGGGAGCATCTGAGGGGCTTGGGGGGAAGACAGGGAATATTCAGTTTAATTACATTTGTTCAATCCCACAAAGACAGCGGGAGCTTAGCACACGGGTTAAACACTCCAGAAACTTCCCTTCATTAAGGTATGCGACTTCGCGAGGATGCTCTGGGATTACAGATCTACAGGGCAAGTAAGAACCGGGGCCGGATCCTAAGTAGATGATATTTTCAATAAATTTTCTGTAAAGACAACCCCAAACAATAAATGAAAGGCATGAGACAGAGTCGCAGTAATTCACTTCGTATCCCATGTGTTTTGTGGCTTCCTCAAGGCTTCTTAATTGTTCTGGTATTGAATAGCAAAGTCTCTTTAGCACAGAGGAGTAGAGTATTTCATAATGAGCAAGTTCTACAAATTAGTGCTTTTAGCCCACGTCAGAAAGCCAGCCACCACGGGTTGACTGCAGGAAAAAAATGAGCAAAGAGCAGCAGCAAAAAATGGCACGAGGAAATTCGCTATAATCAACTTGATGTGAATTATTGATGGGGAATAATAATGTCAGCATTAGCTATATTAAGGCAAGGGATTTTGCCGTGGAGAGGAATGAAGACGTGGATTTTTTTTTTTCCTAGTGCACCAGACAGTATACATTATTAACAGATGTATAAATGTCTGAAAATCTGTTATTAACAACTGTATCACTGTGGTGGTGTGATCTGATCCCCAGCCCCCTGCCTGGGACACCGCAGCGATCTCACAGCACGACCGCAGGGAATTTTACCTGAGTTTCTTTCAAGTAGACATTTAAATTGCCTTTCGGTTAAGAGTGGGTCTACTACAGTCCCACTCTATCAAAAATTAGATTGGGATAAATGAGTAATGAAGTCGTTCTGTTTAGAAGAATGGCTTTGAAATGTGTTTTCTGGAGGACGCCGTCTGAGGTAAGCAGGCCCTGAGCTTACCTTCGCCTCAGCTCCAACCTCCCCAGGGATTTTGTTCCACGTTTACTGCTGACTGGACTTAAACTCCTCCGGATTTGCCTTTTCAATGCTTGCTTGTCCCAGCATGAGGTATTTTTGACCTGAATTTTGATCCACGTTTTGAGCTGAATTATCTGGAAGAACCCACGGCTCCCTTCACAGAGAACAAAAACACCCTCAAAGATCAGACTCTGGAACAAAGTAAGATGCCAGTAGCCTTGAAGCGGATAAATATATTAATTATGAATTCATATATGCCAAATATACCACACACAGGTTTGGGGAGCCAAATTTTTCACCAAATCAGCTGAAAAACAGAGGAATTTTTCAGAACTTCAGTCAGGCCTGTTCTTCGTGAATCTATTTTCAGCTGTATAACCGTCACGGGGAGTCCTGCCTCCTCAGCACGTGCTCTGGTGACTTCCAGCAGTCACGTCACTTAGCCTGAAGTTATCTACGTCACATTTAGGTTACAGATTAAGGCACTTTGTGCCTTTTTAGCCATTCTGCAGAATCTGGTCTTCTAGTTGTTACCACAGACAGCTACAGGGATCCCTTCGGCCTTGTGTCATGCCCACCTCCATTTTGGGTGTCTCTAATACACCAGAGCGTGCCAAACAGCAAAAATTACCAACAGAACTTTTTTTTTATTTTTTTTTACCAGCTGAACAAACACAAATCAAAAATCAAAACGGAGCAAACACCATCAGCTCCTCTGCTGCCAGGAACTGGCATGAAACTGAGCCGAAACAGCTCCCCAGGCTCCAGTGAACTCAGTCCCCATTGAGGACTGTGAAAGTTTGGACACCCAACTGCCACATATGTAGGTATTTAGGCGTCTTCATCTGTAAATTGAAATCAGCTTCGAATTATTATTCACTTCTATTGTCGGAAATTTACTCATAATAGTGCTAGCAAGAAATTGTGATGAAACATAACCATTACAGTGCATTACACCAAGCAAATGAATACAAACAAGGGCTTCTATGAGCTTCGTGCTCACAATTTCGGTTTACAGAGGCATTCCTCCACACCTGGTATGCTCACGTAGCTGTACAAATGGGTAAGACAGAGGTTACAGTCACTATGCACTTTTGCCTGCCTTTATTTGCTAGTGCAAGCGACTCGCACTAACTGAAGACCCAAATTAAATCAAGGACAATAGGAGTTTTCAAAGCAAAGAAGCATGATGACTAATTAAGCCATTGTACCTCTCTTAGTCATTCATTTTAATAATCAATGCACTTATCTTTAACACACAGAAAGCATTCACAGCTTTGTTCATTTGTTGTCATTATGCGCTGGAACCAGAATTCATTGCTTGCCAAACCCAAAAAAGATGTTACTGATTTTAATGGGTGCCAAATCATGAGTCACTTACAAAGACAAATGATTATAGAGAAGAAAACACTGATACAGCCGCCTCCCTGGCACCGTAAGGCATTTGAGACTGGTATAAAACACATCAGGATGTTCCTTATCCTCTGTCTTTGGCCCATGATGTTAAGAAATAGAAAACTTTGGCTCTTCTTGAGCAAAATCACCTGCAGCAGCTGCAGGGTACGATAACCTCACAGCTCAAAAGCCTCAGGTATGTCAGAATTTGGTTTAGGCAAATAATTATTGCTGTCAGACTAATTCACCAGATGACGTAACTGGTCATCAATTTGTTTTAGCAATAATACATTTCTTCCACAGATAACGCTGTAGATCATATCTATATCACCCTGGCCACTTGAGTAAACACATTGACTTTTGGGCGCTCAAATTCTTGAGCACAGCCTCGCAGTGAAGTTGTGCTGGGCTGCCGGTTTTCCTTGTTGTTGTTTTTTTAACTAGAACAATATTTTAGAGTGATTTGCTTCTTATTTACAGGACGCAGCCGATGATAATGCTGTAAATATCGTAACGGGTAACTCAGAAGACGCAGGCAGCTCTATAAACCAGGCATGCTTTATTACTGCCTTGCTGAGAACGTTGTGCCCGGATTCAGAGGCGGATTTCCAGGTTGGCTGTACGTGAGTTAATGCATGCAGTCAGGTTCCCCCAGGGAGATTTAGTTGGGAAGACATCTAATATTTGACCCGCGTTCAGGCAATTCTAAAGAAGCACCAGGTATGCATTCACAGCCGTCAACATATAAATATTTTACGCACATCGATGGTCCAAGCAGAGCATTGTGGTTCGCATCTTTCCCTGCTAGGAACTAGTTTCTTATCCTGCTGCATCACCGTGCAGCTGAGTACATCATTTGTGGCACAGATGTTCTTTAAGGAGAATGTTTTTTTTTTTCTGTTTGCAAACTGTATGCAAAGATTCAGCAATTTTCTCCAAAATATCTGCTACAGAGGATTAGCCTACCCCACAATTTGATGGAAAATTAAGCGTCATTCATGTTGGAAATAAGTGGCATGATACAAAGTAAGTTGTCCTTCTGCAAATAGTGTCCAAAAGTTGATCCCCCTCCTTTGCACTAATAATTCTTGAGGTCAAGGCTCCAGAAATCAGTTTGCGTGCAGTCTGCTAAGCAAATGATTAAAGCTGCTCTGCTCGGACACTCCAGGTCATGGAGCATTGTTCTGTTATCTCGTTTCAGGAGGGTAAGCCTGGCTCCCAAAAACAGAGCCGAAAGAAGAGCAAGAAAAAGAGATGGAGCTTTAAGTTTGATCAAAGTGGAAAGTTGAATTTGGGTTATAAAGGAGAGAATGATGGGCTTGGAGAAAATGCAGAGTAAGGCAGAAAAAAAAAGGGGGGGGGGGGAATATATTGCTAGCTATTTGTCTAGTTTATTTTATGAGCTTGGACAGTAATTCTCTTTAACTATGGTTTCGAGAGCAGCTTGCCAGGAAACTAATAGACCCCAACATTTTCGACGTATTTACTCACCACAATATTTAAAACATTCACTCCATTAAAGTTCTTTGGTTAAAGGACTTCTTCCCAAGCAGCTTTATTAGTAATTAAAGGACGGAGTACTTTGTGAGGTTTGGGGTTTGATTTCTAAATGGCCTTCTACACAAGAAAAAGAGTTAATTATAAAATTCAGATCTCCTGCTGCCTTTTCACTTCGAGTAAAGGTTGGAGGAACAAGGGCTGTTGTGTAGGAAAAAGTCTGAAACAAGTTCCTTCCCTTTTCACTTTTCCTTATTAATTGTATCCATTCACATATCTGGAAGTAATTACAGACAAAGGAGAGGAATCAATGAATTTAAATAATAACTATTAACTTTCTCACTAGGTACATTAATTTTATGACAAGTCATTTGCCTATGATAATTAGCTTGGTGATACTGATGTACTTTCTTAATAAATCACGGAAAATAAATGGACTCGAAAGTTACATTATTTCAAATCAGAAATAAGGTTTTGGCCGTAAATGGTGAAAAACGGGGCTTCTGCCAGAGCTGTGGGAATGAGGACGCGGTAAAATATTAATAGGGAGAATTTTATACTGGTCCTTGGTGTGACATTAATGTTTGGGAGAAAACAGGACCGTGTTCATCTGGCCTTGTTCAATTGCAGCCATCTTCTTCGAGCCTCCTTCCTGGGGTTTTCCAGAACCAGAGGTGGTTTTAAAACCTGCAGGGGGAAAATCCGCTCCCCATTCCTCGCTCTCATCGAGCATCCCACAAAGCACTGCCAGGTACTGCAGGAGGGGTGTCGAGTGGAGATGAAAGTGGTCAGAAAATAAAAATAACGCAGGTAAGGGAAAGCTGGGAGAAGCAGAAAGTTCTTGTGCCCCTATTTCACGAGAAGGAAAGTTTTTCAGGTAATAGCCAAGGTTTGGGGTCGATCAAATGTGCCTGAATCAGAACTTCCTCACCTAACAAGAGGTTGGCAGGTGGTTTTTGTTTTTTTTTTTGTCTGTTTTACTTTTCCCTAGGTTATTTTTGGCTTGTCTCTACAAGGGCTATTCATAAATTATGCAGTTCCCATGCCCTAAGGAAAGCTTATGGGCTAGAAGTGTCTTTGCTGAATTTTGCATGGCTTTTGCATTTAATTTTTTTTTTTTTTTTGCCTCCGTGAGATCCATGAATAAAAATAGGAAAAAATGGAAACAGACATTTAGGGCCTGTGAACAACCCTATTTACCCAGCTTCATTTGCTCAAGTCCGGTTCTCAGCACATCATATAAATACTTAAAGACACCACATCAGACCCCTTAATGGCTTATGAGCAAATTTGAGGGTTGGTTGCTACTTCTGGCATGGGTTTTCTTTGATATATTCACAGTTCAGCGGTGCTGGTACAGCGTGCAGCCCAGGACGCGCGTACAATTGAGTTTAACGTCCCCAAAAAAGCACTTTAAGTGAAACAAAAGGGAAAAATTCCCCACTGAGGTCAGCGGGTGAGGAGTTTATCCTGTACTTTGACGGGATAAACACATCCTCAACACATCTCCTTCCCTTGGTTCACCCTTTTCTGCTTGAGTACGAGCACTGGTATCTTCTCTTAAAATTAAGAAGAAGCTTTTTTGGAACCTTTCTCAAATCCACCCCCTCCCTTTTATTCATTCATTTATTCATTCATTTATTTATTTATTTCTATTTTACCTCATCAGGGCTGGAAAGCAGTCTTGAGGAACAGCTCGATGTCAGCAAAGGCTGCCGAGGAGGAGAACTGGAAGGGGACATGACGAGGACAGGTGTCAGTCAGGGAGAAAATACCAGGCAGCCAAGCGAAAAGGCTGGGGAAGAGACCTAATTTGCAGAAGACGCTGCTGAGGGTGTACAAAGCAACACGAAAATCAACGTATTGATTTGTCGGCGGGGGCAGCAATTGTTACAGATCAGAGCACAGTGTCCGGTGTGGCACGAAGAAGGATAAAACAAGGAGGGCAAGTGCAAAACATCATGTCCTGGGAAGCTGCGTTGCATTTTGGTTGAGTCTGAACATGTTTTGTAAAGCCACGTCTGCCTTAGGAAGCTCAAATTGAAATGGGCAATTGCTTTTCTTTTCTTTTCTTTTTTTTTTTTTTTTTTAATTTTAATTTTAAAATTTTTAATGCTAGTGCTGGATTTAGGCTAGACAATTACGAGCTTTTCTGCTGTGGAGAAGCTCAGAACTATCATTTTTTTTTTAGAAAATGACAGAGAACAGGTTGTGAAATCTAAAGCAAATACTGGATTCAAAAGCAAATAATCAGAAGAATATATTGTAGAATAAATGCGGAGTAGGCAAGAAGTCAGTGGGATCCGAATGAAAGTCAAACTCTGATTCTGGCCTGATCCAACAGAAAGCTGGATTGTAAACTTCAGCAGTGTCCATCTCTCCACATCCCTTGAGGCTGCAGTCAACAGAATTCGTGATGTTTTGAACAGTTGCCCTGTACCTCACAGTTCTGTTTCTAGGATGCTTTAAATTTCAAGTGTTTTGAGCACAATGCTCACACCTAACCCCAAAACACGACAGAGACAAAGCAGAAAACAGCAATTCAGACAACCAGCCTGCCTCCACTGAGCCACAAAACTAACAGAGCTGGGAAAACGAAGTCTCTTGATGCTTAGATATAAGGTCCAGCAGGCTGTATTTTCTCCTGCTCAGAAGTTGTTGCTTTTGTTTTAAGGAATCTGAATTAATGTCTTCTGTCAGGCTGAAAGAAATGAGTCTGGGAGCACCTCCAGTTGGTACATAAATAACGGTGATGGCGCTCAGATGCAGCTTACTGCAGGCTCATCCACTATTCTGCGAGCACTTCGGTGTTTAGTTTATCGTTGCTGCTGCTTTTTTACTGCAGCCAATATCCTACTGCCTGGATGCGGGGTGCGAGTTAATTGACACCGAAAAGGTGGCGTGTCAGGGGAATAAAATTAAACAAGGAAGAGGAAAAGAAGAACTTTCCCTTCGGAGAGCCGAGCAGTAAAGACTTTATGGAAGAAAAGTGAAAAAGTGGGTTAGTACTCACACTAAATCCGTTCTTTAAATCTAACGCAGGCCACCTGAATTTGCACAGCTCCCAAGCAGCTTCAAATGGGGTTACAGGAGGCTGTCATTATGGCTCCTGATTACAACCTCTTCAGTCACCCAGTGCAGCCGTGGCTTGCTGTTCCTTCCTTCTCCCTGCACAGAAAGGTCTCAGTGAGTGAAATTGCAAATAAATGACTTTCATTAACAGCATTCTCTCGTCGTAACCTGTTGAGAATAACCCTGACGGGGCAGGCTTTTCGGAGACAACGTGGCCTGGATCCCAAACCGGCTCTGGATGTGACACGGGCAGCCTCAGCCTCGCTGTTTATTTAAACAAACTCTTGATGTGACAGCCTCTTACAGCTGACATTTTTGGCGCCTGTGTGCGCGTGGATGGTGAGGTGAGAGCTGTCAAAATGCATCAGTTGAAAGAGAAATCCAACTTCCCCTGTTTCTGAAACCTCTGTTTTTCTTTCCTCTCTCTGTATTTTACAGAGGAGTCAGGCTGGCCCTGTTTTATGGGAAGAAGATTGCACGATATGCATCTGTTTTGAGAAGTTTACATTCAGACATAAAAAATCCAGGCGGGATTTTTTTTTTCCTATTTCTTTTTATTAAATTTTATTAAACTGCCTCAACAGTTACCATGCCAAGAGAAAGGAAACACAAGCAAAGACGTCACCAACTATGGACTTCAGCATCAGGCCCTGTAAAATTTTCAGGCACCATAAAATTTTCTGTGGATCACTGCTTGTTATTGCTAGAAGCCTCTCTTCCATTTAGTTGCGACGATCCTGGCTCACACCTTGCCATGTTTATATTGCATTTCTGCCTGTTTCAGAAAAATCCAATTAATAACGATAGGCTATATATGAGTTTACTAATAAACTGACGTGAAAAATGTGTGTAATGAGTCATTTAGGTCTGTGACACTTCCCTGGATTAATAATCCAAATGGCTGAATTAAGATTTATGGAATGAAACCTTAAGGGACCTCTTACTGTCTTTTTTGGTAAATAATATTCTTTAAAGCCGTACAAGTAAACATTTATTTTTTTTTTGCATACTAAAACCTAATAGGTCCTAAGAAACCATTACACTCATCTGTGAAATAATATGCATGTTTAAATGCATCTAAATACATTTTTAATGTATTCCTGCTATTCCAAGAGAGACCATAATGTCCCTTGTGCAGCAATAACTGTTTATTATATCGATTTTCATGCACACAAGCTTTTTTTTTCTTTTTTTTTTTTCTTTTACCTAGTACAAAACCATTAAGACATTAACCCATAAAATCTACCCTCAAACAAAATCACAGATTTCAACTAATCCTACAAAAGAGAGGAAATTAAGACTACAAAAATACTGTTTTTTTATCCCCGGCTCAGCTCATTTTGGTTGTAATTAAAGTAAGCCTAGCTCCACGAGCTGGGATCACTCGTGGAGGTTACAGATTAGAGAAGATGTTGTTAGCTCTGATGAGGACTATTAGGATCTTAGATTCTACGTTGACACCAGTGCTAGGCCATGATGTTGTGGTCCTACTGGGAGGTCCTGGCCTCAGGCAGAGCCCGAAGAAACGTCCTGGTCCTCCTTCAGAAGGTTCTGGAGCTGAAGGATCTCCAGGGAGGATCCCACCAGAAGGATTTGATCTCCTTATGGGATGGAAACTTAACTCAGCACCCCTCAGAGGTCACCGTGTGGGTGACTGAGCACTGGAACAGGTTGCCTGGAGAGGTTTGGGTTTCCCCTTCATGGATCATCTCCAAAAACCACCTGGTCATGGTCCTAGGTGGCCTTGCTCCAGGAGATGATCCAGATGACCTGCACGGGTCCTTTCCAACCTCAATCATTCAGCAACTCCACGATTTTCTGGGGTCAGTGGCGACATTCAAGGCCGATGTTCAATTTTACAATCTCCTGTCACTCATTACTTGCTAAGCAGTGTCTTAATTGCAACCATGGTCTATCAAGCTATGAAATAATTCTTCTGGTCAACCACCCAACCACCTTTCCCAGATCTGCCACAGCGCTCCTGCTATGGCCGGGCATAAAAAGGTGAGAAAAAGGCAATAGTACATTTATCCAGGAAAACATGAGGTATTATAAGCGTTGTGGTGGATGGCGTGAAAGACTGACATTACACCAAATGTGTGTGGCAAAGATGTTGATTTTATGCATGTTGGTGGCTGTTTTTATGCAGACTGAGGGAAAAGCAGACATAATAAAAGCCCAAAGGCCTCCTCGTGCTTATTATAAACTGGAAACACATTCAGCAGGTGGGTACGGCCTATGGAGATCCACACAGCCGGGTGGCGACCCGGCCAAAAGGTCAACTGCCCCCCCCAGGGCCGCCATTGCGGTGCGGGCGGCGGTCACGTCGCGCACGTCGCCTGCCCCATAGCAACAGCGTGCGATTGGCCGCTGGCGGAGGCGGGAGGCCCGCGCCCTCTGATTGGCTGCGGCTCGGCGCGAGCCCGGCCGAGCTCCGCCCCTTCCGCCCCTCAGACGTTTAGTCGCCGCCGGACGGCGGTGCGGACAGACGTGGGGTTCTGCGCTCCGCGGTACTGCCGGGCCTAGCAGCTACGGGCCCCGCGCCGATATAGAAATCCAAACGATGAAAGGGAAAGGAAAAACATGTGCCTGTGAGCAGCAATGAAAAGTCAGGAGAGAGGCGCAGCTACAGGTGGCAATAAGAGCTCTGAAGCGCAGCGTATGCAGCTTGAAAGTGAGCATGGTTCCGTATCAGGGGCACTGGTGCCCCATGTCTCAGCTGCAGAACGTATATGCGCAGAGATGCCACCATGCAACGCTCTGCTCAGGCAGACCCTGCTGAAGGAAGAAGGGCTGCTGCGTGTAAATGGGCAGAAGAGCAAAGGCTGGATTTGCATTCTCCTGAGACCTCTCGTGATCATAATGGAGATGATTTGGGAGAAGGGGATGATGTGGAAGTGGCTGCATTCATCCTAATACTGGAGCAAACACCAGATGCTCTTACCTCATGAGCTGGTTTGCGTCCTTGGCGCTGACAAGGTTATTCCTTGTGGCAAAAGGCTGAGAGCTTGGACATCCCGGCCTGAAGGCTTGAGGGAGCCACATCAGTGTCCATAAATACCTGCAGGGAGCACAGAGCAGGGCTCTTGCTGGTGCCCATGGCAGGCACAGAGGCAGAGCCCTGGGGCTCCTCGAGGAGGTCTCCAAGAGCCATGTGGATGTGGAGCTGGGCACCCTGCTGGGGCAGGGCATGGACCCAGTGGACACAGAGTTCCTCCCAATGCCAAGCAGCCAGTGAGATAGAGCAGCCAGCAGAGATTGAGCCTAAGAGCAGATGGCCCAAATTGTCCATAAAGGGAAGAAGGAGCAAATCAAGTTACTCTTCCCCGTGGATGAGGGTCAACGTTAAGAATTGGGGCTGAGGGCTCTCCTAGAAGCCTTACACCCCTGCCAGCAGATGCTGGGCAGCTCTAAAGCCACTTTTCCACAGTGAATAAACTGTGCAAACCCCGTTCTGCAGCAGTTGCTGTCTATGTGCCCTAATAGCACAGGCAGGCTGCAAGTAACTCGGGGTTTTGTAGAAGGAGGGCGGCTGCTGCTGTTCCTCAAAAGCCTTTACAGTGCTACAAGAACGGGAGGGAGGGAGGGGAGGGAGCCCAGTCTGGCTGTTCCCAGTAACTTACTGGAACGTGAGGGGTCTGGGTGGGGTACTGGGTGGGCAGAGGGTCTGTGCCGCTTCTGGGTGGGGGTCCTGGGTGGGGGGAGAGCGTCTGTGCCCCTAATGAAGAGACACCAGCAGGGGCATTAGGGGAAAAGAGGGGTCTCCAGCAAGCTAAAGGATCCCAGCTGGGTGGAAAGAACGACTGAACCCTATTTGAGGGGTCGGGGAAGGGAAGGTGGGAGGGCAGAGGGTCCGTGCTGTTATTTAAGGGGTCCCAGTAGGGGTTCTGGGTGGGCAGGGTGGCTCTGTGCCTTTATGGGATCTGGTAAGGGGTGGTGGGAGAATCTGTTCCTTTATGGGATCTGGTAAGGGGTGGTGGGAGGGCAGGGGGGGCTCTATGCCTTTATGGGATGTGGTAAGGGGTGCTGGGTGGGCAGGGGGGCTCTGTGCCTTTATGCTGTGCCTTTATGGGATCTGGTAAGGGGTGGTGGGAGCGCGGGGGGGGGAATCTGTTCCTTTATGGGATCTGGTAAGGGGTGGTGGGAGGGCAGGGTGGCTCTGTGCCTTTATGGGATCTGGTAAGGGGTGCGGGGTGGGTAGGGGGTCCCTGCTGCTACTTGAGGGGTCTTGGCAGGGAGGTGGGCTTCTGGGTTCAAGCTGTTTCCAGAAGGGTCTGGAATTAAGGGATCTGGTGGGGTGGTGGGAGGAAAGAGGGTCCAAGCGATTTGTGGGATCTGGGCAGGGGAGGTGGGAGGGCAGAGGGTGGGTGCTGATAATTATGGGATCCCAGCAGGGTGGGCTTCGCCACTGCTGGGATCTCAAAAACTCCGTGAGTGGAGGTGGGTGTGGGTGGGCTCTGCTTGAGGGAGGTTGGGAGAGGGTTTGAGGGTAAAAGCGAGGGAAGGGGGAGGAAGAAAAAGCCAGGAGGGGATGGAAGGGGAGGGAAAAATATGGGAAATCCTCCTTGCTTGTTATCATAAATACAGTTGTGGAGGAATGGACTTGGACAACCCGCTTGTTAAAACACAGAAAATAGTTAAAAAAACTTATTTTTTTCTGCTGCAAATGATACCATTTCCAGTTTCCAGGAGCTAAAGGAAACGCTGCACTTCCAAAGAGGATGCAGCAACCTGAGAACAATTTGCAGCATTTGTTTTTTATTTGAGCTAGGAGTTTATCTTATTTGTTTTTAACTTATTTATGTATATTTAACCCAAATTTGATCACCTGTATATCTGTATACATATATATGGGTATAAAACCTGTATATGTTGTATACAGAACTATTTCTCTTGATTAAAACCAAAATAAAATAAAATAAAATAAATCCCCAAACCCTCATCTCTCCCCTCCTCAGCCACTCCGAAGGAAAAGGGCTGGAAGAGGAGGAAAGGAGAGATGGGCGGATGGCCAGTTCTCATTTTGCAGCTCCAGCCCGCTCTGCAGCAAGTAAACAGGGCTATTTTGATAAAATAATTAGCTACCATTGCTAATTATGCTAATCCTCTTCTAGGGTGGTCACGTTATGAAAAAAAGGCTTTGGACGGTTTTGCGCTTCCCGTTTGGGTTGTGCAAAGCCATGATGGTTTTTCCCTTTTCGATATTGAAGATAATGTTCCTAAAAATATAAAAAAATAAAAAAATATATAAAAAAATGTGTAAAATATTAAAAAATCTTTCTAATCAGAGATAGAGAATTGAAACCAATCTCCAGGGTGATGAAAACTCCCAGCTGGATGCGTTTCAGCCCGGGAACACAGGCGTGGAGGCACGAAGTGGCGTTGCCCATATGATGGGTGCTCTTTGGTTCATCTCAACGTTTGAAGACAACCGAAAAATGAACCCTCTGTCAATGGGTTTTCATCGAAATCACCCAGGGAGATTAAAAAAAAAAGCTGAAATCTGTTACAACTAAACCAGCACTTTGGAGAGGCCGAAACTCCAAGATGTTCTCCTCTGTCCTGGCTCTGGCAGCAAGAATTGACCTGGCACTGCATCGTCTCACACCACAGACCCGGAGGAGGATTTTCCAAGAGGATCTGCTGGGGAGCAGTCAGGTAAGTTAGATAAGATTGCTGGTCCTGATCTGTGTGTAACAAATATTGTCACGCTCTTGCCTGATTTTAGAGTTTCTTTAAAATAAGCAGGTTCTCAAAGAGTTTAATGAGTTAAAACAAACACTCACACACCGTCAGGAGTTGATTTTAACTCACTCCTGGGAGGAAAGGAACAACTGGAAGGCCCTTCTGCAAATATCAGGCTCTTTTTCCACATTTGTTTTGCAGCCGTGTGCTCCCTGCTAACTTTGGGGTAGATGAGCTGGGTGGAACAAAGACATAAGGGTTTAATTATCTGGGAATAACAACAAGGGGAATTGCAAGACAGTAATTATTAACAGCATATCCAAAGTAACTAAGAATGGCAAACAGACTTAGTAAAACATTTCCAGTTTATTTAATACAATCCACAGATGTAGAGGAGGTGATCTGAAACCTAATAGCTAAAGTCCAGACACAAATTTCAAGATAATTTAGATGTGGAAACAAAAGCTGCACAGTTTTCCGTTTGTTAGGAGGGATGAAGTGCTTCTAGGTAATTCCTTAGCTCTGTAATTTCTATTTTTCACCAGGATGGTGCTCTTTAAAAGGCTGGTATTTTTTTGAAGATACCTTGCCTGAGCAGATGCTCAGATACCCAACTCCCAGTTTAATCTTCTTTTAGGACCCAAACTGAATTTCAGCCTGTGAATCATATCAAAAAAGAACCAGGATCCTTTCCTGGTGTCTCCCAACAGGGAGGATTTGGAAGGAGGCTTACGAATAGAAATTCATCATTCCCCCTGGTTGATCCCTGTGCTACCCAGCTGCGGAAGCAGGCTGTGATTTATTGTGATCTGAATCCTACCTGGGTGCCAAGGAATGTTCCGAATTTTGTTCCAGGTCCCACGAGCACATTAGCAGATCTGTGCTAACGTCATGCTTTTATTTTCTCCTTTACTTACCTGGTGTGACAGGCAGAGGATGTAAAGAACAAATGTGTGTTATTTAAATGCTCTGATCCTTTGAGTTATATTGCCTAAAGATGAGTGGGGAACATTATTCTGCCTCTCCTGATTGCATTTTACTTTCTCAAACGTACTGCTCAATCCCGAAGCAGTATTTATTATTTGGAAAGAATGCGATTTTGAGTGGTAATGAGTCAGCTGCTTCGTTGCACTTCTAACGTTTTAACTAGATTCAGGGAGAGAAAGGAGGTGACCAAAACAAACATCAGATGACCCAGGCTGCGATCCAGCAGTTTGGCTGACTTCAAAGCACGAGGCGACTCGGAATCTAAACTTCAAACCAGCGTAGACATACCCTAGATTCAAAGCCCAGATCAACAAACACACGAGCCAGTAAGTTCGAGCTGGAATCCCTCAGGCTGTATCTACACTGTGTAGAATCAAGACATGAAACAGCAAGGCATAAATCCTCTTTGCATGGAGGCCCTTCCACTAACATGCCTTCTTTTTTCCTTTATTTTGCTGATTAAACTTCTTTTTCACCTTTGAAAAACAAACCAGTTACAGATTTTAGGCATTTTTTTTAACACACACACATGCAATCAACCTCACACGGATGATTGCTCAACATTTTCACAAATCCCTGCTAAGGAGTGGTTCGGTTTTGACTACCTCCCTAAGTAAGTTTGGCAGTTTCAGCTGAAGATGGTTTCCTTTCCTGCCTCGTCCAAAATGGGAAATGGCATTTCTCTCTCCTGTTTGGTGTTTTCCACGGTAAATAAAGAAAAACAGAGGAGCTTCTTATTACTTGTCAGTTTTAAAAATTTAGGTACTGACTTGTATTCACATCAGCTTCTCTCTCTGTGGTAGAGGAGTACAGTCAATAGCTTTTTCTCCAGGTTTTGAAAAGATAATTCCAAGTGATTTAAAGAGCCTTGAGGTTTCATCTGAGAATAAACACAACATTATTGTTGGAGATATTGAAGGGAATAAACTAAAAGTGGAGATTTTAGGTAGATCTTCTTACGAGGACAGAATGACAATACAGGTCCCAGTAGAACGTATTTGCAATCCTAACTTTTTCAAAGTGTCTGTTCCAAAACATTACCCCTCTTATTTTCAGAGGGATTCCTCCTTCCCATTAGCCGAGGAACATTATCGTTAGCATCCAGATAGCCATTTAGGTCGAGGAACATCGTTTAAATTAATAACGCGTATTGGAGCTCACTTTTTGAAGAGAGGTCAAAGGCTTGGAAAAGTTTTTTGTGGAAAAAGAGGCGAGAGGTTGTTCTAGGCAGGTAAATCATCAGTTAGCTTATGTGTTATGCTAGTGATGACTACTTTTGTGGCATAATGATGAGTTTCAGACCATGCTGACGGTAGTGAAGGTCTCAGAAATTAAAATACGCAGTCCAGAGTCAGATTTTTCATGTCCTTATTGAATCGTGGCATCCCAACTACACACAGCACTCGAGGTGAGGCCGCACCTAAATTGCCTCAGACAGCTAAGCCAGGAGGAGTCCACGTCTCATCCCAATCTACAGAACTCAATTAAAAAGCTAAATTGCCCAAATTCCCCCTTACACGTGCACCAGGAAGCTAAGAGTGCTCGAAAACACTCCGGTCTTTGGCAAGTGGTGTGGAGCAGCGTGCTCCTATGCTGTGAAATTTTGGCCTCCAAAACAGGCCGACTTCATGCAAGCTGGATGTTGGGAAGCGTCCTTGGCTGGTGCTAACTGCCTGCCTCCGCCTGGAAATTTGGGGGAAAAACTGCTAGTTGGCTAGTTGGCAGAGCTGAGCCAGGGACCGTGCCAAGAGTTAACCATATGGGCGATTCAATTCCTGTGCCTGGAGACATTTAATTTCCTGGAACAGGCACAGGCGCAGGGAGTTCAGTGGTTCCAGATCCCAGTAACCCTCTGTGAGCATGCAGGGCTGTAAAAAGGGCTGGGAAACGTTGCTAATTATCCAGAAGTACAGATGCTTGTTTGCACATTTTGCAGAGACACTGCTGATAATGGAAATAAAATTTTATTTTCTACTTTTATAGGTCAATGCTCCGAATATATATACACTTACGGGCATGGAATTTATAGAGTTATATAAAATATGTACAAATAAAAGCCTACTAAGGTGAAATTACTTGTGCTTATAAGACCACACGTTTCAGTGGCTTTTCGTCCACTGAAATGGAAGCAATGTCCTTTCTCAGGAAGGATTGTATTTTATTATTTTAATTTTGATTAATACCTGAAATATTTAATCTTGCATCTTCGTACAGAAGGCTCAGACAACGGTGTGAAAAGTTTGCTTGGGCAGCTATGTGAGGTAATAGCTGTTTAGGCAAAAATGTAGAAGGATTAGGATGGTTCTGCTTTTTCCTTTGATGGGAATTGAAAGGTATTTTAAAGCAGGGACTGTGTTCATTGCTTGTCACCGCCGAGTCTCCCACGGGGGAAGAAAGCAAAAAAAAAATGGAAATTTAGTAGTGAATTTGGTATGTATCTACCTAGCTTACCCAGGAAAATAATGTACTTATGGTAAGTAACCAGAAGGCACTACACTTCAGCTTTGTGCACATATTACTTTGGACTAGACATAACTGCCTCTCGCAAGAGAGTTGTATACATTTAGACATGGGAGTGCCTGGAAAATACTGTTCAAACTTTTTTTTTTCAGCAGGAATTTATACGTGGTAGTGAGCCTCTGGAATTGTTGCGTCCATCTGCTGTTCTCTGCGCTGAATTGCAGGGGAATGCCCACAGAATTACAAGCAGCCCATGGCTCTCTTTATCTTCATTCTTTTTTTTTTTTTTTTTTTTTACACCATATCAAGTCCCAGGTAACTGGGGGGGAAGGTGTAAGCAGTGAAGGAACAGAGCTTTGTATTTATGATCCTGATTTACCAACCCTAACCTTTTTTTTTCTCTCTCTGGAACGTTTTGCAAGCATAACCCACCAAAATGCACATTGCCTGCTCTTAACAAGTGGGTTTTGCTGGAGAGACAGAATCAGAAATGGGCTTTTCTGTGCAGCCTTGACACAGTGGCTGTTAAGAAATTGTAGTATTGACAAGTGACAAGTGGCAAGAGCAGCACTGTAAAAGCAAGAAAATCCTGCGTACTGCAGAAAAATGAAATAAAAAAGCAAGAGACTCCCGTGAACTGCAGAATATTGCAAAAACATGCTGGATAACTTTTTAAGATTTACGATTGAGCTCGTTTAATCTGACTTTGGGCATATTAGGTGTTTAAATTTTGTCTCATCACACTCATTGTTTCGCAGTCAGGCTGAAGAAACAGGCACATAAAGAGGATGGAGCAGCTGGAGATGTCCACTCGCTTTGCCCTCTGGCAGCACACATTTCTTCCCATTGATTTTAATACAAGCAGAACTTACACTTAGTTCTGACTTTTGGCCTGACGTTCAATTACTCTTTCTCCAGAGACGTAAGAACAATATTCAAATCTGTAAGAAGGCAGAAAAACCATTTCCAGCGCGAGTTAAATATTTGCTTTTTGATTTTATGCTTTCAGTGAGGTTTTCAAATTCCTCTTGGATTTTTTTAAGCTACCTTTCCGTTAATGTATTAGACAATGATTATTTCAATTCCTACAGATGGATTGATGATTTTGCCAGTACCTAAGAACGAGTGGTTTATGGCTAGGGATATTTCCTGCTAGATGTAAATAAAAATCCAAAGCTTTTTTAATACAATTGCAATTGGTCTGCAGAAAATTTGCATGTAATTTTCTTTGTAAATAATGGCAATCCACACAAATTGCCTGCAAAGATGACTCAGAGGTTTTTAGCTGAGAGTAAACATGTTCTGAAGGTTTCTCCTTAGGTACCAAGGAGGCATTTTCCTCCATCAGGTGGCAGCAGCCCAGGCTCTGCCCATAACCCAGGATCTCAGGATTACATTCCCCAGCACAGGAGGCTTCTTTGTAGGATTTTCCTTTTCCTTCAGGGTTTTTCCTGCTGATTTTTTTTCTAGCATGATTTTTCTGTATCCGAATATCCCATAACACGTTTTGTATGCCAGCATCACAGTGAGAACCTTACCTCCCTGCATCGTCACGCCAACGGGACTCCCTTTTCCTTTCCTCTGTGGCACCGCTGTCATGTTTGATATCCAGGACAGACAGATGTGTGGCTTTACAAGCGATAAATGAAGGCATAAATTAAGTTTATTAGACTTGTCATCACATTGGGAAGTCAGCCTTCAGCTTCTGCATTGGCACGAGAGGGAGTGAAAATTGCCTATGGCAAGCTGAGTCTGGGAAACAGTCGTAAAATACATGGTCAAAATCCTAATATAAAGGATTAAAAAAATCCTAGCAAAGGTATGGAGGATGAAACACCAAAACCTCCTCCTCAAGAAAATGATTTCCTTTTAGGTGGGAGATTAGGTGACCTGGCATCCTTTTAAGATTTTACCTTCTCTGGTTGTGTGGTTCCTCCTGCAGATGAGATCTCTGCAGGTGACAAGCACTCCCTGGGTACAAGCTGTGCTCAACTATGAAAGCAAACATTTTCCTCACCCCATTGCTATTTTACAGTGACTTTTAGGGAATCTCTGGCTTTGTTCTGGGATTTTGTTACCCACAGAGCTTTAACGTCATGTTGCACTACAACCTTCTACTGACTCAATCTCATAATGACAATTAAAAAGGAAAAGGTTTCAGAAATGTTTGTAGTTCCACGTTTTTTTTTCACCAGGTTCCTGGTTCTTGACATGGTACTGGGCTGCAATTTCAGATTATATGAAAAAAAAAATAATAAATTAAAAAAAACAAAGCCAAACAAACCCAACAACAGCAGTAAACCCTCATAGTGAAAAGCCCAGCTAGCATCTTCTTTATCAGCAGTGATTTTTACTGAATTTCATCATGCTTCTCTTGCTGAATTTCTTTCAGTGATGCTTGAAACCTGGCTTCTTGCTAGTTGATTATTCGGAACAGTATTAACAGTGTGTTTCAGTATTTTTAGGTGAAAGCTTTGACTGCTGGGGAAGCCTTCCTTTTGTGATGCCCGGGTTTAGCAGGGGACTGGAAAAATTACTTTCTGTAAAACCTGCTCCTGGATTTAGCCCCTCTGCAAAGCATTTAAGAACAAACCAAAGCCATCTTCAGCTGTGTGTGGATGTGTTGCAGATCTACAAAAGCTCCATTTTCTGCCCGAGGTGCTTCGTCGATCCGTTCGCTGTTGCTGTTTTACGAGGCGTCACCTTTTGCATTATTTCTTTTTCCTTCTCTCTGAACAAGGTAAACGTTTTCAAACAAGAAGGTAGACGCTGAACAACGATTGATGAATAATAACAAATTCTCTGAACGCCTGGGTTTGCATGGGAATTAGTGCTGGTGTGGTCCACTCAGCAGCAGCACTCTCAAAGTTTCATTAATATGCAGGCTCACAAATGGCAAATAAAAGAGCAGAAGAGCGTTCAAAAGAGTAACCAAGAGAAATACAAACCAGTGTGCCTGAATAACATATTTACCATGCCCATTTCTTTCAGCTCTGATATTTAAACATCTTAAAGATGTGTCCACAATTGTGCAAGAGCATCCTGCCTTCAAAACCTTCCGAGACCTGCAGCAGCATGGTTCCTACTGCCTCTCATAAGCAGCTCGGGAAATGCCAGAGGAAACATCAATTTCTTTAAGTGTTAGACAACACCTTAACAGTCCCTCCTGCCTGGAGCTGCTAGAAAGAAGCCCTCGGCAGTACATGATAGCTCTATTGATCCAGTAAAATTCAGCAGCAGTGCCACGTGTACATATTTACACCTTTTCCTCAACTATTTGCACATAAGTGGCAACCTTTCTGATTTGTATACCATTCTTCTACCATTTTCTAGAGCCTACAATAGGCCAAGTCAAGGAGCAAGTTACATAAAAAAGGAAAATGTACTTGTAGGACTCAAGCCAGTAAGTCAGAGATGTTATTCTTAGATTCATACATCTTTAAAGTCAGAGCTTTTGGAGTATTTAATTCCAAAGAGAACTCAATGGTTTGATAATAGTAAAATATTTCACGTTTAGTTTTTTTAAAAGGAGTTTATTATGATATGCCTGAACACATTTAGTGGAAACAATTGAGAAAACATACATTTCCTATAAAAAAAAAAAGTGTCCTGCACTTCTCTAAGATAATTTAAGGAAACACTACTTGTATTGTTCATTATAAGTAAAACTGCTTTACAAAAAGACCAGGGGATATCCCTCTTTTCTTGTAGCTTGCCCTGGCTGGGTGTTGGGTGAGCTCTGGGCAGCTTCCCTGCTTGTTGCAAATTAACGAATGAACTCTCTTCCAGGTTCTGAAAGGCAAAATATTTCTTCTTAGATCCTCAGGAGTTCAAGAAGTAGCAGTGCTGGTAGCCCACCATGCAGTGCAGTGAGGATTTCTGGCCCCAGATCAGATTCTCAGTAGGCAAAACTGACAAAACCCAGAAGAAACTGGGAACTTCTGTCTCATTTCACAGGTTGGCCTGCCATGGGCTTTGTGGAAACAACCCACAAAGCTGCCAAAAGGCTGAGTTGGGATTTTAATCTTTGTTTTATTGAGACTCAGCTGAAACACCAGCGACAGCGTAACACCAACATCCACACGGGTTGGGAGCTGTACCTTTGGAAGTTTTAGCAGATGAAATACTAAAGATGCTGGGGGCTTACCAAGAAGAAACAAATAATTAGCGTGGCGTGTGCGCCGATGTAAATTTACATGAGGGAGACAGAGATAAGACTGCAAGCTACTCTGCCGTTGCTCAGAAGTAGCCTAACGCTGATACATTTTAAAAGCTTTGGCTGAATTCCTGCATCCTCCTGCCAGCACAGCTTCTTCCAATAAAACCAGAAATCTAATATTTTTTTCGAAGGTCAGCGAGGCTTCCTAACACCTTTATCTCTTGTAGGCATGTCTTAAGTCCATGCGGTGTTTCTAAATAACCTCTTATTTTTTTTTAATTACGACTTAGTTATGATTTTCCTTGGCACAGACGAATGTGGAGCTCGTGTAAGACACCAGACAGCAGAGTGTGAGCACAACACAGCAGAGAAAAGACACAAAAAGACGTTCATTTCCAAGTACCAGCACTCCAGCGATGTATTTCAACATAAAGGTATGAGAATGTGGTTGGAAAACGGAGGGTTATGATGTGAAGTGTCCTGATGAAATCCTAGGTGGAAGCACTAGTTACAACTCAGCATCTGCCACATCCACAGTAGGCATGCGATGCTCCTGGGGGATGCTCGTGCAGCCACTTCTGTACGTCAAGCACTTTGTTTTTAATGGGCATGCTCCTCTCTCAGTGTCACGAGGCCAGACATTTCCAGATAATGCATTTCCAGATAATTTCCAGGGGTATTTTTGGTAACGGTTCTAGGTACAACCTTTGGAACATATTGATTTTCATTATGTCAAATGATAAGTCTCAACAACTATTAAATTATGTAAGTGTGCCACCCTAAATGCTTGCACTGAAGAGAGCTGCAAGGCCTCAACTGCAGAGCCCAGCAGGTGGAAAGGACCTCAGGGGGTCTCCATCCAACCTCCTCCTCCAAGCAGGGTCAACGCTGGACTCAGCCCGAGGTGCTGAGGGCTTTCTGACCCCAGCCAGGTCTTGATTATGATCCCTTTCATACAGATAACACGCAGGGAGCTGCCTTGTGAGCTGGTAAAGGGATAAATGGGATAAAAGCACGGGCTGGCAGATGAAGTAGTGCCTATTTAAGAAGTGTATGTACCGATTCTCCTTCCCCCTATATCTCTTATAGGGTTTGGTGCCAGCCTCCTGCTGTTAGTATTATTTAAATGCTTTCTGGAGGTGAGATAATAACTTTTTCTTTATGCATGCCTGAAGAATCTGAAGCGCCGAGGTAGTGATAGCCAGTATAACTTAATTTCAAAAGTAATTAACGAGGCTGCATTTTAATGAGCCTTTTTATACAGTGTTGTGAACTGGGCTGTTTCATGATGCCATTGTTCTCAGATTGCCAGAGGAAAAAAAAGAAAAAAAAAGGAAGCAGAATCTGGAAAAATTAATTTAAGAACAGCAGCAGCCCAAAGAAGAGCCAATCTCTCTACATCAGTTTGCATTTATTTTATCCTCGCAGGTAATTTTGGAAGCGAAAAGGCAATTCTTCCAAAGTTCTGGTACAGAAAGGATTCATGAGGCTGTAAATTCCTGCCCTAGTCTTCTAACTCATCAGCCTCCTTTCTTTCTGGAGTGGTTTAGGATTCCGTTTCTCACTGTCTTTTCAAGAATGCCAAACAGCGTCTAAGCAGAAAGAATGGTGTCTATAATGAGTAAGCAAGGCTTTATTATTATTATTTTTTTTCTGTGGCATGATTTGGTTTCTACATCGACTCATTTCAGAATATTAACGGCCCGTTGTAACTCACAGACAGCACCAGGAGAGGGAAGAAGGTGTGGGGGAAGAGGTTATGCATACTAAGGTGGAAATTTAATGAATACCATTAGGGGCTGTGTCTGTTTAATGAACTTTTCCTCCTGACTGTATTTCTCGCAGCTCTCAGAGACAATTAGCTCGAAAAGAGCCTTCAGACGAGCTGATTTTTGAAGGAAAGTGCTCCACGTACCAGCCTCCAGCAGCCCGTGGAAAAGGAACAACCAAATTGTGTTTATTTAGCACCTGGCACAACAAAGCTATCCCTGGGCACTCGACACCAACATGTTCTGAAATGTCTCCAGTCTCAGCACGCTGCATCCAACGCATCACGTAAAGGAAAGAGTGGAGTAAGTGCCTTCTACACTGAAAAAACAGGACCAAAAAAATTAAAAATCGCAGGGTTAAAAACAATAGCCAGAATGCAATAATTTCTTACATTCACATAAACACCAAGGAACTCCCTTCTGCACACAGAGAACAAATTACGAGGTTACTGAATCAGTGAAGCGTAACATTATTTGGAAGCAGGGCCATTCCAAGCTTGGGAGGGTCACAGGGGTAATTCTGGGGGCAACGTTTAGTGACTCGCAGAAATATTTGGTCATTAGCTCAGGCTGCCAGGCAGGAGAAATAAGGGAATGGCCTTTCTGCTCAATAACAGGGACATTTTGATGTTGTGTGCTCAGCACTGATTAGCTTCTAATACTAGCAACAGTTAAAATACTGGTGAAATACAAGTACAATGACATTTTTTTTTCCGTTTTGGAAAGATTTTAGCTTTGTGCTGTTACGACAGATGGCTATTTTAATTCTCCAGCGATAGTTCAGCTGGGTTAAATTTGTTTACGCTGCGATATTCTGTACCATACCTACAATTAACGTGGCAGCAACATCTCGGAGCATCGGTCGTGGATCAGGACCAAAAGGGCCGAGCCCTCTGAACACCCAAACAAATGTTTGCAGCCTAAATATAGGAGCCAGCAGATGGAGAGAGGCAGTCAGGAAATCACAAGGAAAGCACGAGACAACACAAACACTGCTGAGCTCAACACACCAGTAGCCTGAGCAGCATTTTACTTTAGTGGCTTGTTTCATTCATTCAATATTTAAATAAGTTGTTAGGATTTCTCTTGCTGTCTTGTTTTCCAGTATTAAGTGGATTTATATGTCCTCCTCAGACTTTCTGAGAACGAAAGTAGCCATACACTGAGGGAGTCACCCTAAAGTTGATGGAAATGATTTGGGACAGCAGGTGGGGATTTTCTTCTATAGACCGAAAGGATTTAGAAAGCATTCCGTCCTGTTCTCTCCTACTATTTTGTCTATTTTTCACTTCTGAAAAATATTTATGGCCCCAAATGGAAGCGTTTCACATTTATCCTGCCCTAAAGCTTTTTCTGTAACTGCTGCCACGTAACACCAAGGCAGAAGAGAGGCTGGAGCCCATGAGCTGCGGCTGAGAACTTCTCCAAAGAGATTGAACCTGACTTCTTGGCACGCTGCCCTACCTTTTTGTATGAGAAGCAGAGTCTTTCAGGGCACAAAAGGATATAAAGTGAGTGTTTAAGGTAAAAATCAAACCACTGGGCTAACACCACAATTTCCTGTTCTTTCAAGAAAAAGCCTAAAAAATATTGTTTCATCTCACATCATTCCCTTTTTTAGACCTCTAGCTTTAGCCATATTTTGCTTTCAATTTCAATTTTATGTCATTTTTAAAGAGATGTGTGTACTCTTCATTGCATCTTAGTTATTTTTCCCAGCTGATTCTTCCTTTCTTCCTCCCAGCTGACATTCAGATGCACGCAGATTGTAATAATGCTTTGTTATCACTCATTAATCAGCAGGTCAGACCCAACAGCCTGTTTTTCTTGGGCTTAGTCCTCCTGTAAGAAGCAATAACAGCGATGCAGATCTTCTGTCAAGTTATTACCGTAGGAATAAACAAGAATAAATACACTTGGGATGTCAGAGATGGTCTTTCAGTGTCTAAACTGGACACATTTATTTAAATATCGTGAATGATTTAGCTTTCTCTAAAGAAGAAATTAATTGAAAAGTCTATTTCTTATAATAGAAAATGACTACTTAACTGTTTCCTCTCTTACTGTAAGCTGTTACCATGCTTTCTTGGTTCTTCTTTTGCTTTTTTTGGAACATTTCCTAAGGAATTTTGTTCCAACACAAAACCTTTTCACCTTTGGTGTACACAGGATCCTTAATAGGTTTCAAACTAAGGCCCTAAGACTACAGCAGGAGATTGACCAAGCCATCAGGGAATTTTCCTCATGAATTTCATCGCAAGTTCAGGTACTAAAGTGAGCTCATAACACAAGGAGAACCAGGAGATACGAAAGGACTGTAAAAGCAGGAGGCAGCTCCAGGGATCCATCGAGATGCAATGGAAATGGGGCATGGAAGGACATTTTCCACCCACAGATGCACTTTCCAGGCTAGTAAAGAAGCTCTTTACAAAAGTGCCTGGTAATTCTGGGCTGCAATCTGGCTTCCTGAGCATCTCTGAAAGTCAAAAGATTCCCTCCAGTCTCTGAAAAACAGGTCCCAGGTGAGCTATCTCAAGGTCACTAACTAAAATCACCGCTATCTCTTGGCTGATCCATGTTTCCTGCTTCACTTTTCATTACCCTTCACCCTTTTCTCATCCATTCTCTTTTTTTTTTTTTTTTTAAACTTTCTTTCTATTCATCATTATCTACTCCAACATCTTTTACTCAGTCTTTAGCCTTTCCCTAGGACAGGAACCCAGATGATTGCAATGGGAAATCAGCTCTTCAAACTTCTTTGTGCTTGTTGAGATGTGAAATGACACATTTTTTCCTACCCTTGCTCGCATTATGTCACTGCTAGAAGATATTTGACATTACCCTGGTGCATCACTATTAAAAATCCTTTACATTGGTGTCTAAACCACCTCAACACTTCTTAGGTGAAGAGAAGGAAATAACTGCAGCATCTCGCAGTCTTTGGTGGTTTAATTCGTGATGAATTTTGGCATTTTAACGGCAGGCAGCCGAATTCCAGACAGAACAGAAATGGAAATGGCGAAGGGCCGTGGCTCCTGCTTAATGAGGTCGTGAATTTTCCTTCTCCAAAATGTTTGCTTAGTAATTTCATTAAGGGAAAATAAAGGAACTTCAGACTTTGACTAACATCTGGCAACGAGAGAGAGGGAAAAAAAAGCAGAATTCATTAGTGGCTAGTGCTGATTAGTACTTATAAATAATTTGTGCCTCCCCAAACAAATCCAGCATTTCCTGCCTGAAGATCTTAGACACTCAAAGATGGATTTAATTTACACCTTCATTTAAAGCTAGCCACAAGATGCGAAAATAACAGTTACACAGCCTAACCTGGGTATTGCCACCATCAATTTGTATACAACCCTAATATAAACAAAAAAGCCCCACTCTTTCATTAAAAAAATAAATAAAATCAATTTCCCTTTAGTCAATGCAAGCTTTATTATTTTTTTTTATTTTCATTTTTTATTTTTTAGGAATCTGAAATAGGAAAACTGTTTTTTCCCCCTTTTTTTCATTTTTTCTTTTTTGAATCTTAGAACCACTCAGATTCTATGTTTCGATACCACGGACAGGAGTACTGCACTCATTGTGGCCCAGACAATCAGTCATCACGAGCTATTCTTTGTTTCATTCAAAGGCTCCTATCAACTACTGCACCCTCTTGCAGCGAGCATTACATAAGTCCCCTTATTATTTGCCAAGGAATTGCAACAAGCAAGGTACTCAGCTAATTAGACATTTCTCCCTTTTGCTTTTGACATTTCCATCAACTTGAAAATTTGCAGACTAGATTACTGAGAGAATTTTAAATGAATACTGGAGTGATTAAGCAGGGAAGATGAATACTAATGCATCTCAAACTGGGTTAGCGCCGTAATGAATTTAACATATCTGGTTTTAAAGTGGACTAATTAACAATTAAGTCTCAAGTGAAACTTATTTATATCTGTGTTTAAAAAAAAAATAAAATAACCCAGCCCCCCACCTGCTTAGTTTGGGAGAGGAAAACTTCTCAGCATGCTTCTTGGCAGCATGCGGCTCCTGCAGATTTTCACCTTCTCAGATATTTCTCCTTCCAAGGTATCCACAGGGATGCACAAAGCCTTCCATGGCCCTTTTTCCCCAAGGTATCCTAAACAAGGGATGGTAAGAACATAATGACAGACAGCCTGTTACATATGGCTTTTTTTTTTCCTTTACCTTTTTTCTTTTTTTCTTCTTTTATTCATTTATTCCTTTTTTTTTTTTCTTTTTCTCTTCTCCAGCTGAAGTAGAACAGAAAGGGATGGGACTGCTACTCCCTTTGGGCTAAAACATCTCTGACAGGTGAAAATTGCAGCATCCCAAAGGGGATTAGCGCAGCATTAACTTACTTGTCAAATACAAATGTCAGGTTAATTTTGTTCCTAGCTCGATATTCAGAAAATACACGCTTTTCTTCCAACACCTCTAGAAAGGTTCCTCTGTGCGTATTTTAATTACAGTGGAAATGGATCTAGCTGTATCCTGGAGTGCATGTGTGTCTATGAGGTCCTCTTAAATAAATATCTTCTATTCAACACCTTATTTACAGACTTGAAGGCTTGCAAGAACCACATCAGTTCCTAGCCTACCTGTTTAGAAAACACAGGCCTGAAAACTTCACCAAATTTTCTGTAAGTAGATAGAGTGCTGAAAACTTTGCAGACACACTGCTGCTGCCTGGAAGCTAATGATAAGGGAAGAGGTAACATATCTCCCTAGCCCAAGCCCAGGAAAACCCTGAAATCAGTATAAATGATGGGTTAGAAAGGAAACAGAGTAAATACGTTGTAAATTTTCTATTTTTTTCAACGCTAAGATTGTGGTTTGGAGACGGGTGAAGAAATTTAGTTCAAATAAAATGCACCCAAGCCACTGCAGCTGGAATTTTACTGGGATTTGTGTGTAGATAAAGTCTTTTACAAATCACAGCTGCTTTCATTCTTTATGTGTGCATATAACCCCCTACAAATACTATCTCTGTGTAATATATATCATATATAAAAACCTAAACATTAAGGGCGATAAAGTACATTTAATTTACTACCTGAGCAGGCGAATATTTGGGGACTAAAAAGAAAATTGTCAAAATGTCAGGAGAAAAGGAATGAAGGTAAAAGAGGAGAAAATGGGATCTTAGCCAAATGCTAGATGTTTTCTCGTGTTGCAAGTAAAGCAGAGGGCTTTGGAGCTACCTAGTCTTCAGCTGATCTGAAAGGTATTTCCCACCTTTTAAATGCAGGTGTGCTGATTTGGATCAGATTTCTGTAATTTACCCTTTTCAGTCCTTCGTGGGACTGTTTTAATTATAAAATCACATAGTTCACTTCTGTAATAACCAGGCTTTCTTCCCTCAGCTAGCAACGTATTTCCTTTTTGTGTATCATCAAGGGTTTTGTCATTTCATTTTAAATTTTGTTTAATTAAACCAGCTCTATATGTCAATTTGCATATGTTCTTATATCTAAGAACAGGAATTATGTCAAGTTAGAAAGCAAATTTATTTACTTTCAGAGAATGCTTCCTCTGGCACTGCACATACCCCACATTACGTGTCAAAAATAAATATATCTAGGATATTCAGAATGGATTAATTGTGTCTTACGAGGCTACCATTTTATTTTTTTCCCCTTACGTGGGCTCACATCCTAATAAAAATCATTTGCCATCTTTAGTCAGATATTAAAAGTCATTTAAAATCAACTGAAAACCGCTCGACTTGTCAGGCACCTATAAATGAAGACAAATGATGCAGAGAAAAACCCCACAACTGCTCTATTATCTGAAATGTTAGGGAAATATTATTTGCAGAAATAATTAATGAAGATATGACAACTGCTGAAATCATTCTTCTTTGTTCAACTGCTCCAAAATAAAAAGAAACCGCCTATTCAGAGCTTCAACTGACCAGTGTGTGCATCCAAAGACAAAGAGGAAGGAAAGGTGATAAATAGAAGGCTAGAGACGGTTGGAAACATCCCAGCAAAGTGCCACCTGGACTAAACCCCAAAGCTGGGGCCATAACTATTCGCATTATTAATACCATTATCCTTTTTCAGTCTTGTTTGCAGCCCAGGATTGCTCATCGCTCAGGCCAGGAACATCTTCTTTGTGATCTGCAGCTCCTCACATCCAGGATGCGCCCAAATCCTGCCAGTTATTTCTGCAGAACACCTCCTGGATCCTCGTTCAAGCCATCTTCATCCTGTATCTCGATTACTGAAGCACCCTGCCTTTATTCAGGCCCCTTACAAAGAACATTTTCCCTCTCCATCACCTGAACCATCAAAGCTCTTGGTATTTTTCCTTCCTTGACCTGTGAAATGGGAAAATTGAGGAGGGAAAGGAGTTTTCCTGGGATGTAGTGGAGAGCAGTCATGCCCAGCATCAGCAGGTAAGTCAGGATGCACCACAGCTCCTGGTGCTATCAGCATCTCTGATAGCACTGGGCTGATTTATCTCCTCGCTGCAGGTGCAACCAATTCCTTGGTCTGGGGGCAGGAAGGAGCAGCCTGGAAATCACAGCACACATTTTTCTGCCATCTGCTGAAGCACTGGACATGGCCCATGCCCAAGATTGGTGTTTTATTTAATAATTTTCCTACTATGTGAGGATTTACCAGTCATTTCCACTGTCCTTTCTTCCTTTATTCACGTGGAAAGTTGCAACCATGTCTGGTTTTATAAATAAATTATTTTCTTTCCTTTTTCTTTTCAATCTCCATCCTTGGACATACTCAGAATGATTTTCCCTAAGCAACCCCATCTAACTTTAAAGTTGCCCCTGCTTGGGGTGTGTGATCTGACACTAGGTGATCTTCAGAGGTCCTTCCAACAGAAAATATTATATAAAATATTGCATAATATTATATAATTTAATTTAAGATTCTCAACAAGAAGAAACATTTTCATGAATAGCAAATCAGGTTACATCAAAGAGCTGGAGTGCCACACTTCTGTTTGATAAAATATTTGGGCATCAGATTTAAACTGTAATGCTCCAGGGCACATTTTTTAAAAATCCTGATCAATTTTAGTTCTTAACTGATAATACTTGGTAGGTCTTGACCGGGCACTGGAGCTTGTCAGTGGATTTCTGCATGAGGAAAAGTGGTTTATGTGCTCAAAACTATATATAAATGTATATATATATATTTTTTTTTATTTTTATTTTTTTTCAGGGGCGAAATCCAGATTTTCCTCAAGGCTCCTGGATTCATTCTTCGGTTGCTATGACTGAAATGTGGGAATTAAGGCGCATCCTTATAGCTGAACAAGACTGACATCATTAGTTCAGACTTTGCTGCTGCTGGCAAAACAATGTACGTTTCATTTTAACTTTGTTCCAGCTATAATATTTGTAGACAAAGATTTTCAAAGACACCTAAAAGTTAGGATCCTAAAACACACAAAATTCCATCAGAATTTTTATCTGTATTATTTTGAAAATCTCAGCTTAAAACATTGTTTTTTAAAACTGCCCTACACGGTTCCTTTGATAAATAATTAAAATGTAAAGTGTTCATTGTTTCAGAACCACGGTTTCAAATTTGGATTTATAAAGGGGAGAACTTAGTGAAATGGCTCATTCAACTTTCTGGCTCTGATTGCCTTTCGCACATGTCATTTCTGGGAATATTGTGCTTCTTAATGATGCATGCTAGCTGCTTTACCGTCCCAGACTTTAATTCTGGGGCAGCGCTCACATTTTCAACCGATTCAGCAGAAAAAAAATCTTCTTACTGTGGAATTTTCTCGGCCAAGTTGCCCGAAGGTCACCTTGGATATCGATTAAAGAGCTCTCTCCTCTTTTCATCTTAGGTCTTTGCTGGAATAATCGTGGCCCCTTGAAAACGAACCCTAAGGAAGATTCATGGAAAGAAAAAAAATGCTGTGAGCTTCTCCCCATCACTCCTGAACAGCAGATACCAAAAAGAACCTGTTATTTCCCACTGGGAACCCTAAAGGGTGGCTCCAGAAGTTTTGGTGGAAAAAAATGATATTTCTCTATTCCTTTGCTCACCAAAACCTGACATTGGTCTGCGTTTAAGTGAGTGTGATGAAGAAATACCTATTAAATTGGAAAGGCTTCCTCCAGCCATCTTGGAAATCCTGAACTGTTCGCTCACAGCTATACCTCTGACAATTATTTCCCTGCTGTCCACAGCCATAAATATGGATAAGGTCAGTAATCCAAGGACGTCGTAAATAATACCGAAATTCCTTGTTGGTGACACTCGATTCTTGCTGATTCCCTGATTTTTTTTGTGGTTCTTCACTTTGGTTGGCCTATTTGTGCTAAATTAGAGAAGTTTGGGGGCACTTGAGGCTATTAAGTGAAAATATGTTCTTGCAGAAAATATGGATATTATGTCCATGCCATTTTGTCACATGGCAGTAGAACACCAAATCCATCAAGGACACTGATGATCTTATGGGTCTTTTGCAACCTAAATAATTCTCTGATCTTGTATGACACAGCAGCACGGAACAACTTCAAACATCAGTATGTAAGGTGACAAGCTCCTGTCTGCGGTGACATTTTTCTTAATGTACATCCAGAACGGAATGGGAACGTTGTTGAAACATTTTCAACATCCTCATTTAGCGAATAGCTGGAGGCAGATGAACCAGCTATTGTCTGCCACTGAATGAAGGCTGCAAGATGAAACAAAAATAGCCTGTCAGGGTTCCAGGCATACATTTCCTATTGTATTTGTGCTCAGCAACAGCAGAGAAAAACCACAGATGCCACGCTAGCATTTTGTAATCAGCTAATGGACATCAATAATATATAGCCATCAGAAACCTGTCTTGAATATGCCTGGGATATGCATAGGGAGGTAGAGCATCTCGTGTCTCAGTTCAGCAAGCATTCCTGGCCAAATCACCATTTCTGGATATCCTGTAGGGATGGAATTTGTTGTGGAGCTGAATTGGTTGATTTGTGATTTATCTATCATTATTTATCCATCATCATTTACCTTTTATCATTGACATTTTATCTTTTTTTTTTGTGCCTTAGGAAAAAAAAAAAAGGACACGTGTGGATGCAAACTGAAAGCCCAGGATTTTGTTTAAATGAGAAGGTAATTTCAAGCTCAACAGATTTCTTTTTTTTTTTTTTTTTTTCCATACACAGCTAATTGCCTGTAAACCATCAACATTTAAGAACTGCGTTTTCAGGACAGCTGGACACTGGAAGATTTTGAAATATAACCTGAAGCAAAGCAGCTAAACTTGAGGAATCTCCACACATAAATTGCGGGTATGTAGGGGAAGGGAATGCTTTTAATTAAAGCAGCTTGTGTAGTGTATTATTCGAACACACACAAACCATACATACATATACACTCTGCACAGATGCTATATGATGTGATATGTCTCAATATTACATGTGTGGAAGGGATCCACAGGTGTCTTCGAGCCCACAGGACCACCCAAAAAGCTCTTCTTGGAGGCCGACAGGGATAAAGTGACAGGACCTGGCCCACGTGTGAGCAAGAGGGATGCTGACGGCGGTCTGAACATGCTTTTTAGTCTAATAAATCACATTTAGGAGCCTGTGCTTCTGAAAGATCAGATGCCATTAATTCTATGACATAATTTAAAGCAGGTTAAAGGGAAATTAAATTTCACTGAATAATGACGGTCGGTTCTTGCATAAAAGCAGCTTCATTTATGGACGGCGGATTAACTGCATTAAGGAATCAATCCTTAGTTGATTTGCCGTAGCTTTACCTTGTGTTCCTGTGTACCTTCATTTATATTAGCAAGTGGTAGCTGTCATCAGACCGGGCCGAGATGCAAATTCAGGGCGCTAAGGGGAAGCTTGGATTTTCAACTCAACCAAACACCAACCCTCCTGCTTCTGTCTCAGCCCTGCTTTTGCAGCAGCAAGTGAGCAGAGATCCATATTTCATTCTTCCCTTGTCCAAGCCAATTCGGTGTCTCCAGACCTGACTGGCATGCCAAGCAACCTCTGCTTCCCATCCCCAACAGCGCCAGCTAAAAGAATTCCCCAGTGCAAGGCTACCGCCGGTTTCTTGACCTAAATTCATTCAATCCTCCTCCGTGTGCCACCCCAGAAGGTCACAGTTTGTATTGGCAGAGGACATATTGTATATATTCAAAAGGAGGCTGGGATCACAGAAAAACCCCGGAGATTACAGAGGCTTTTCTACGTCCTGAACAAAGATTCAGCGGTGCACTCGCAGGAGGTTGGTACCTCGGTGGTCAGGGGACTGTAGCAAAATGCAGAACAATTTTTTTTTTTTTAATATCACGACTGGAAGGGAACCAAATCAGACGTCTGGCTTTCAACAAGTACAAAAATAGCCTTGTTTAAAGTCTTTTCAATATTTAATTTATCCTTTTTTTTTTTTTTCTTGTACCAGCTTCAGTTCTTCAGTTGGTATTAACGTGAAAATCCTTCATTCACTTCTATTTTCTCATGAGTTTGTTTTCTTGTTTTTTACCTGGACCAGATTCTGTATTTATGTCATGATTTCAGAATAATCAGGAGGACTTGTTCCAGCTTTACACTAAATTACAACTAAATGTTAGCCAAGGGAGAAGAGATGCTTTGGGGTTTGTTCTCATTTTTTTTCACCTATAAAAGACCCTGTAACTCTTCATGTTTTTTTCTTTCATTTTGGTCTGCATCTTGCTCTGCAGATCTTGAAATCCCTTCCTCCTTTGCATAGTGCCTAGACAATATAATAAAAACTAATAAGCATCCACACGGATATTTAAGGCTTTCCCTGGTGAGCCATGACAGTTAGAGAAGTTTTATTTAAAAGAGAAAGAAACTA
This sequence comes from Anas acuta, assembly GCF_963932015.1. NCBI lineage: Eukaryota > Metazoa > Chordata > Aves > Anseriformes > Anatidae > Anas > Anas acuta. Next base: position 28,695,758 of record NC_089016.1, on the reverse strand, counting down.
ACAAAAACAGACTGCAGCTTTTTGAATACGTAGAATTAGTATTTTGTTTTTTACCTGGGTATATCACCTGATTTTGAATCATTTTTTAGCACCTAAAGCTTTCAGTACCTAAGAACATAAAGTACTAATTACCAATAATTGTATTTATAAGTACATAAAGCACCAGTTACCAATGGGCAGGTGTCTTTTTATTTTATTTTATGTAGACATTTGGAAATGAAAAATTAGATTAGAACAATCCTCATCATTTCATTTACACGTGAACACCAAAAGCACCAAATGAAGATGGTTATTGGAGCCAAATGGCTGATACAGGTTTAATTCAGCTTGTTAATGGATTAATTCAGCTCCTTTTTAATCAGAAAGGCTTTCACCATTTCCTTCTCCAAAGCAGCTTTCCAACGGCAGGTTTATTGCAGGAGGAACCCATCAGTGGCAGGAAGGAACATGGCACCGAACAGAATTTATCAGAGATTTCAAGAGGAAAAGGTCTGCCCGTGACATTTTAATGGGACAGACATGCAGCAATGGGTGAGTTTTAAAAAACTGAATTGATATACTCCAAATTGAATCTTGTCCACACCCAGGTCTAAAAGCTTATCCACTCTACCTTGGACTTTGGTACAAACAAATGTCCTCTGAAACTTCTGGTTCACGAAGAGGTTTGGAGATGATTAACTTTTATTGGTATTGTTTTATCCTAACCAACCCTTCCGTCCCTAAATATTAATCTCAGAGCTTTTTATACGGTTGCTACTCAAGTGAATATTTCATTACAAAGTCCCTTTAGCAACACAGAGAGGAATTGAGAGCCGAGCTCCCTCTTTGTGCCTAAACCAACTCCTTCTGCTGCAGAATCTTATTAGCAAACCCCTGGAGGAGCAGCTCTTGTTTGTCTTGGGAAGAAAAACAAAGTTCTTGTACACTCAGCGATAACGCTTTAGTTACATGCCTCATTTTATGAAGGGCATTATCTCTAATACGTGTCATTTCGGGACGACTGGAATATTCATTTGGTTTGATGGTGATAAATGAGTTGTAGAAAGTGACAAAGGTTGGAGATTGCTTTGTTGATCTAACCACGTTCCAAATCCGCTGAACTAAGAAAAAAAAAATCCGTCTAGTTTGATGAGGAAATAAAAAGAGCATAACCTGATGAGTATCTAAATGGACTAAAATGAATTTACCGAACTAAACCAGCTCAAGTGTGCAGCTTAGGCAAGAGGCCACATAAAATGCGCGATGCTTTCACTTTGCTTTCTGCTCAATTATAAGATTTGGAAGCTAAATGGGACCAAAAATAAATAAATAAATGTTACAAATGCATGTCCAGTGGAAAAGAGAGGGACTTTTTGAGGACAAATATACCCAAACCACTGGGGATGATTTGATAGAAAGGTGTATCAGGAGGATAACTGTAGTAGATTTTGTTCAACCTAATATTTAATCAAGGCAAGAGGAGGACTGTGTGAGCAAGGAGCATCAAACAGGTTATCTACATCAAGAAAAAGGACAAAAAATGACGTGGTCCATTATTATGGGGACAGGTTCATTAAACCTTAATAGTATGCGATGCTGCTGAGCAAATATTGGAGAATAAATGAACATAGGAAGACAAGTGGAAAAGAGGGCTTTGAAAAATGCAGTATAGCTTTTCTGGGACAGAGAATCTAGAAAATAAACAGCAGATTTGCTGTCAGTAAAAACTGAGTTATTCATTTTTTATTAATTTATTAATAATGTTTATTAATCTATTATTATTCTATATTTAATTTATTAAAGCATTTGGCATAGTGCCACATAAAGACAGCTTTAGGAAAGCAGGAGAAGAGGGGAAGCAGAATAAGAAATTTTGTACTTTTCTTTAAACAACAGCACTGAAATAGAAGAGAAACTTGGCAAAAACATCAGTGATTCACAATTTTGGTTTTGGTGGGCATCTATAATAAATTTAAATGTGAAGAATGAGGAAGAGTGGGCAAACTGTGCTGCTGGAACTGAATTCTCCCAGCAAGGACAGGTCTCAGTGCCACGTGCACACTGTAATGCTTTGTGACAGCAACATAAATGATGGTTGAATGCTGATTTTCCACTTTCAGCCAGCGAAATGATCACATTACAGTTATTATAACTAACTCCCATCACTATATTCTCATTGTTTGGCACCATCAGCTGTTGTCCATTAACACTTCTAATGCTGGATAATTTGCCATTTTCCTAAGCAATCTCTTGAAGTCCTCAACAGTTGCTTACTCATCATCTCACGCTCTATCTGTTTTGCAGAAAATTTGGAGGAAAGGGAGCTGTCTCAACCATGAAGCAACCCGATTGCTTCCTCAGCAGCCCACTTCACCCAATCCAAAGAAAAAAATGGGTGAGTATTCTTAATAATTAAAAAAAAATGACATTTCTTTAAACAATGTCACCAGCTTTATTATACTGAATTGGCATTCACAGTCAATTAGCTACCTGCAGAAAGAAAATATCTTTAGTTTTAACTTGAATCTGCTTGCCTTGAGAAGGAGAGAGGCAGGACACGAGCTCGTTGGGTAACTAATGCTGAAGGTTTGCTGCAAGAATAAGTCTTGTGAAAAGCTTTTATCCATCTGCTTAGAGTCTAAGTCCACCCAATAAAAGCTATAGCTTCAGCTTCTTCTGTATTTAGGAACTTGGCTGCTGGTGACGTGCTAAATTCAGGAGCCTAAACCCCGTTATGCTCCTGAGCAGTGTGCATGGCAGGCCCAAGGTCTGTATTCCCTGCACACCCAGGAGTAAAATTGGTATTGATTAAGTTTTTGCAGATGAATTTAATGTTTGATGGGCATATAGCAGGTAAGCATTAGGTACAGGAGCTGCCACGTCACATAGTATTGCAGGGATTTTCCTTCCATCTGATTTCTTCAAGCAACCCGTCCATGAACTGAGATTTGAGAGCTAAAAGGCATGCTCAGCTGTCAGCTTTTAGCCTGGCTCCGTGCACATGTTGCTCCAACTCTCAATTATTTGCTAATCTAGAAGACCTACGAAGGAGGTGGATCTGACCTTTGAAAATAATCCTCTTAAACGGGACTGTGAAGACGGGATGTGAACTCGACTTCCTTGACCCGACTTCATCAGCGAACGCTGATTCATTGAAATTGAAGCATTTTGCTGAAAATAGAGCAGTTTCGATGGAAATTTCCCTGATTCCCAGGCAGGAGCCTGGGGGAACTGGCTGCTTTTAGAGCAGCTCTGCTCTCCCTCACTCCAAGACACCCACACCTTGCAGGTAGATCCTTCCTGAGCAAACCAGCTTCAGTGGGAACTGCCCCTTGAGATAACCCTTTAATTTTGCTAACAGCTTTCTCCGTATGGCTACTGCATGATTATTTTAACACTTTCTCTGTAGAGTCTCACCCCAGATTCTTATAACAAACGCCTTGTAACTCGCGTGACCTTTCCTAGCGATACATCACCGGTGACTGTATTAATGATATTTTATCGGCAGGGAGAGATTTAGCATGGCAGGCTGTCTGCAGAATTTAGTGCAGGGTGCTTTCCGTCCAAGTAAATGGCAAGACTGGACCCAAATTATGCCCACGTACACACGGAATATATGAGAAATCTTAAAGGCGTTTGGATTCATTCAGGGAAGGCGAACCCTGCCCTGATTAAAGTGCAATAAAGCAGCAATTACTGTTGCCACTCCTTGGAGAGGGGAAAAAGTCTTGGCTCTAAGAGCGGGTTTAGAGCAAAATTGACCAGTTGTGAGTTAGTTGCCAAGAGCTGGGTCTGAAATCAACCTCTGTCCGTGCTGTGCCTTTCTGCCTCTCCCCTTTTCTCTCTCAAAGAGGCCTTCAAGGCTGGCAAAGAGCAGGACCTGACCAGTCACCTAATCAAATCAGCGAGCACAGAAAAGGTCAGAGCTGTTGTGGGAGAGCGTTGGCTTTCACAGGCTGTCACCGAAGGAGCCTCAGAACATCACCCAGGAGCTCCTGGAACATTACGGAGGGAATTCAGCCCAAATCTGAGAGGGAAATATGAATCGCCTCTTCACTCCGGGTGCTGCTGGGTGGTGTTTGTTCCTTCCTGACTATTTTTCAAAAATCTCTGTTGAAATTAAAGCCGTCTGGCTCTTTTCCACAAGCTGCTGGGATCACCAAATGTCCATCCCGGGCTACCCCACCTTCCACCTTCTTGGGGTGGAAGCTTTTATCAGACAGCTTGTGGCTAATATCGAGGGCTGGAGTGGCTCCTCGTAGCCTGTTAGCCTGCACTAACATTTTTCTCCATCAACAGCTTCTTGACTAGGCTGTGACTTGAATTTCAAAGAGCCCGGTGACTGTGCTGTTTGCTTTGCCGAGATGGTTTTATTAGCGCTGCAGGATAAGGGGTAGGATCTTCAGAGGAATTTTTTTTGCCATCCAGTCTGGACGAGTGGAGCTGATCGAGGAACAAGCACTTCTGGGCTCCCTCGTTTGCTGTTCGGAGTCCTGAGGTTCAGTTCATTTGTCAAGTTTGAATTACCAAAGATGTTTTTCCTGTCATTTCGACATAATTTTGCTATTGCAGGCAGCTCCATCTCTCCCTGACTTCTTCTTTCCCCTGCAAATAGCCCTGGGAGGACAGGTCCCAGCCCCTTGCTTGGGTTTTTTTCTGCAAGACCAAGAGATGAGATCTGTGGAGAGAGCTCGCCGTGTGATGTGGTATTGCTCTGGAGCACCACGTTTAATTTTAGCCCGGATCCATCCCTTCCATTCTCAAACAACAAGATTTTAAGTTCCTCTCCCCTCAGTGTCTTTGATCTCTTAACATCTGCCCGGGAGAAAAGGGGTGAAAAAGCAATTTGCTACACACGCCCAGGCTTTGAAAAAAAAACACACATTGCATTTGGGATTTATTCAAATAAACCACAACATCAGAAATAAATGTAAGGCTCCGGAATTCACTTTGCATGATTAATACTTTTGAATATTTCCGTTTAACTTCCCAAGAAATGAGAACCTTTAGTTTCCTGCTCGATAGCCGCTGCGCGATGAAAGATGCTGAAATTGGATGTTACAGGTCATGGAATTGTATTTATGTACCCATTTCATGCTTCAGAAAGCTGCCCGCTTCAAATGTAAGCCTTGATTAGGGGAAAATGCTGCCTATCAAAATAAATAAATAAAGGGGCTTCTCTTCCTCTCCCTGGCAGAGACATGGACGTGGAGGCAAAGGAGGAGAGGGAGCATCTAAATGCCAGCTGGGGTCTTTAATTTATCCCCATTGCCACTGCTGCTACAAACTTTTACAGAGGCTGAGCCTTTTGGGGATGATTTTAGGGCTCTGTAAGTATGCGTGGTGCTTGTGAAATGGGATGAAGAAATATCTGACTTTCTGTCAAACCTCTGTGAAGTATTTCCTAGGGTCCGGGTTGGCAGCACGTCGCCGTAATATCGGCCACGTCTTCGTTCGATCACACTTGCTGTGCTTTTTTTTCCCCAATTTTGCGTGATTTCAGGTTCCTGAAAATTCATTTGGAGCAAGAATGTCAAACCAGGTGGTTATTTCAGCATTAAAATGTATCGGGCAAAATCATGCCGCTTTTGAGGCATGATCACCTTTACTTTAAAACTTATTTTTGTCTTAGGAACGACATCTTTGGAAACGATCGCATACAAAGGCCTTAAAGGGAGGTAAAAAATGCTAAAATACAAAATCAGCCAAAAACTTAACAGCAATACTTCACAGCTTGCTCGTCGGCATATGGATGAGGAGGAACAATGTGTGAAGAGCCTGGCTCATTCTTTCCAGAAGAGGTTTACCCAGAGAGACCCGCCGGCACCATCCAGAATCCCTAATGCAATCAGCATCCTCAGCCCTGCCTTTCAGCCTGCTTCTGGAAGTGGGATAAACTCAGAAAGCAATTTTTTTTCCCTCTGATAGCAGTCAAACTCTCCTTTAGAAGGATCCCAGCACTATTTAGTGACTGTGGATTGAGTTTTCCTGGCTGGTGTCCCCCGTGTCCTGTGATGCTCAAGGTCTTGCTTTGCTGGGAGGTGCTGGTGCCGGTGCCAGGGGAGCTTTTTGCCAAAAAACATGGATTTTAATGTGAGAGGTTTCTTTTAACGTTCCTTTCTCTTCTGAAAATGGTAAGGGCTCTGAAGAAAAACGATGCCACACAGTGTTGAAACGGGAAAAAAAATGACTTCTGTATCTACTTGGGTTATGCGTCTGCTATTATTCACCACGTAGCTGCATCACCATCTCATCTTGCCCAAAAAAAGTGATTTACCACCTCTCTGATTCATTTCTGAATCAAAAATCACTTATAAAAAAGAAAAGGGATATAACAAGGGCGTTCAGAATAGGAAACAAAGTGCTGTAGTATCTGACACCTAGCAAGAACCTCCCCTTGAAATTATGAGAATTCCTCTCATTTTAGGTAACAGAAACGGTCCCAGTGGTGTCCCAAGGCTGGAAACCTCAAGAAAATGACAAATTCCAAATCTCCAGGCAGGGATGAGCAAGAAAGATATTTTTTGCAATAATTTAGAGCCCTGTTTAATAAGCATCTTGCCAAAAATCTTGTATTCAAGGGGCGAACATGCTGTGATGGAAAGGGAAAAGGTGATTTCTTGCTTCTTACTGTGTTCGTCCTTGTGGCTCGCTTTTGTCCTTGCTTTGTCCTTTGGCCTGCTCAGGCTGTGTTTCAGAAGTCCATGAGCATTTCCATCCCAAACTATTGGTAGAATGTATAGGAGATGGGGTTCCTTGTTATTTTTGAGACACGGATAGCAACCCTGAGGCTACCCGTCCACTCCTGAAGTCAAAAAGGTATTTATTTCCAAACTGAAAACATGATTTTATTTTTTTTTATATGATCTTAGTGACCTCTGACCAGCACGAGTGGCTGAAGGACGGATTCATTTCCGAGCTACTTCTCTCTGAGCGATTGAGAGAGCATGGGAAGCACCATACAGGAATGAAAATGCTTGGTGTTGGAGGAAGCACAAGAAGGTTACAAGAAAAAGAACATATTTTTATAGGACATATTTTTATATTAAGGACATATTTTTATATTAAAATAAGGGGCACTGCACAGGTGCTGATCCTGGTGATAAACCACAGAGCCCTGTGTGCCCGCGTGTGGATTATCGTGCTGGTGGTTATTTGAAAAAAGGCCTCACCTCCTGCATCACCAAAAATTCTTTGCCTCACCCATCACCTTCACCTATTAATATTTCCAGTGCCTGCCAAAAAGTTAGAGTAACTCCACCATCGCTTAGGAAATTAATTAACTGCTTATTGTTATTAACAATTTCTATGTTGGTCGAGTCTCGGAGCTTGACTGGGACTGTGGATTAATTCTCCATCACGTTAAGTACACGGGGAAACGATGGTGCTGTCACGAGGAATTTATAGTTTGGATCATCTGAGCATGCATTGTACTCTAAAGCCATTTTTCAGTTGTGCCCTTCGTTACTGCTCAATAAGAGGCATTTAAGAGCAATAACAGCCCATCGCCAGGAACAAAGTTAATAGGGGCGATGAATGATCTTCTGATTGCATCTTCTGAATTTATGATGTGGAAGAAACTCTCCGCCGAAGCATGTCGATAGAGATGACATGTTTTCCTTCCAAATGCCACCCGCAGTAGTTCCGCACCTTCCAGAGCTGTGTGGACACCGAAAAATGCAGCTGGGTGCTTGAGTGATGCGTGCGCTTGTCAGGCTGCGCTTCTTAGGCAAACCCATTACAGCAAATCCACAGGACGGCACCAAAAATGATGAATGGATGAGCTGCTTATTTATGAGCCAAGTGCACCAGAAGATAAATATCCGTGTGGTAGCTTGATTAAATGGTGTCTAAACAGTGTAAGTGGAAGATGATGTATCTCTGGAAGGAGGGGCTGCATGGAAATGAAGAGGTGATATTGTCTTTGGTGTAGCGTTTAGAGGGACAATAAATGGATGTGGTGCTGGGCTCTGTGTGACGAGGAAGTGAAAATGAAGTAGCGTGGAGTAGTTGCTTTGTGAGTGGCACTGTGTCCTTTATGATCCGGGAAGGGATGGACTAGCACAAAATGCTTGTGTCCCCTTCCATCCCCCATGGTAGAGCAAATCGGAGATGTATGGGGCTCTGCCACTTTACAGGGATTATGGTAGGTGATGTGAAGACAATTAACTTAAAAGGCTAAATCATGGATAGTCAAGTCATGGATAACTTGTCTTTCAAAACAGTGAAACGTGGATTAACCAAAGAACTGTGGTTTGCACTATATAAAATACGTACTGCCCTTGCCTCCTAACTAAATGTTTATTTTCTCCTCTCCTTTCCAGTGAGTAGGTTGGTCTTGATCACGAGACTGCTAATAAAAAACCTGCGGCAGCTTGAAGGCATGAACAAGGTGCTCATAGATGGCTCAGGAATTTAAAAAGAGAACAAAAATTTGGAAAAAAAAAAAAAAAACAAACTCTTCTGCCTTTGTGGCTTTGTTGGAGTTGGCACAGAATATGTCCCGCACCAGAGCCAAGTGGTGCTGGGAGGTGGAGTAGGAAACTGTGAATTTCCCCACAATGGCTCACCCGGGCCCAATTTTCTCATTAACCCTTCTTACTGGACACCTTTACCTATGAACTCTCTTAAATTCAGTAGCTCACATAGCAGATATTTAAAGCCCTTTTGTGCAGCTGGCTTAGTCCGTAGCCACGGTGACCTAGTGGCTATTTATTATTTTTTTATTTTATTTTTTCTAGAGCCATGAAGTCAGTCTTTATTCACATTTTCACAGAGCTGAGTGCTACAGATTTATTTTCTTTTCCTTTTACATCATTTATTTTTTTTCCCTCACTCTAGATTCTCTTGCAGAAAGCATCCTGAGTGACATAACGCTGCCACGAGGTGAGGATCTTACACACAGCTGCGTGCACTCTGCACTGTAATGCAGCCCCGCTGTCAACAGACTGCAGTGTCTGCTCAGGTTCGGGCCGTGTGGTTACACTGCACAGCCCTTAGAAATAAAGAAAATGATAAAGAAAGAAAGAAAGATGTGAAATAGTGTGCCTGACTGGGATTTTTGCCAGGGCATTACCAGCATAATCACAAAATGGCCCCATGAAGATGCTGGTGAGCGTAACCTGGTTGGGAGCGCTGTCCTGCTCAAGTATTCTAAATTAGTGACTGAAGGTTTCGAGACGTGAGGAATTTTGGCCTAAAAGATGATTTTTAGAAAGTTATAACTGCCGAATGAGAGTGCTTAGGGGGAAATTGTCACCTCAGTTTGTGCTTGACGGCAACAGCTCAGTTACCTGTGAGGTTCCTACAAGGGATGGCACCTAATTTTTGCAGGAGAACAGCAGAATGTGTTCTTTAAAACCTCATTTTGGTAGAACCCACCTCAAATTAGTGAGGATTTATATGGGAAAAAAAGTTATTGCGAGAGGTGAACTGGGAAGGAAGTAATAAAAATAATGTGGTAAAAATCACATTTCTTACAACCGACACAAGCTTAGCAAACAGAAGGATTATTGACATAGTACGGAGGTTTAGAGATTGATATTCTATTTCCGTCCCGGATGCATTTTCTGTTTAAAATTAAATTTTGATTCGCCTGCGGTTGATTTGATTTGAAACCAGCTTAGGAAAAAAAAAAACAACTTTGACTTTGTAAATAGAAACCCAGCTGGTTCAGGTGCTAACCACAGCCATGAATGGAGAGGATCTTTTCTTTTGGAAACAAAATTTCTCTGTTCTTGTCAGGTGAAAGGATGGCCTGGTGGTGAAGCTCTCTGCACAAAATGAAAATTGGGCTGAATCTGATGAAGTGGAAAATAAACGGGCTTCATCCTGAGTGCCCAGAGGCCTGCAGCGCGTTAGGCTCCTTGCATTAAGCCCGGTCGTGACCCCCACATGAAAACACTTTACAGAGGCTTCGAAAAACGTCACGGGAGACGGGGAAGAAAGACATTCAGATCCCAATTCACCTTTTTTTATAGATATAGGAAGAATTCAGAGCATCAGGCTACAGGAACATACCCGTTGCTATGGGGGTGGGAGTAGGCCTCGAGGCCCTGCTCTTGCGCTTGAAGCGAGGCACCACAGAGCAGGAGCCCGCTCCAGCGTGAGGTACCAAAAGGATTATAACTCATTGCCTCGTGGTTAAAACACCACAAAAAAAAGCATCCCTGCCTTCTGGCTTCGTCCTTCATGTTGATGTTTGCTGGAGGGCAGTCCCTGAAGAACGGCGTGGACTCACCTCAGCCAAATCGGGGCTGGAAACCTGGCTTATTTTACTTCGTGCTTTCTGGCAGGCTCAGGAGTTTAATTTTTTCCCTGTCTATGGTTCTGGTTTTAGAGATGAGATCCAGGAGATGCCTCCCAGAGCAGGCTGGAGCTGCTTTACAGCTCAGGGGCTCCCAGCTTTCCCTGCACATCGTGCAGGAGCTTGGCTGCCTGCCGCAGGCTTGGGTTTCCACTCCGGGGGCCCAAGCCTTTGGAAGTTATTAAAAAGATTTTGATCATTCCTGGCCCTGACGGCTTTGCAGCCGAAAATCCAGGGAGATAATAGGTGAACAAACTGTTCTCTGCAGTAAAGCTTCTGCTTCCTTTCGTGTCCCACTGCACACACGCACAGCAAACAACCAGGACAGCGAGGAGGGTTACCAGGGGATGCTGTGCCTGCAGGGCGTTTAATATTGTATGAAAACCCTCCGTTCCCCATCGTATTTTGCAGCAGAAGACATTCAGGGCTTTTATCCATTCCCTTATATTCCTCCAAATATTATTCTTGACAGTTATGCCTAGTTTAAGTCTAAAAGATTTAGCAGTGAATCTTTAATATTATTTAAACAGATTACTCAATTCCAATCGTAAAATCAAAATCAATGCAAAGGATAAATCCTAGAACTGAGACTAAACTCATATATAATTCCAGGTAGTCCTGGGACATTGGTAGAAATAGGATCTGCGTGAACCCAGGAGGAAATGCAAGGACGCGAGGTCTTTACAGGAGCAATTTGCATCGGTACCACTTGATCCAAAGCCAGGTAAATGCGAAGGCAAGTCATTAAACTTTGAATTACAGCCCAGTGAATGCGGTTCTTATGCAGAGGTATCTTTTCCTACTAAAAATTTACTAATTTCCTAAACTAACTGGGACTTATTCAGCACGATTACCAGATTATTGTTATAATTTTGTCAATAATTTAAGGCATTTACATTGAATTGCCAATTAATCAGATAACCAAACTGACAAAGACATGAAATTATGAGTTTAGCACACGAAATTCATGGTTAACTCCTGCAAATGCTGACTGGGAAAGTGCAGAAGAGATGACTTTTCCTTAGCGACCTTGTAATCGAAATATAGACTCTTCTGGGCTCCTGTACTAGTGGGTATGGGGTTGGCTTCCTTCCCAGATGAAGCACTGCTCTTGGGAGATCTGGGTTTGATTTCTGCTCCTATCCCTGCTTTGCCAAGTGCTATTGGCTAAGTAATTTCACCTCTCTGACCCTCATTTTTTTTTTGTGTGTGTGAAAACTGGAATAACAATAGTACCGATACTGATTGCGGTTATTAATCATCTGGGTTCTTGGGATGGCAAACATTGTAAGAAGGGGCTTCAGTGAGATTTATGGTAAAATTCACTTAGAGCTTGAATTAGGAAATTAGTAAGTGCGACTTCAATGGAATGTTCTCATTCATTTGAACATAAAGAAATACCTGAATGTCTTTTTTTTTTTTTCTTTAATAGAAAACCCACAGACAAAAGAGGAAGGAAGAAGTAGAGCCAGCTTGCTCCCAGCCAGCCTAGGGAACGTGTTGTGAAAAAAGTTGTGTCTGTTGGCACTCAAATGCAAGCAGGTTTTCTTGACAGCCAGCTGCCTTTGTTGGGATGGGTGCTGTGTTTAAGGATCGTAGCCTCCTAAAGCCTTGAGAGGTGGAAAGTTCAGCCTTTCTTCTGCATTTCTCTATATTTCAGGCTGCAGTTTAGCTGCCATCATCTCTACCTGTACTAACACACATTTCACTAGAGGATGCTCCTTTTCAGCAGGTTGTGTGCTGGAAGTTCTGGGTTACGAGCTTCACAGAAGAAATGAGCAGGTATGAATGTAGCAAATGTCAAAAGGAAAGCCTCAAAAATGCATTTCGACACATACTGTGTGATTTTGAAGTAGTTATCTCTATCTTACCACTATACTTGGTGCTCGGTCCTTGGCAAATTTTCCAGCACTTGCTGGAAGCTCAGTTTCTTTCGGAAACTGTCTGCCTCCGTTTGATTTAAATAGAGCTGCACCTCGTTGTTCATCACTGTTGCAAACTCACTCTTTAAAGTTCACAAGAGAGCTGCCATTCGTCAGGAGCTCCGCTCTTCATCAGGATCCCGAATGTGCCCGTTAGGCTTAGGATACGAAAAAAAAACCTTAAATGACCTAAATTACAGGACTGAGAGCCAGGAAATTATTAAGCAAGCTGTTCTGTTGATTAATGGGAAAAAAAAAGTACTTGTCACAATCAGATAGGTCAGCTGATGGGCAGAAAAGATATGGGGATGGCTTAGCAAGCTATTTCTCTCCCCAAAACCAATGTCAAACAATACTGCATTACTACATTCACCTTTCAGAAAGCTTCATGCATTTTACCAGCCATGCATGTTTTCTTCTCCTCTTGGTGCAGCATCTGGTTTTGAAAACATCATGTGTTTGTTGTAGAGAATTAGATTCCTATTTTTCATCCTCAGTGTGTTTCTGTGGGTTTGCCACACCTGCAGAGAAATAATGCTCACTGAAATGAAATACTTTCAGAGCAGTAAAATTGCATCTTCCCAACACAGACAGCTACAAGTCGAATTAAATTGATCATTAAGGCTTTAATCAGGGGTTTTTACAACAGTGTACAGTTTCAGTAGCGCAACACGGGCTGCATCCTTGGTCAGAAGAAAAGCTGTCAGAGAATAATGCTGAGCAAGGCACTCTCTGCATTGCCACCTCCCGAGGGAGAAGGAAACGAGGATCTTTGCAAACTTTGCCAAGCTGGTAGGGGAAAGTGATGAAAAAGTTCACAGTTTAGGCAGCAAAATCTAATTAGCTGCAAACCTCATCTCTCAAGCACTCAGGCAGCTTCGAGATGATTCAAGGGCACTACTGCTGCTGAGTGTCAGGAGGAGCACTTCTGGAAAAAAAAAAAAGCTCTGTGCCAAGTGTTTCTCCCCAGGAAGAGGACTTTGGCTGGTGTTTGGCTCAGGAAACGCATAGGGTTAAAAAGGATGAGCTTGCAGAAAGCCTCCAAAGAGGAAGTTTCCAGTTCTGGAGAAGAATACGTAATTCTCATGACTTTGATCGAAGCAATTGAGGCAGAGCTTTGCTTCCTGATTGCTCTTGAATGAAAAAGTTGGTTTGGCCCTTGACATTGATTTTTTATTTTTTAGATTTTATTTGCAGGTGGAAATGATACACGTTGAGAGAGAGAACATCTCCTGGCAGTACCTGAGGTGGATATACCAGCTCTGCGTGGCCATGCTGAGATTGATTAGATACTTTCCTGTAAAACAACCTGCAAACCCTTTGAACCAAAGGTGCTGCTGTGCATCAAAGCTGAATTGTTAAGATATCTGCTGGAATGGGGGTGGTTTGCTGCGACTGCCATCAGAAATGTGAGCAAATCTTCTGGGAGGCATTCTGAAATGGTCCATTTAATTCTCAAATATCCCGTACCATCTAGAGCAGTGCCTGGGAGTGCCTGGGGAATTGCTGGCTCCGCTTTTCAGAAACTAGGTCTGCTTGTGTGCTCAGCTCTTCAGAAAGAAGCGACAGGCATCTTGTGGCACTGGGGCTAAAGAGTAGATCTGTGCAGCAGCACAGAAGTTGTTAAACAGAGCAATTTCTTTAAAGGCAGTGGTGGTGCTGCTCAATATCCTGAACTACAGTAATGCAGTGGTCTGAAAATGTGACTTCTTGCAGATGGAGTACCATGAGATAGCCAGGAAAAGGCAAAGGCAAAGGCAAAGGAAAAGGAAAAGGAAAAGGAAAAGGAAAAGGAAAAGAGACAAAGAAAAAGAGACAAAGGAAAAGGAAAAGAAAAAGAAAAAGAAAAAGAAAAAGAAAAAGAAAAAGAAAAAGAAAAAGAAAAAGAAAAAGAAAAAGGAAAGGAAAAAGAAAAAGAAAAAGAAAAAGGAAAGGAAAAAGAAAAAGAAAAAGAAAAAGAAAAAGAAAAAGAAAAAGAAAAAGAAAAAGAAAAAGAAAAAGGAAAGGAAAAAGGAAAAGAAAAAGAAAAAGAAAAAGAAAAAGAAAAAGGAAAGGAAAAAGAAAAAGAAAAAGAAAAAGAAAAAGAAAAAGAAAAAGAAAAAGAAAAAGAAAAAGAAAAAGAAAAAGGAAAAGGAAAGGAAAAAGAAAAAGAAAAAGAAAAAGAAAAAGAAAAAGAAAAAGAAAAAGAAAAAGAAAAAGAAAAAGAAAAAGAGAGAAAAAAAGCAGACTAGGTCCTCTAAGTAAATCAAGTTCACTTCTGCAGTTACAAAAAGAGAAGGGAAATCTAAGTGCATCAGTGAAAAAAGGTGTAAAAAGGGGATAAAAAGATTTGGATGAGATAAACAAGTAAGTGTCACCAGTAAGAAGACATCTTAGCACCAGCTAAGAGACTTTCAGGTGTCACAAAGAGGTGTTTTAAGCATTACAATGCACTGAAGAAAAGCCTGGTCTTTGTTAAGTAGGTGGTACAGCAGCAAAACAGCAGAAATTTTTATATAAAATTAAAATTCAATGTCTTTACATTTATTTGTTTGTTTGTTTGAAGGTCTGCAACCATTACCGAACGTGCTTACGTGCTTCCTTATGGGTGACATCAATTCCTTGCTGCGCTGGAGTTAAATGGGTGCTGGCTAATGAGTTATTGATCATTTGATGGAAAGTGAGGGGTTGAAGAGACTGACATCGTGGAAGGATAACCCTCTGCCTGCTGAATTCACGTAGCCATCACTCACGGGGTTATCAAAGTCAGATATCAAAAAAAAACCTTCCTGGGTCATTTAATCTGCCTGCCCTAAATATGGCTGGTCCAGGAAAAGGATAAAAAAATGTTTGTACAGTTGAAGTGTTCCATGTGAATACGTATGTTTGGAGGAAGAAATAAATAAATAGGCAAAACTGAAACAAAATGGTTATGTTTGACTTTCTCGTTCTGTTTTCCGTTCCGACTTTTGTTTTGTTACTACACTGACCTTGTAAAAATGAGTATGTTGATTTCACAGAAAAACCTAATTTTCATTCTGTCGTTGCAGTGCTCTGAATTCGGGCGGTTTGCAATCTGCATTATGACAATCTTATTTCACCTTCGGAAAAAAAATAAAAAATAAAGTACAGAAGTGCAGCACATCTCTCTGAAAACAGAGTTATTATTTTCTAGTCAGGGCCACTTAAAAACTCTCCGTCTAATTTTTTTTTTAAAGTCCTTTTCCAATGGGAAAGACTAGGTTTTTAACCACAAGAACATTTTGAAGAAGAAGCTCACGTGTCTAAGAAGCTGCAGACGTTCCCTACTGAATAACCGATGTGATTTTCTATTCGTTTTGCTGGTTAGTCTGTAGCTCCTGTGCTGACATGTAATTCATACAGGAAGCCTGAGTACCTCTTATTTTGAGAAAAACCGGCGTTTCTAGCACTGGGATTTTCGTGCCCTTGCAGAACACCTAGAACCAATGCAGATGCAGGTGCTTAAAAATCAAGAGGGCTAAACATGAGGAACAAAACTCATTATTATCTTAAAATAAGATGTGGAGGGTAAGTCCTTCTGCTCAATGCCTGGAGAGGCACAGGAGAGCAGGGAGGCTCTGAAGAGAGGTTCGGGATCGGCAGCAGACACCCCAACCCGTCCCATTGTGTTCAGCTCCTTGGAACAAAACACGAGCTGCTCCAGGCTGCTGAAAACATCGTTTTCCAGCTTTTTAAAAGAATTTATCTGCGATGTCCAATTAAGGTACACAGTCGTAAAAAGGCAGTTTGAGGGAGGTGATGCCTAATTCTCGTGCACATTTAGTTTTGCTTTTGTTTGAATGGGTGACTGATAGAAAACAGTTCCGTGAGCTTTGAGTTTCCAACTCAAATCACCTCTAGGTATTTTTTTGAAATATAAGCCCCTAGCAGAGGATGTGCCCAGGTTTTTAAACGGAGTGGAGCATTTGGGAAAGGAGGAGAATGGTCTCAAGTTAGCCTACTGAAAGATTAAATGGAAAAATAAATTAAAATTAAGAAGGAAAAAAAAAAAAAGGTAAAAATCAGGAGTTCATTTAAGCTTGCCCGCAGGCAGTTTTCTCTTGGGGGTGTGTTATTCCAAAAGGCAATCTAGAGAGAAACACGAGCTGCTCTTGAACATTTCCTTTAGTGCAGGATGTGAGATAAACACATGCTTGCCTGAGACTATCAGCTTGAATTTTCTTTTTCTCTTAAAATGATCCTTGATTCTAGATGTAAAGATGTAAAAGATGTAAATCTATCAAAAGATGTGAAGAAATGTAAAGAAATATACATAACTAAAATGATTTTTAACCAATATAGATGATTCTCAGTCAATATTGTCAATTCCAAGTGGAACTGAAGCCTGGGTCTGACCCATCCCAATCCACTGCTGCCAATGACAAGATCTTTATGCGGTAACTTCAGTCACTGCTGGCTCTAAACTCATGGCCAGGAAGAAAAATCTCTGTTTATCTCTTTTAACTACACAGGTAATACAGAGCAAACAAGCTTCTAACTCCATTAAATGCCTATTTACCTACCTAGAGGAAATAAATTCAGGTCTAGGGTCAGCTGTGATAGGTAGTTGAAGAGTTATTTTTGCTCACGCTTGGTTATCTCACCTGTGGGTTTAGCATAAACCTGTATCTCTCCTGTTCTTCAGAATAAGATGATTTTGTCAGGGCCACGAGCATAAATAAAACAATTTGTGTGCTGCGCTTGGGATATCCCGGTGAAACAAACGCAAGTGTATTTATATTTTTTTTTCTATTAAAATCACGTTTGGAAATATCAAAAAACGTTTTTTTCTGGCTTGTTTATTAAGCCAAGTGGGAAATAATCACCTCGGAGCACTCGTTTTTGAGTCCGAGTCCCTCGGAAGGGCCCTCACGGTTATTTGTGTTGTTGTTATCAGGTTAATGAGCTGATTGTGTTTGCCTAGCTGGAGCTTTGAACGTTATCAGCCTTGAAACCTAGGAAGGCTCGGTGCTCTGAGGGCACCTGAGGCTGGCTGGCAACTGTTTCATCAGGAAAGAAGGGCTCTGTCTGCCCCACACCCTTCGTTTTCAAGCAGGGTAATTGCTTGTGTCCATTAAAGAGGCATAAATTTGTATATCTGAGGTGAGACACTCACCTTGCTGAAGGCCTTGGGTTGGTAGGCAAACGTTTCCGTGGAGTATTTGAAATTTGGGTAGCGAAGTTGTCATTACACAAGATCATCCTAAGGTGAATCTTTCCGAACTGTTAACTTTTCCTTTTTCCCCTAAAAAAATAAATGCATTAGCTGGTTCAGAGCACAAAACACTTTAGAGAAGGCTACATCAAACCCTGTGAACTGTGCGTGCCACCAGCCCGAGGAATAAACCCAACTTTATAGCCACGGAAAAAAATAAGGTCCTTTCCAGGCAGGTGAGGGGTATTTTACCAAAGTGTTAACTACACAGGAGAGTACAAGTGAGGACGGGAGTGCTCTGCCTGCTATTACACTTCTCAAGAGCACATTAAAAGAGGATGCATCTCTGCTATCATGACACGGGACCACGTCTGGAGCAGAGATGCGGCAGAGCCCAGGCGATGCTCTCCTGATGCCTTTCTCCTAAGAACGGCAGGTGAGACGGCGCTAAAAGCCTTTTGAAGTGCTTTGGTAGGCATCTTCTGCTTCTTCCTCACCTCCAGGGCCTTGACCCTGTCAGGGAAGGAAATTAGATTTGTTTGACAGGATTTGTTCCTCAGAACAACACGGTAGCTGTCTCCTTGTTCCTCTCCTAAGTGTTTGGCAAAATGTTGCAGCCCTGACCGTGCCCACGGCACCTTACAAAACAGCCAGGTTTTCTGATGTTTTCTGAGGCCAGAAAGCATCAGAAAGCCCTGGCCATCCCAAAGGATTCCTGACCCAACACGTGTGATTAATACCCTGCTTTTCCCAGCTGATGCAGAGAGTCACGAGCAGCTGCTGCTCTTGACCAAAAAAAAATAAAAATAAAAAATAAAAAATGCAGTGGCTCATTTAGGAAAATAACCTTTTATTTCCTTTTCCTGCATGGCCGCTGCTGAAGGAATTAACCTCGATCCATCGGCTCTTTGCTGGAGTTTCTGCCGAGTCACACCTGCCCTTTCCGTGCAAGGTCCACGCAGACTCTGTCCGAGGATTAAACACAAATTCATCCCCCCGAACCTAACGTCTAGCACTTGGATTCCAGCTGGAATTAAGACTTGAGCAGCTCGAGTGGCGATGACGGATGGTCTCCTCTTGTTAGTAAACACTTCCAGTATTTCAGACCTCCCTGCAGCCCTTCACATTGTCAGCCGTGAGATATTGCCTCCCGCTTGAAAGAGTGCCAGCGAAGCTTTAGGGATGGCCGTCGTTCCTCCATGAGGGACACCCACAAAGGATGGGGCTAGGAAAATATATCTCCAGCGTTATGCCTCTCATCCCTGAAGCCCATGAAGGTCACTTTCTCCTCAGTCCTGTTCAATACTGGTCTGTAGAAAGGTAGCTTGATCAAAAAGGTCAGTTCAGCCCAAGAGCTGTCCTTTCTGTCCGACCATAAGGTGGCAGCTAAAAACCTGAAACAATTTCTGGCCTCTCTGTTTGCCAAGAAATGCCACCTTACCTTGTACGTACCCCTCTCACCTCTTTTCTGAACTTCAGCCATGCGTCATTCGAGCTATCAGTCATTCATAAACTGATTAAGAAGGACGTGCTTAGACATCGATAAGAAAATACCTCAGCCTGCCCTCCCCTGGGTGCTTCAATAATTCTCTGAAGCCTTCTGAAGCAAGGGCAAGACCTCAGTCTTGATCTTTAACTTCCATAATGGTCTGGGATAAAGATGTTAAAGGATCTGCTGACGTTCCTAGATGAGAACTGAGAATGATCAGCTAACTTCTCAGGTCTTTCTTTTCTTCTGTCCTTTCTTCAGGATTTTCTTTTCAAGCATCAAGTCCACTCCTTTGACCTGCCTGCCATAATGCCAACACCAGCTGGTGTCTACAGTTCAAAACCACATCTCACCGACACTGAATATTCAATTAAATAAAGTTTTTTACACTTTATTCCCTCTTGAAGAGAAGGTGAGGGAGGCAATGACACAGACAATGCCATCAGCAGGGCATCAGCAGGACTCCCCAGGTACTCCCATGAGGAGAACGGTGTGTAATTACTGCTTCTTGAATGAAAATTCATCTAAAATACATTAACATTTACCTCAGCTTTGGACTGCAAGAGGCTGCTGCATCACTGTATGGCCTCTTTGTAAAACCCCAAACCATCAGCTCGTCTCCCAGAGGCCGGGCGTTGCAGCAGATGGTGAGACCGAATGTCAGGCCGAGGAATCGCCCGTGAAACTTTTTACTGCTGATTGCCACAAATGGGCTTCGATGAAGCCCAGAGGAGACAAGGAGATTGCTATGCCATGAAACTCTAAGGGATTTTTAGCCAAGAACCTTCCCTTAAAAAGTGCACGTCAAGGGGGATCTACAAAGGCAGGGCAGTATGTTGTAAAATAGGCCTCTCACGAGTCTGAGGGAAAATAAAATATTTGTCAATGTAATAAATTGCCGCAGCTTAGTCACTACAATATACTGGATGTTTTGTATTAAATCATTATAATTTCACTGCAATAGCTCTCGCCTTATCGAAATATTTTGGTGAATCCGGTGCTCTGGCTGCTTCTGATACGGGGTAAGAGCTCGGGCACGTAGCTCAATCCATCAGCATTTCCATCTTGCCAAAGGGATAAATATTTGAAACAACCACAGAGAAAACCCCACAAAACACAGAATCTCAAAGGCTTAAGCCTTTATATAAGGACATGTAAAAAATATGATAGATTAACTTCACAGGGGGCATGGAGCGAGCGGTGTGGGGAAGGAGGAACTGGGGGATGGCCGTGGGTGGCAGATACTTGGATGGAGGAGCCTGGGATCTGTTTCCCTACGTCCCTGCCAACTTTTTGGACATGCCATTGCCACCTTCCAGGTAGGTAAGATGAGGCCTAGACAGAGTCAGCATAAGCGGCTTGCCCAAGGTCACAGAGGGAGTGACTGACAGAGCTGAAAATAGGCCCCGGGAGCCCTAATTACCAGCTCTGTGTTCCAGCCACTAACTAGCAATCAGGAATGATTATGCAGTGAAGGCTCCCGTGTCTTACCAGAGGGTTAATTCCTCCCTAGCACCTTGCTGTGAGCCGACGTGTGGTGGTGCAGGGAGAACACCAGCCTTCTGGAAGCCCCTCGTTCAATCTGATTTTTAGCAGAAGGCCTCGAGGGTTGGCCATTCCCTCAAATAAACACCACTGTGGAGTTGCAGCAGCCCCTTTAGCTCTCCCCTGGTTCTGTAGGACCACTCCTTTCCTCTCGTTTTCCTAAATACACTCAAATGATTTCCTTGCACATTGCCCAGCAATCCACATCTAAGCGTGAGGTCCGCGTGCTAGCCCGCCAGCACCGCCTCCCTCCCTTTCTCACACAGAAAGCTTGCAAAAACCACTATAAAAAATTACATTATCCCATTCCCACTCATTTTCGGACAGGATTTTCAGAGTCAGAAGCTGCTCCTTATGCTACGATTCCAACCTCGATGTATCTGCTGGTATTAGTGAATTGATGGCTTTCGAGCTGTCCGAGTACTACAATCGATACTGGGGAAGGAATGGGTTGGGTAACCATGCCAACACAACTTTCATGCAAGACTGGAGGGCAGGTTGGTTTCTCAAACATTGAAAGGGAAGGTAATTAAGGCTGATACTGACGAGACACACAGACAAACGCGAAATCGCTGCAAGTCGTCTGGAAATCTTTTCAACGGAGAAATAAGGCGAATGCTGCAAATGAAATTAATTCCGGGGATAACGCTGTGAAAAGCGTCGCCTTCCTCGAGCAGTCGTCAGGAAAGTTTTCTTCTTCAGTTGTGCATATTTGGGTAAACAGTGGTTTTCTTTTAGTTACATAGATATCTGGATTTTCTAAGGGTTGTTTCCTACCCAGCTGATCAAAAACTTTTATTATTGTTATTTCTATCCTGTAGTTCAGACAGAGCCCATCGCCCAAATAAAGATATCATAGTCAAGCCCAAGGATGTCAAATTTACGTCCAACATCTTGCCTATGAAACCTGGTCAATCTCTTTCCTGTACCCTTCTCGGTGGCTTTCTTTGCCAATTAAAATTCATTCACTGAACTCATTTGCCTGGGATTTATTTTCTTCCCTCTGGGTTTCGGGAGCCTGTTGGACTCGGAGCCCTTTGTTCTAGGCACCTCACATGTCTTTTTCTAATTTCTATAATTTCTCATGCTCAGCGTTGTAATTGCCTGATCATGTACGCTATCTTCTCCGAGCAAGCTCAGAGGAAAATTTAAGTAGGTATTTTTAAAATTTTAATTAATTTGTTAAACGAACACAGCTCTAACTAACACCCTTCTTCTAATTCTGAGTCATGCCAAGCACAGTTTTGGTTTCACCCTCCTAAACCCAGTCTGTGGATGGCAAAGGCGCATCCATCCCGCCTCTTATTCACTCTTATTGACTCAGATTAGGAGTCAGACAGCTTGGGCTTTGCTTTCCCCGGTGATCAATATAAGAGGAACAAGTGGAAAGAGGAAGGCTGGAGGATAACCCATGTAACAGGGGTATCTGTCCTACCCAGAGGTTTGTCCTCAAACGGGAGTTCACATCCCCTCTAAAAAGCCAGTTGGCCTTGAGTGACTAGAGACCGAAATTAAACCTTTCTTTCTTTCTTTTGCAAGCTATGAAAAAGCAAACAGCCTTCCCATAAAATTAATGGGAGGGAAAATGCTCAGCTGCTTTTAAAATAAAAGCTCGAATAACGTGGCAGAGACAACCTTGTTCAGCTGCCTAAAACAAGAGGTAGTCGGGCAATGAGATTACTTTTATAATTTCGTGTTTCTCGGCTCGCAGCTAATTGCCTGACTTGATAGTTTAACAGTTTAGCTGGATTAGAGTATAAAGAGCGAGCGGATTTATTAATTTTCATACAGCAGCTGTACTCGTCGTTTCCACTTGTTAAAAAAAAAAAAAAAAAGCATGATAAAGACTTCATTTTTAATAGCGTGTGTTACTAATATCACCACTAAAACACCCGATACCGGGGTGGGAGTTACAAGACAAGCTTTTGCTACCTGTATATATTTATCTATTGATTTAAAAGGGAAGGCAAGGGCCCAGCAGAGCAAGATGCTATGAATTTGGGTGCTTGAATTTCAGGTGAGCAGAAGGGGGTGGAAGGTTCTCTGCCGTGGGAACCTTTGCTTTCTGTCCCTTTGCCTCGTTCCCCAGGTCAAACGCTGCCCGCTCGCCGTATTGCCATCGAAATGCAAAACGCACAAAGGACACCGAAGGATAAATCTCCAGCTCAATTTGGCAGGAGGCAGGCCAGCCTGTGCACTGGGGACTGCTGCTGGTCTGAGGCAGGGAAAGCTAATGGTTCCGGGCTGTTAATATTAATGGTTACGTCTTTATCTGCTTCCCCCATTGACTTTCCCTCTGTGTTTCAGCCCTGGAAATCGGGCTGTGTTTGAGTTACTTTCATGAGCGACGGAAAATGGAAGATGCTAAAAGAAATCACAGCTTCCGTGGATTTTATCCTGTTTTATAGTCTCTTATTTATGACTCCCCGTATATAACCAAAACCTCTATTTCTTCACAGACCGGTTTGTATTAGCCACATGGGCTGCCGGCTGCCTTGCTTTCCTACGTCTGAGGTCTGAGTTGGTATTTCAAGATGAAAGAGAGGACAGAAAAGGGAAAGGAGATGAAAAGAAGAAGATCTGTAATAACAAAAAGAGTCTGACTGGGAGTGGGAAAGACTGGGATGGGGAGGAGAGGCTTGACGTCTTCATTTGCTGCAGCCAGGGTTTCAGGAGGGGTTTGAGCCCTCCCAGCCCTCTAAAAAGATCCCCAATAGATCCAAAAAAAATCAAAAAAAATTATTGCTTTTCTTCCATATGTCTTGGTGATAAATGAACTTAGTTTTTCAACGCTATATATAAATTTGGAGTAGCTGCAGTGCTGTGTTTATGAGCATCTCCCCCAGGATTAGCGCTTTCTGCAGGCCAAACAGAAGGGAGATGTGACAGTGGGCTGATGCCCGAGGAGCAATCTGCCGTGCCAAGGGTCTAAACTTATTTTCTGGGTTAATGTGGTCAGGCTGTGCAGTGGTAAAAGCATTGTAGGGCCAGATCTCTGCTGACAGGCGAATCTACACATTTACAAGGTGTGTTTGGATACAGCAGAGGCAAAATAAAGTCCTCTAGGGATGGTAGGTCCTCCATCAGTTAATTGACTGGCTCGTTTCAAGCAAGCAACGACAAATAGCTAACTTTTTTTTAATGAAAATGAAATAACAAAGTACTAATGTCATCGGAAATGAATATCGTAGCTGGTAATGATCTCCTGCTGCAAGTGTCAAGTCATTTATGGAAAATAAAGAGAGAAAAGAGGCAGGGAAATGGGTTGTTACACTTCATAAGTGACCTTCATCTGGTTCCAAACTCCAGCCCGGGAACGTTGTTACCAATCTACCAGTGAATAGATAAAGAAAATGCAGAAAATCAAATGTAAATGGAGAAATGGAAAAATGAGGCAATTGCAGGCATGATGGTAGAGCTTTGACAACGTGGTCTGAAAGCTCTCAAGTCATTCAAAAGAGACAAGGTGACTGCAGTGGCTATGACATCAAGGCTTACAAAAGAAATTTACTGCAACAGGCTTAGGAGAATTGGGACAAATTCTGGGACAAATATGTGGTAAAACCATATTTTTCTTTCATGAAAGCTAAGGCACAGACCATGCCATTGGTATGCTAAAGAAATTTTTCCTCTAGTGTTTGACGAACAGGGCCAGAAACAAAATGTCTGATTATTATTATTATTATTATTATTATTATTATTATTATTGTTATTATTATTATTATTATTTCTCCCTCATTTCTTCCTTCTGCAACTTCTGGTAACTTCAGGAAAGAAGGATGCAAAACTGCTGCGAGGGGTATTGATTTAATTGAGATTTTCAGTTTCAAGGTTTTATCTTTTCCATGTTAATGTTTACTAAAGAGCATGCCAGAGATTAATCGTGATGGATGATTCTTGCAAGGTTTTCAAAATCATTTTATTTATGTTTAAAAAATGATTCAGAAGACTTGCCAACAACTTGTCTTAATCATTTATTTGGGCTTGGAGCAAATTTAAATCTAAGTTCCTTCAGAGGCCTGCAGTCCCACGCTGTCTTCACATCCAAGCGAACAAGCAAAAAATATATTCCACAGAGAACAAATACACAATTAATTTATAGAACATGAAGCATTTTGTATGAGTGGAAACACAATCCCTTTTTTTCCTGAGGATTGTTTTCTTCTTTCTTTTCTTCTCCTGTTTTTCTTTTTTTTTTCCTTTTTTTTTTCTTTTTCCTTTTGCAACACCAGCAAAAAAAAAAAAAAAAAAAAAAGAAAAAGAAAAAAAGGCATGAAGATTAGTTCCTTAGACTAATTTTATACTCATTACTGAAAAACCATTTGGTAGCAATGATTTTTGAGTCCTTACCAACGTGGGTTACCTTGCCTGTGGAAGGAAGAACCAATTTTAATGGCTGTTAGGCACCTACATATTTTGCCATGAGGTTTAAATCCTCATGTTTTATCCCAAAACTCGTGTAAGTTTAATTCACTTGAACTTCATACCTGTCAGAGTGCTGAATTCAGGCTATGTGTGTGTGCCAGGAATACCCCGGTGACTGTTTCAAAAGTGTAATTGCATTTTTGTCCTTGGGAAAACAGGTGTTGCGAAATCATTAATATTATTTATGAATAGCGTGATATATTAATATTAATTTCCAAAAAGCTTTGCAGTCTTCAGGAGCTGCCCTCAGCTTTGGAGTAAGCACAGCACAAAAGACACCCTTAAAAACATGGGAACCTGCCTCATGTTGGGATCTGAAATTCTCTCGGATCATTTAAGAGCTTTAACTGACCCAAGAATCAGTTTCTACACAGTGATCAGTCCCGAGTTTAACTCTTGGAAGAGTTTTATGCAAATCTGGGTAAAGAAAGAAAGAAAGAAAAGCTTAAAAATTGTGTAACGTTAGCTGTAGTGTTATCAGCCAACTTAGGTGCATTTGCATTTAGAGTATGAGTACATTAATTTGCAAAAGGCTCAAATACTAGTGACAAGTACCACGCAACTGCATAAATTGCATTATAAATGATAAATAATAATGTATACAATAGAGATTACTATGGTAATGCTGTGGGATCTAACAACTCTTGCTTTTCCTTCCCAAAGACTTGCTGAAACTCGCATTTGCTACTTGCCGTAACCATTTTTCACCCTGCTTCTGTAGAGTTTTGTGTTTGTCCTCTCTTCCTTCCATGGGTCCATCTTTCCTTCTTCCAGCATTAGCTGTTAGGGAATTAAGGTCACCATCAATCACCACCAAACGGGAGATTTGATTGAGGTTTGGGGGCTGCTTTGTGTATTGCAGTGGAATAGATACAAGGCATTAACACAAATGTTTAAATAAATGCTGAATTGGGATAAGACTCCACTCTAGCTTTTCTCTTTAATGCAAACATGAAATTAAATGAATCATCAAATATGGAGGTCGATCGGTTTCTCCTAAGCAGTCTCTGTAGGGAAACCACTTAAAGTCCTATCACGGTAAAAAATAAATGATAGTCTAAGCAAAACAAACAAGCTCTCCTTAAGATGAGGTAAGGGGGGAAAAAAAAGCTTTAAATGAGTAAAACAAGGGTTCTTAGATCACTTCAATTATCCCATAAGAAATGTAGTGTCTTTGCAATATAATTTACTTCAACTTGAAATGCCCTTTATGTTTCCAGGATGCGTGCAGCAGCAATCATAGGAGGGGGGAAGGTGAATACCTGGCTGTTACCTGTCAGCAACGGGTGCTGACATTTACATCGATGGCAAAGGCCTAAAAGGTGAATCCTGGAAATGTACCTGAAGTATTTACTGGTGCGACTTACACCAAACTATTATTTATGTGCTTTGGAAATACAAATTGGACCATATGATCTTTATCTGGATGTCCTTTATCACCTGAGCACCTCAAAGCTCCACAGCTGGGCCTGCAGGGCCCCATGAAGGCGCCCAGCAGGCCTCAGGGGCATGTCAGAAGAAGGCCAGGCTTCCTCTTTTCCTACAACCATGACAAGATTGTTTGTTTTTATATGTTTCGGAGGGGTTATTTTTAATTGTTTGTGGTGATTTGTGAGAAACGGAGCACTGTGTGCCCCCGATACTTTGTTAGTGTTAGCACAAATCTGCTTTTAAAATGCCGAGGGAATCCTGGCTGTCATATCTTCATCTGTCATATGGGTGCTGCTTCACATGGAGCAGCCAAAAATGAGCCAGGTCAGAGGTTTGGGGCTTGGAAAAGCTTTTTTTTTGCAACTTTCAGAGGCCCTTCTGGCCCTTCCCTTCCGTCAGGTCTCCGTGTGGCTGGACCTTCGTTCCCACATCAAACCAGCTTCAGCTTTCATCCTCGCGATACTTTCAGGCTTTTTTTTTTTTTTTTTTTTTTTTTTCCTCACTAAATCAGAGCACGAGCAACTTCTACTCGACCTTCACAAGAGCTGAACTTTCTGTGCATCTCTGAGCTCAAACGGAGCCAAGGAGGCATTGACGATGTCGGTCACGCTCCTCCCCTGGCTGTCTCAGCCTCTTTCTCTCGGCTCATTTTAAAAATTCCTTTTTTTGGTGCTCAAGGGCCGGGTTGTCTCTCACCTCGGCTTTCATCCTAGGATGTGACTTATACATAGATTGAATTTTGCATGCCGGAGAAACCCGTTCACTTCAAAGTTAAACACAGCAACAGGCTGTTTGCTGGATCAAGGCCTACATTTACCTTGTCTCGCTCTGTCTGCCCGTTTCCACAATTACTGCCGCTCCTCATTTACCTTTGCAAAGAATTCATGAAAGAACTTAGAGCCACAGTCTCTCCTAATCAAAGCTAATGGCAAAGCCGATCCTAACTTCAGCAGAAGAAGGCTCAAGACGTTTGGTCCAAGACTTGAAACAGGAACTTGATTTCCTCCTTGAAGTGTCTACTTCAGCCATCAGCTGCCCGGAGTGGGAATTCAGGAGATTTCAGTCTCTGCCGAGATGCTCAGCTCATGTAAAAGTTAAAAATCGCTGTCTGATTGTGGAGTTCTCACACTTTAAAGTTTCTTCTTTCTTTGCTTCTACAAAACACCTACACCCAGGTCATAATTTTTGGCATGTCAGGCTATGAGGGTGTTTTTTTTATTTCACCATGCACTTATCATCATCCACAGTGCAATCAAGCATGCGGTTCCTAATTTTAAGGCACATTTCGAAATGATGAGTTGTTGTTAGGAGCACAGCACCGGTCATTAAAATTTAACGTACTTTTATGAGAGTTATTTCAGGCATGGACCTCGTGGAAGACCTTGGCAAGAAGCTGCAGCCAGCTCCTGCCCAGACCTCACTCAGCTTTCTGCCACGTTCAGCCCCTTCACTTCCAAAAAGAAACACGGGGTGTCCCTGGCCAGGGGCAATTCCAAAGTTTTTCACTGCAAACATATTTGGCTGCTTTTTCTAGTGAATGAGCTTCAGAAGCTGCAGTCGAGTCACCTCTGTGCCCTTGGAGGAGATGGGCAAAGCCCAGGGAGGCTCTGCCGGAGCAGGGATGTCCTTGTGGGATGTGGGATGGAAGAATGAGGGGGAGAAGCCTGTCAGATGGACAGAAGGGCATGAAAACCTGGTTTTACATGGACCACTGGGAAAAGCTATAGGCTGAGCACCTCATGTGCAATGAATGCTTCATTCTTATTCCTCAGCCTGCTACCAGCGATCAGCTGCACAAGGACACACCTGCGGCTGGGCACAGCGTGCTCGGCACGCCAGCATCTCCGGGGAAAGCCCTGGCAAGGAAACGGATGGGAAAGCGGGGTTGTTGTGCTCTCAGTAACCCAAAGCACGTGCCTGCAAATATCCGAAGCCAGAAGGAGAAATTATGTTGGAAAAAGTTGGTGCAGGATAAGAGAGGTGATGGGAGCAACTGGAAGAGCTGCTGCCAGAGCCACAGATGAGAGAAGGGGGACTGTCAGTGAGATAAAAGAAAGAAGAGCAGCAAGGACTCGGTTACAGCTTTGCAGCTTGGGCTGAGAGACAACTCGGCATCCCCGAAGCAGAGCCGACAGCTGATCACTCGTTTGGTTTTGTTTTGCTTTGTTTCTTTTGCTTTTCAGTTCAGGCGCCGAAAGTGTGGGAAAAATATTTGGGGTTTGGATCAAAACGAATACAGTTCTCACCAGGCTAAAAAAAAAAAATAAAAATAAAAAAGGAAATAAATGCTTTCATCACAATAAAATGTGAATACGGTCTGGGAAGCCATCTGTTTCGTATCCGAGGCACTCCTGAAATACCGAAAGAAATGAGGGACTCGATTCACACACCTGCAGGTGTTGGAGTCTTTGTCAGTCGTTGTTTTCCTTCGCATGGCAAAGCTGGGCTCAAAACTGTTGCTGGGACCCTACAGCACGAGGCAGGAAGCGTGGTTTGGGGTTGGAAGACAAGCTGAGGTCCGCCTTGGCCTCTGGCAAATAGCTGCTACCGTACATCTCTCAAGGCTGTTATGAAAGAGCCAGGCAAGGAAGAAAACCTGGTACAGCATTTGAAAACAAAGAGCGAACAAAGGCATCCATATTAACAATATCCTTTATTACTTTTGGCTTTAAAGAGTGAGTTTTTTTTTAAAAAAAGATCTTGTTTGATAGCCTCTTTTGGATGGCACTCCAGATGGGAAATAAAAAAAGTTTCCTGAGAGAAGCTGGAGTGCTCGTTACGGTTCTTGCTGAAGTCCTGCGCTGCTCCCCTGCATACCAAGCAAGGCTAATGAATGCAAAAAAAAAGAGGAAGAGAAATACCAGCAAAAATCGAAAATATTTGTGTCTGTTATCACCAAAACAGAGGCTTTTTATTAATAGGGAACTTTCTGAGCATGCACACGGCATTATTTTCCACTCAGCTTCTCCGAAAAGACCGAGCTTGCTTAAATCCTCTAAGATTTGGTTACTGCACTCAGGTGCCTTTGCAAATCCCGGTTTTATTTAACAGTGTGGTGAGTTTTCTAATTTCCTCGGCCTGCTCTGCCTCACGCATTAGCACCCTGGCAGGGAGAGGGGCTGTCTGCTTGTCTAGCAGGGGAAACCATCAGGTTTCGCCTGAAGACAAGGCTTTGTTTCACGGGGCTTATGAAAGTGTGACACGTTTCGTCACAGCTGAGTCCCGCTGGGAGTTATGAAATGAAAACCCAAAAGACCATGAACAGCCTCATCCTCCTCTCGGAACTAAAACTGAGTGGATTAGTCCAAAACACGTTCCTGGCAAATTTGGGCTAGCTGAAGCGCCAGGTGCACTGCGGATGCCTGCATTTGATGCGAAGGCACAACCGTGCTGGATTCGCACCGAAGAGCTGAGGCTGTACCCAAACCTGGCCAAGGTTTGTGCTGAAATCCAGAGCTGGCTGCTCTCCCGGAGGGAGGCGACAAGCACACATCCATCCCTTTGCAGGCATTTAGTCTCGCTCCTCCAAAACGCAGCCAGGTAATAAAAGTGATGCATGAACCACTGCATAAGTCAGCGATCGGTGCAATATAGAAAGTCAAAGGACATGTATAAAATAATCCCTTCAGCCCTTAAAGCGGCGTCAAATCCCTCCTTGGCTGGAGAGCCCTTTCTAGAACTGTGAAAGATTTTCTGGCTACTTTATTTTAAATGGAGATGTCTTTGGGAAAGCTTCCCCGAGGTTGGAGTTTAAAAAAAAAAAAAAAAAAAAAAAAGAAAGAAAAAAGTTAAAGACGGGGAATCAAAGACCCAGCAGATAATACTGCAAAGACCTGTTATCCATATGGCTCCGAGTTGCAGTCAATTTTCTTCTTTAATAGGATTATTTCTTTGTCAGATATTTATATTCTGCAGCATGGAAAGTTTATAGAACATGCAGCATTGATATATTAGTGCCAAGCAGATTTATTCAGTTAGCTGCTCAAATACTCGTTGTAGCCCTGCTGGGAAGGGAAGGTTTTTCTCAACTTAATAGTCTTTTTCCTTATCAGATATTCATTTAAATGGTTTGCCTATAAATACAGGACATGCCGAGACATGGATGCTATAAATATTTTACAAGATTTACCCTTGCATTATGCATTCCTTTAGCCGGACATTAATGTACTGCAGCTACTACAGCCAATTTTGAACAAAAAAACCCACAATAACTCTAGTTATTGATACTAAAAAGTTCACCGTGGTTTCAGAGAAGCCCCTCATGCTCAGCCTTTGTCGTGCTTATGCCTAATATTAGCCCAGGCTTTGAGAACTGACATTTTTTGTCCCCACTTTCAGAAAGTTTTCGATAGTTGCAATGAATCGAATTAAACTTTTAAAATATTTTAATTGTTTTTGGTAGCTTTTGAATTTAATTAAATGGAATGAAACGTCGTAAATTGGAAGAAGGGAATTTAATCAAAACTATATTAGTATTTGTCTGATTGAAAAACCATTTGATATGTGAGGAAAACGGGGACAGCTGACAGGAAAGGGGATGACAGCCCGAGGGGCAGTGTTTAAATCCTTTATTTTCTTGTATGTAAATCGCATAAATCATTCCATCAACCTTTCGGTGGAATAGGCAGAAATGCCTTTTTAATTAGTGCTTCTGGATCCGCAGCAGACTGTCGGCATTGCCAGGTGGCTGTTTTGGGAAGTCTCACATCACTGTGGGTCTCACTGGTGGCTGCTTTGGGTGGTGAGAGATAACACCGAGATGTTTCCAGCCCCAGTAAATCCATTTTTTTCAACTGTATCTCAAGACTCCAAAACAAGGACAAAGAGAAACAGCTCTGACTATGCAAAAATAACTCTCTCCATGACAAGCTTTATCTTTTTTTTTTTTTCTCCTCAGTGCTAAGGTTTTGTCTCTTGCCCTCTTTTTTAATGAACGCGGCAAATATGCGCAGTTCTGAATAATGAAATTGTGGGGAAAAAAAAAATAAAAATCGCAGAGGAAAAGTGTAATGATTCAGACGAGACCCTATTATCTTCATCCAATTTCATTAGTGGCTACAGAAAGCTGTTTCCACTTACTCAGGCTTTCTTTTTTTTAATGAAACTTGGTGAGCTGGAAAGTTAAATGCCCGTGTTTACAAACACTGATCAAAGGCACCTAATTTTGGAGACGGTCTCGTGCCCCGACCCTGCGAGCTGTTGGCTTCCCAGGCTCGTGTGAGTGCCCTGGGTGCCCACCCCTGGCCCCATTTTTGTCCCTATGGGCCAGAAAAGCAGCAGAGCTGCTGACAGCCATGGCCTGAAATAGGGCACAGAGTCCAGAGTCCATCCTCCTGGTCACAATATTTAATACGATGCTGAGAACGGGGCTTGCTTGGCCGATCTGGTGTTCGGGGTAAGGACGAAATGTAGCATGATCCACCACGGCAGCATCCACAAAAATCACCCTGCAAAAAGAGGCCGTGGTTAATGGGCATTGCCAAGGTTGGGGAAATTTTAATGCCGCCGTTTCGGGAGCTCAGACACGTTATTTGTCGAAGCTGGGAAACAAATCCAGCTCTGCCAAGCCCTTTCCTGAGGGCAGCCTTTTCTCTGCAAAGCAGAGCAGGGCTCACTCTTTATTTTTCAGACGCTACAAACAAACTCGGGGGTGAAATCACTCACTCAGGATGTCAAAGAGCAGGATTCGAAGCCGGCGGGCAGAAAGTCTGCTTGCCAAGCCGAGAACCATTTATGCATTTTGCATGAAACCCCGTGGATAAAACAAGTTTTTTAACTGGCATCACGGTTTGTGGGGCTCACTGCTCTTTGGGACGGGGGTTCAAGCCATCTCCCCCCAAAATCTTCTCTGACAGTCAAAAAGGACAAAGCCTCTGCTGCCATTCTGATTATTTTAATCCATGAAATTAGTCTTTTGCTCATTTTTCTCTCAGCTCTCCTCATCCCTTCCTCCCGAGGAGCCCCCTGCCAAGCCTGAGTGGTGCAGCTCGCAGTCGGAGTGTGGATGACACCTCTTGTAAGGCCATTTCGCAAATTACTTGATTTCAGCATTGGAATATTTATTTCCTGCTTTTTCCAACATAAAAACGTCCTCTATTGCGGCATTAAGATAAGTGCGGTGACATTACCTGGCTTAACTCTGCAGGGGCAATAAATAACAGCCCGGCTCTTTCCAATTGCTTATTATTTTTCTTTAATTTCGGCCTAATATCAACCTGAGACAGTTCTGCAGCTACTCTGCATTCCTTTTATTACCCCCTCACCTCCACAAATATATCTGCTAATGGGATTTTGGGCATTACCATAACGCACAGCCCTACTTGAGACCTTAACTCTGCTGAGGGGCGTCTAAGGTTGAACCTCAGCCCTCCGTCCTTGCCCAGCGATCACCCCCAGCACCATTGATCTGATGAAAATTGCTTTTGGCACACCAGTGCCACATGAATCAGTGGCAGAGTCATCCCCATGCCCAGCAGCGAGGCTTCAAAAGGAGACGAAAAAAAAGAAAGGGTCTCCATAAAGTCAACGTCAGCCCGCGGATGAAGATGGAGCACCTCGAGCATCCCTCGGTGCTGCTGCAGGGCACGAGGGTGATCGATCCCCGCTGCGCTGCTGGTTGCTGATGTGGTGCTGGCATGTTTTAAACTATTCAGGAGCAGAGCATTCGGAGAAACAGATGACGACTTCACCGTTCTCTAGGCCTCTCATTTGAAAAATGACCTGCAAGGAAAACAAATGAAGGTGTAGGACCTCTGTTGTTTTGTTGTGCCGCACCAAGACAGACTTGGTTTGAATTAAAGGGCATGGAAATGTAGTCCTTTCGGGTACACTTTTTCCCTCTAGATATCTTGTAAGACTGGAGAGTGCCTCCGTGAAGGAGAACACCTCGTGTTTTTGGGAGATAAAAGCCGCCTCCAAGCTGCTGTGCTGTGGGTGGGTTGGCTCTGGGGTTCGCCCAGGTCCTCCCCACGGTGCTGTGATTGTTGAAGTCAGGCCGTGGTTTCTTCCTGAAGTGCTTAATGACGTCTCCATTGCCTTGTTCCCAGGTTTTTCAGCGCTAACGAAGTCCTGTAAGGCAGGAAAGCAGTAGGGCAACATCCTTCCTCGCGCAGGCAAACACACGGGGCCTTGCTTCGGCACACAGGTCGAGGAGCTGGGGGTTCGCTTGCGCGCTCCAGATTTATAAAAAATAGTGGGAAAAAAAAAGGAAAAATACAGAAAAAGAAATGGGAGACCTGAGAGAAAAAGTAAGGCAAAATACTAAGTCATTTTTTCATTTTCTTTAACTTTTATTAGCTTCTATTTACTAGCTGAATAGTATATATATATTTTTTAATTATTATTATTATTTTTTTCCCCATGGGACCATGAAGAAATCATAGTTTTGATCACTCTGTCCCAGCAGGTGTAGATGTGGGATATCAGGGGTCCTGTATCATCTCCAGCCATTTACCTGGGCTTTTGGGGGCACACTGGAGGCCCAAGCTGGATGCTGAGGAGAGCACCGCTGAGCCCTGCCCACCACCTCCACCCCAAGGGATGGCTGGTCAGCTCAGGACGAAGCCCAGGCATCAGCAGAAGTGTTAGGTGAAGCAGTAAAACCCAACAAAACGGGGGCTGTTTGCTTTATTTCAGCTCGGTTGCTAAATAGGGAGCATCTGCCTGGGGCAGCAGCGCAGGCAGGCGTAGCGGAGCATATTGATTTCAGGCTGCTGGCAGGCTGCATTGCAATTCCACAACGGAGCCAAAAAACCTGGTTTCTTCCCAAGCTGGGGTGAAAAATGAAAAATTCATAGCTTTCTCAAAAAGGAAATATTGTGAAGGTATTTGATTTACTCGCATTATGTTTCAGCAAAGTCGGAACATTTCCTTCTGAGTTTTATGCCTGGGCTTTTGCATTGTAATATCAGCTGGAACATATGTAGCTTTAAAGCAGGATACACAAAAAAAAGTCAAAATATTTATAGCCCAGGCAAATACTTCACCACACTGAAGCAAGACTGCAATAAAACATTGTGATAATTTCCTGACCATATTCCATAAAATGCATTATGTTGCAGTGAAATACCGGGATGTCCTCAAATCAACAGTTTCTGGTGTTTGAAAGGAAAATAAAAGACTGTTTTTCTGCTGGGCTTTGTAAACCGAGCTGTGGCTTCAGCAGAAAGGAGCCTGGCATGGCCAAAAAGCTCTGCCTGCCCCAGGTAAGACCACACAGCCCTGGAGCACACACCCTATGTGGAAATTACTCCTGAAAAACCCTAAAGACACCAGTTTTCAGGCCAAAACCACCATTGATACGGCAGTCAGTTTGACTTAAAGTGAAACATTTAACAACACTTTCTTCTAAACCTGCCACTGATTTATATTCCCCCTGCTAACATTATTTTGTTAAATGAAAAGCTCAAATAGATGTAATTTATTGGCCCCAAGAGGGGCTGGCATCTTTTTGTGCATGAAGCAAAATATTCCCACCTGACTAATAAAATACCGAACCGTGATAAATTTATTCGAATGCCACCATTTTAAATTCAAACTTAAGCCTCAATGCACGCAATTCATCACGTGTTGGTTTACCCTACAGCCATATTTCTCTGTGCTTAAACGTGGTATACTATGGTCTCCCATTAATCCCCACTGACAACCCCAAATAGAGTTTTTCAAGGACTCCGGTACAAAAATAATCCCTCAGATTTTCCTCCCGGATCCTCACATGGGACAAGGACCCACCTTGTTCAAACTGGGGTGCAGCAAGTGGGAGCCCCAGGAGCTCGTGCTCGCCTGGGAGGAGGAGGCAAGGCCCACTGAGGGGTCAACTTTGGCTCTTTTGTGAGGTGTTTGAGGTGCATTTTCCCTTCCTACAGAGCAGAACTGAACATTCAGGAAGTGCCTTAAGGAGAAAAGTCCCCAAAGTTTACATCTGGGGCCTTTGAGAAGTTTTCTTAGCTTTCAATTCGGCCAACGAGCCTGGATCAGATCCCACCCTCTGTCACTCTGTCCTTTGCAGATGTAAAAGACTGTCAGGTTTTGACCTGCTTCAAAAGCAGGATTAATACCGCTAGCTAACTCCATTTTATAATAAGAAAATGGGATAATTTCTTATTTCTCTGTATGTCTTAGTCTTCAGACACAAAAATCTCTCCACTCGTTGATGTGATGATTTGTTACCTGCCACTGCTTGTAGTTGAGAAAAAAATGTAGTTTCATATTAAAAATACTTGTGCCAAGAACATAAAAAGGGCTTCAGTGTTCATAAAGTAGTATTAAATTTTAGAAATAAAATCTGTGTCCCCATAAAATGTGCTTATTTTCTTTGGACAAGGCCTTGAAAGTGCAAAGAGCAGCGGAAGAAGAGAAATTTCTTTCACTGAATCTCGTTTGGTTATACAGCCTGGAAAGTTGAGAATGATGGCGCTCAGACACAAAATATCACAACATTACCGTTAATTCTGCAAATTAGAAAAGAAAGAAAAGAATTAGAAAGAAAAGCTTTGTGTGAAGGAAGAAACACGGGTGCACCAGGGAGTTTGCCATGAACACAAACAGTGCTCCTGACGCACGCAGGGCCTGCAGCGAGCGGTGGGCGTCGGGTTCAAAGCAAATAAAAAAGTTTCCTCAGAACAAGGACTTATCCCTGCTTCCCCTAATCAAAGGGGAAGCCACCTATTAGTGTCCAAATGAGGGCTGTTGGCATGAAGTACATAAAAATGTCCTTTCCCTGCTAGGCCTCACCGAGGCCTGCTCGCGGCGTTGCCTCAGGGAAGCATTTTGGGTCAGCGCCTCTTCTGGCTGGGGCCGGTCCGATTTGCCTTACAAAAACCCGATTTCCCATTTCCAGTTTTCATGCAGGGGAACTCATTCTGCTGGCGGCAGCAGACCGATGCCCCTGCCACACAAAAACCTGTTTACTGTGGTGGGTTTCCTCCAAGGTTTAACTTCTTGCTCAGGAAGCGATTAAATCGCTTCTCTAGGTGCCTCTTCGACAGGAAACCTTACATAATAAAACTCTAACTTGTCAGTAGAAGCCCCTCTAATGACACATCCATAAAACCCAGACCAAAATGCTTGCGAGAAGCTCTCCCTGCCTCTTGCTGCCCAGGCTGGGAGCTTTCTAAATGCCATCAAACAACCAGATGCCCACGAGGGATTTGAAGCAGAGCAGGGATAGCCGTGAAAATCCACTTGTTGAGCACTTAGAGCTTGACAATGATGTGTTATGAGGTTGCTCATGTCGCTTTTGGTGTCACCTAGCAGCATTTCGGATAGCTTTAAAGGCTGGTTGTGTCCTGCGATTACTTTAATACTAAGCCACGATGCCTGTGAGGGGCAGGGCACCGGGGGATAGCTGGTGCTGGCGCTTCTGGCGTGGAGCAACCAGCTGGGAAACAGCAGCAGGAACTGGGTGCGATGGGCGGTGGGGGTGCAGAAACAAATCCCAAACCCAGCTGCTCATTACGGCTGGAAAATAGCTTGCGAAATGACCCAGCTGGAAGGGCGTCTTGGAAGCCCATCACAGGCAGCTCGGGGACGTGGAAATTGTCCCCAAGCTCCAAACTGCATTTACACATGGCTCAGGAGGCAGCAATGAAGCAGGGAAGGATCCAGCAGAGGCAGGGGGCTGTGGCATTGCCCTGCGGTGTGGGCACCGATGCCCGGGGCTTGCTAGGCAATGGACCAGACCAAGAGAGGGAAATTGTATCAAAACTTTATTTATTAAACAAAAAAATGCACCATTGGAATAACATTTCTATAAAAAATGAATTATGAGACTGTTCTACAGTGCATTACAAAACCCCCTTTTTCTTCATGTAGTAGTATACAAGATTGTGTGTAGAAACAGTCTTTTTTTTTAAACCGTAAGCAAGTTCCCTTTCTCATAGAACAAGATTTACACTTAAATATTGCAGTCACTATTCTAATTTGGTTAACAATGCTAGAGTCTGACAATTTAAAGAAACTGTTTATAGGCTCAAAATGCCGTCTTTAGGCCTTTTGTAACAACAAGAGTTTTTCTTCTCTTTTTTTTTTTTTTTTTTAAACTAAGGCTAGTTAAAGCTGTAGTATTACCCATTTCTATCAGAGAAACAAATCACTAGTTTGCTAAGAAGTTTTGAATTACCTTGCGAAGCCCTTTAAACGGCGAGTTTCACCAGTGTCAGAGCATTTAATTAGCAGGCTGGGCTTCCCAGCTAATTAAGTTAGGAGTTCGGGTGTGCATGACAGCCACGGTGACGATGCTCAACCCTCCCGATGGCTCCAGCTCGGGGTGAGCGACGCGGTGCCAGAGCCCGGCACGCGGGGCCGTGGGCACACTGCAGCTTTAACAGCCTGCTTTAGGTTTTCCAGCCAGGTATCCCTCGTCCCATAAATTATCCCAAAGAAAACATTCGAAATAATAAATTAAATATTACTTATAAAAAGGTCCACCCTCCCTCCCCGCCCCTCCCCGCCCCAAACCGCCCCGTCCCCAACGTGGTGGCAACTCGCAAATGTAGGAATCGCCAGGTCTATTTTACAATAATAAAAACAGCATCGTTCCTTCTGCCGGCCTTGCTTCCTCGCTCCTCCGAGGACGTCTACAGCATACGGCGGAGCCCGTGGGCTTGTGCCACCTCGTGACGTGGGGGCTGTGTCGTGTTCTCCAGCCAACAAAGATCAGGATGAGGATGCGTTCGATGCTTTTTTTTTTTTTTTTCTCTGAGAAGTTGAAAAAAAAACAGGTCGTGGAACCTCCGGGAATCCAGTTCGACACCAGGACACTTAGTAGCTAATGGGGAAACGAAGATGAAGGGAAAAGCTGAAGGGAAAAGCGATCGCTGATCACCAATGAAGTGGCTTTGATTGCTTAAAAATGAGAAAAAAATAAATAAAGAAGTTTGGTTCCTCCAGTTTCCAAGGTATCCATTCCAGGAATGAGATCGAGGGGTTGCAGCTCGGCCACCTTCTGCTTGCTGTTCGCCCTGCTTGCAGAGCTCTTCCCTTCCCTGCACCTATTTGTGGATTTAATGCCCAACTGGGTGATGCTGCTGGCTTTGACCCTGCCAACACCTGCACTTTTTGTACCAAGGGTGCTTCTGAATGCCCCTGGGGTAAAGCCCAAGCCGTGTGCTTGGTCCCTGAGAAGGGACACCCGATGGCCAGCCCCGAATCGTGATGTAACCAACGTGACACGCAAGAACATCAGCCTTCCCCTGCCAAAAAAAATAAACAGCTTCACAAAGGGGCTGAAACTTCTCAACCAGAAGTGAACACCGAAGCAGTTGGCAGACAAATACACGGAGCTGGGGAGCCCTGAGCCTTTGGAGCCATTGATATTGCTCCAAATTTTAGGTCTAGGAGGACCAAAATAAAAAAAAAAAAAAAAATCTTTTTTGCCTGCTAACTCATTTGTTTTTCACCTGTTCACGGCAGCCCCATTGCACTAATTAGCTAATGATCTCCCCTGCTCCCGTTGAGCTTCACGAGCCTGTCAAGCCTTGCCAGATTTCTCATTGCATTGCTCTGGGAGTGGCCACGGCTGAGACAGTCACGGGCTGTAAGGATTCTGACAGCTGAGGAACGTGTCGAAAGCCAAAGCCGAGCTCACTGCAAATAAACAGAGCATCAGCAAAATACAACGCAAGAGTTTTGTGTTAAAACACTCATTTGGGGCTTGCAAGTAACGTAGTTCAAGTGTAGGATGAGCTATTTGCTAATTAGCTTCTCAGCCCTTAGGCATCCTATGAAAATCATCCTAAAAATCATCTTCAAAAATGCTTGGGACCATCTCCAAGGCTCCTTGGGATGACTACCACCCACCTTTAGGGTCATGGAGCTCAGGGGAGGTCAAGGGCTCTGCTGAAACAGGCAAAGAAAAACACAATTTCTGAACATTGATGTTTGTATATGGGATAATCTAGTTTTACCGAGATATGCGGAACTTAGTTTGAAATTTCTTGCTCATTTATTTAAAAAAAAATGAGGGGAGAGGAGTTGTTGAGCCTTGCTCGGGCTGAGCTGATCGGGTTGTCCCTTCCCAGGGGCGGCGCACACGAAGACCACTTTTGGCATGGAGTTTGTTGATTTAAACGGGCCAAGTCTGGAAATTGATATGCTTCGAACCGTCAGCAGCTCCAGATCAACCTGCAGACTTTGAGGGGCTTTGGTGCCGCTGCCTGAACTAAACAGAAAGGATGATTGATACCAAAGTGTTTAAAGAAAGCGCCTGGACACTGCAATGGTTGTGTCCAAACCAAACCAAACCCGGTTTGCAAACCCACTGGTGGCTCACCAGGCAGTTCGGGATTGTTAGACACCAAACTTGGGGATTAATGTCCCATGATTTAAGTCCCGGGGGCTGTTTCTGCTCCCAGATAGCCCGCTGCAAGCCCAGGGTAGCAGGTATTTCCTAAAGGATCAGGGAGAGTCAGATCCGGCCTCACGTTCCCACTTCAGACAACGTCAATCTCAGCAAATATCGAAGGGGAGCCTCTCAAAAGCTGCATTAAGCCCTCTTTTCTCTGAGTAAAAATGGAGGTAGTGATTCCATAGGTGGGTTTTCAGCACGGAAGATTTGTGCCGTTTCTTTTCACTCCAGTCTTTTTGGCAACAAATCTCAGAGCTGGAAAGCTCAGCTGCCCGTACGAACGGGATTTCCGTACTCCCCAGAAAGATTTCCTTAAAATCTTAGCAAATTGAATAACAAGGCGTTTTTAAGGAGCTTTTTGTCACAAACACAACTGGAGTTCCTAATGAAGCATTCGAATGCCTCCTTGACATCTGATTTTCCTTTACAGCACGGGGCCGTAGGAAATAATCTGAATTATTACTTCTGTTGCAGTGCCATTTTACTCAAAATATTTTATTCGGAGATTCACATTTAATTACCCACCTAATAAAAGGAGCTATTAGGTTGTAAAGATCCTATCCTTTCCATGCTCTTTTAAAATTATGACCCACTCAAGCTTGAAATCAAAGGCAGAGCTGAATGGAATAATTCATCTGAAACTCTCTTATTGGGTTTTGCAGCCTCCTAACTGATAAATATGCAAATCGGCTCCCTTTTGGTGATTCAGCTGCATAAACAGGGATTAGCTCTGAATGCAGC
This sequence comes from Anas acuta, assembly GCF_963932015.1. Taxonomy (NCBI): domain Eukaryota; kingdom Metazoa; phylum Chordata; class Aves; order Anseriformes; family Anatidae; genus Anas; species Anas acuta. The sequence continues at coordinate 28,655,420 of NC_089016.1, read as the reverse complement.
CGAAAATTTAGCAAGCAAATGTGTGCACACAAAATTTACTCAATTCAGCCCGTTGTCAATAAGCAGCCCGAGAAGCACGGGGACCAGAGGGAGAGGGGATCGCCGAAGACTTCCCCGTGGCCTGCTCCTCGCTTGCTTTGCTCCCGGAGCCCATCTCAAGCAGGAAAGGTGGTTTTGGGGAAACCTTCCCAATTCCTCGGTCGGTTTCCAAAGGCTTGCTAAAGTGGCTGCGTTTTTCCAGCAGCTCGTGCGAGACGAGGGGCCGCAGTGCCAAAATAAACGAGCGTTTTGCCTTCTCGTTTGTGCTGTTGGGAAAAGCTCCGACGTTTTGGCGTGGTGGCGTGGTCGTTTGCTGCGGGGTCTTTCTGTAGTCAGTAATTACGTAGGGAAACAGACGAGTGAGCTACAACGCTGCCTGCTTAATGGCACGGGCTACGCTTCAAACCAGCCGGGCGTGAGGTAAGACTAGAGCTATAGGAAAAAGCTACGGACCTCTACGGAGTAAAACAGGAGTTAGTCAGGACAACTCGGGCTCTACGAAGACTAGGAGACGAAAACGAGCGATCCAGCGGCATCAGCTGCGACTCCGCAGTGATGGCCTCGGTCGTCTTGCCACGCTTTCATCACTTCGAGATGCCAGCTCTACAGTTCTGTAACACTTCCATCACTATTTTTTTTTCTTCTTCTTCTTCTTTTTTATCTTTCCTCCGAGGACTTTGCAGGAACCTTCCTGGCGCTGAAGGAGCGGTAACCGGGAAGGCGACGATGTTATGGGGTCATGTAGGCGGGTGGTGTGCGTGAAATCCTGGTATGCTGCAGTGCTCCTGGGTCGTTACCTGTCCCCTCGCCAGCTCCTAGAAGGCTGAGCCCGTGATAGCGTTGAGCTGCTTCATCAGCCCCTCCAAACTGGCCATCTGTTCGCTCAGATCGTCCTGTTCGTAAACCTGCAGGTGCGCAAACACACAAAAATAAGGGGGAGTGATACACAACATATATTTAGAATATTGTGGGTTTTTTTCCCCTTATTCCTTTTTTTTTTGCACTGTTTCATCTCCTGGATCAGGCGAGACCTTTCTCTCGGAGAGCCCTAATAGGAGCGAAAAGATTATTCTCATTTCCCCATCTTTTCCGTTTCACTTATCTGCTTCTTCGGGGTTATTTTTTTTTCTCACCATTATCGGGTATTACTGCATCCTCCTTCTTCCTGCCAAAATTATTTCCTCCCCTTATCGCCGTTCTCCCCCCCTTTCCCTCTCCTATCTCCAGCAGCTCAGGAGAAGGCTGTGCGAGCTGTCCCGTGGCTGCTATTAGCCGGGAATTTAAGCACTTCTCCCCTTTATCACACGCTCCAAAGTCCATTAAAGTCCCCGAAAAAAAAGTTTTACTGGCTCGCCACAACTTTTTACAGCCCTCCTAATAGCTCTCAGCCGCAGCCTGCTGCCCGAGGTGAATTTTTCACTATTACTGAAAAATTAACGTGTGGATAGGGGATTAGGGAACACGGCTGGATGGCGATGAGCTTGGCCATCAGGCTGGCTCTCCAAGGTGCTGCTTACGTTTGAGGAGTCTTCCGTCTGCTTGTGGCCCTCCTCCGAAACCTCCGGGGCCGTGGGCACCGAGACGGGCAGCAGGGGGGACCTCGCTTTCCCTGCCAAGCCGAGGGATGCTGTTTTAACCTGAGCCTTGGGAAGGTTAGGCCCTGAAGGGAGGAAAACAAAAAGGCACGTTAAGAAGATATCGCTATGAAAAAGGGGACAAGTTTTGCTTCGAAATCCCTCGGGGCAAGCGCTGGCCTCCAGGCAGGTCATGGAGCAAGCTTGAAAAAAAATGTAGTTCATCTCTGAAAAAAAAGTTTATTTCTGACTTTTTATTCCAGCTCGGGAGGAGAAAAAGCAAAATCAAAAGAGATTTTTTTACTGACGGGAAGGGATTCTTCAAGTCACCTTGCAAAACCCAAGTGAGATGGGGTATTCAAACAACGCATCGTGGATTTAAGGCTGAATATGGGGACATTTCAAGCATGCCTGCTCCTCCTAAAGTTACGGCTTAAAAGAAGGAACAAAAAAATCATAAATAACAAACCCTAATATGACAGCTTTTTTCTTAATATCACCTCCACCGTGATCTTCAGCCAGTTCCCTGTCCTTTTTCTACTGAACTCTCTTGTATTCTATTTCTTTGCCCTTTTTCTGTTGTATTCTGTTTGTAATTGAATATTTCCTTAATTTATTTATGAAATATTGCAATTTTTCTCTTGCTGTGGCCATTTCAGCTGGCTCTGCGCCCTGCCTCTGGAAGCACCCAGCCGCCGTACAACACCGAACCACCTTCCCATCAATCCCAAATTAAAAAAACCCGTTTGTTTTCCCTTCCTCCTGCCTGATGATCTCTGTTTTCTTATAGATCATTAACAGGTCATTAAAGCAAAGCTTCTGAGCCAGGACTGGAGCTACCTGGAGAATTCCCCCAGCAGGTGGAGGCTCCCCAGATCCCAACAAATCACCGCGGCCGTGCCAGCCTTCTGCTCCTTCCAGCCCAAGCGAGTAGCCAGGAGACAAGAGCTGCAGATTAATCTGCCTCTGTTTCAAATAATTGTGCTTTTCTTAATTAGTTTAAGGCAGCCAAAGCACCGTGGAGCAGAAGAGAGGGCCAAATGCCTCCCTAAATCGAGCTGCCGACGGCTTGTTCATGGAGAGCCCCAGCAAACAAGGGCAGGAGCACGGAGGGACTCACAAACCATTTCTTTCAGGCTGAGAATCTCCGATAATTTCCTAGCTGGAGCTAGGAAAGTGTGAAAGCTTAATATGAGCTAAAAGAGATCACCACCGAGATACACTCACCTCTTCCAGCTCCAGTTTAATCGCTAAAAAAAAAAAAAAACAACACGTAATAGCTGGCCCTTCAAACTTCTCTATCTCCGAGTAAGCAGGGTAAAAGCCACGTTTCTCATCTGCGACTCGTTATTTGCAGTAATTGGACTTAAAGACCCTCTTTTTCTGCACAAAGGCAGATGTTCCCTCCTGGATCTTGCTAATGAGAAGCCGTAAGAATGATGAATGCGTTCGGTTTGGGCGTCTCTTTGCCCTTTAGCTCGCAAAAGCAACAGGTGAATCGTGATGTTTGTCACTAAAATGACGCAGAGACGATTTGCCTTGTGCGGAGCCGGGTAGTTCAAGTTCTCCAGCAAGTGTTTTACAGCAGCGTTTCTAATTCATGATTAGAAGAGTCAGCCCAAAAGAGGCAGATTGTTAAACCTATTTATTTGTGGACGTCAGGCCAAGAGGTACGACGATGGACATGAAATAACCCCAAGAGAGCATCCATCCTCTTGATAGCGATACCTTGGGAGGGCTGCTTGGCATTCCCTCAATGAGAGGTTAAGAAAATGAAGATGAATGCAGAAATCGAAAGGAGCTACTTTATGGAGAGATGGCAAGAAATCGGGCATAATGGAAAAGGGTTGGAATTAAAGATGAGTGCTGGTGGAGTTCCTCAAGATGATGGAGTTAAAGGTGACTACGGGTGGAGTTCCTCAAGATCTTCATTTAGGAGAATAACTTGTTTATGCGTTTTATGTATATTTTATGTACCAAAACATAGTTTGGTACATAAAATGGGCGTGTGATTATGATATCTATTACTATAGAAGGTCAGAAATACAGCTGGAGCTGTAATAACACGAGGAGAACTGCACAGACCTTTCTGCCAAGCTTCTGCTCTGGTGACCTTCCCCAGCAAGGGGCCTGGATGAATTGCCTTTCAGAAGATCCTCTCGCTCTTTTTTTTGGCTGCACAGTGAGCTTCCAAGGCTGGCACGGAGCAGCCACCCATTCATTAGGAGTCTAAAATTATCCGAGAATGAGTCATCTCGCTGAAAGAGAAGAATGGGAAGCTTTGCTGCAAATTCTGCTGCCGCTGATCGCAAGAAATGAGGGAAAAGCCTGCACAGCTCTCAACACAAGCTTGCAAGTGCCTCGGAGAAACCAACTGCGATCTTCAGAGGTATGAGAGAAGAGATTTGGATCGAGCTCACCGTGCCGACGTGTTCCTCGTGGAGATGATCATCCATCGCTAAAATGGGTTGTTTTTATTGCTCTAGGTTTTTCAGCAAAGCAAACAATATTTTGGGTCAGGCAAGGTATTTGGCTAAGATCTGGAGATCTGCAGCTGAAGATCACTCGGTCTACAGAGGCAGCTGAAAATGGAGCGTAGCAATTTCTTTTGGTATCTCACGGCAATAATTCTCTGCGAACTCACCCCTTTTTGTGTGGCTCTGCACTCCTGTCAATCCTTAACGCCCTTTGTCCTCATGAGGCTTCCATCCCAAATGCCAAAACTCTTATCAGATGCCAGCACAACAACAGGGATTTCAAAGTGGCCAAAAGGAAAGAAGAGACGAAAATCTCTTTTTCAGCCCTTGATCACAGCCAGCCTTTGTTTCTCTCACGGCCAGCACACCTGAACTCCATCTTCCAGAAGAGTTTATGTTTCGCCAGTGGTTTCCAGACTGCCTAAACTCCCTGCTCCTGCTCACGTTTTTATTTATAAGGAGGAGCCACTTTTTAGGCATTTCTGGGGCTATTCAACAAATGGCTTAAAGACCTTTTGCAAAACCTCTAAATCCTGTTCTAGTCTTTTTCTACCCTGCTGTTGTCCATCCTGGGTATATATTGGGGTGCAGATAGAACTTTAATTTCGTAAAAACTGAGGATTTTTGGAGAACGAAGAGTGCCAAGACGTGTCCTGTACAACGGGACCATAAAAGTCAAAAATCAGAAATCAGGAGGTGAGGTCAGACATGTAATTAAATAAGGATAATCTTTTCTTGCTCCCACGTTTCATACCTTTACCATGTTTTTTTCTAACCGGCACCTTTCCACCTATAAAAAAGTGTCAGTTTAAATGACTTAGAAGTTGAAACAGAAAGATGAGACCAACATGTACAACGGGGCTTGCTTGTTTCTCCGTGACAGAGAGCTCCCATTTAAGTAACACGGCACCTCTCAGGAGAATAAAGTATGTAACTGTATGAAAAATATGAAGCCTTTGCTGTTTTACATTATAGCCGGGGAAAAAAAAAATATTTTTCATCACGAAATTGAGTTTCTGCAAATGACTTTTGAGGTGATAATCAATAGAGGCTCGGCTCATTCCGCGAGGGAAATTGTTCTAAAAAGAGACAAAGTTTAATTTAGGAATCTTTGCGAGCAGGAGAAATAAAGCGAAAGGGGAAATAAAACACAGAAAGAGAAAGGAGTCATTTAATCACTCGCAAAAATACAGTACCAAGTAGTGGGACTGCCTACTGGGGAGGTTTTTGAAGTAGCACTGATGAATTTCACACCTTTTTACGTGCCAGGCCTTCAAAACAGGTCCATAAACTGTGATTGTGGAAAGGGCATTTCAAGACAAAACCACCACAGGCTGCTCAGATACGTGGAAACACGGCAGGGATTTGGTATAACGCTCTTTTGTCTTCTCAAATGCTCTTCGTGGTTGTTTTTTTTAATTTATTTGCTAGAAATAATACATGGGATAAATAACTGTTAGGGCAAAACAGACTCATTGGCTGGAAGAAGTATTTTTGGGGGATTTACATTAATTTTTTTTATATTTTTTATTTTTTTTTAGGGAATTCAGTGCCGTGTTCCATTGAAATGGGACATTTTTACCAAAGGGGAATTACTTTGCTTACCCAGACCAGCACCTCCATCCTGACTTCACTTTACACCTTCCAGTTGCCCTGTCAATTTTAATGAGACAACTCCGGTGCCTGGAGTTATCCCTGGGCTAATTAAACTTCCCTGCACCGGGGCCAGGTTCCTCTAATAGACAGGGCTGACCCTTTTATGACGCTTCTTTGTCACTTGAATGGAGAGAGCTTGTTTTCATGGAAAACAACACGGAGGACAAAGCATTCGAGAATCGAAGGGGTGGGAGATGAAGGCTGAAGGAATAAAAGTGATTTGCTTTTGAATCTGGAAGTTGAGAGTACAAAAAAGCACTAAGATTTCAGAATAAAACGTGCAAAAATTAGTCATTCCCATATTTTCCATGAATCTATAGGCTGTGTTTACTGTACAGTGTGCTAGAGAGTGCATAATCTCGGATATTTATTTATTTTTTTTCCCAAGTAGGCAAAGATAAAGTGATGAGAATTTGGATTTTCAGCTATACTTTTTTTTTTTTTGGTGAAGTAGCAATAGAAAAAAAAAATAGCACTTTTATAGTCTCACAAAAGGCAAAGGAGCTTGAAAAGGTCGAAGTTACAGCACGGTGACACCATAGCAAAACCACCACTTCGGAGGCAGCGTTTTCCATCACTTGCTTCTGCGGAAAAAAAAAATGCCATCCTAATTCAGGTGCGTTTAAAGTGCAGCTGATCAGAAAGACCTAAAAGGAATTTTCATTTGTGAGTGGGGGAAAAAAATAAAAATCTTTCCCGTCCATTTGCGGGATTTATGTCGTGTCTATAACGCAATGAGCTCGGCACTCCATCAAATATTTTCTATTTAACCTGAAAGGGGACTGAGACAAATCCCTTCGATGGCTGTGCACATGATTAGCAGCGAGGAGTGAGAGCAGCCTCAGTGGGGATTGGAAAGATCATGGATGTAGTCTCACGCCTTCCGAATAAGTGTTAGGAACCTCGAGTGCCTGCTCACCAAGCCGTGACGAAAAGGTGAGATCTCCTATAAAATATCAATAGGAAGGGCTTAATGCAAAGAGTGCAGATTGATGGGGATCAAGTAAAAAATTAGGGGGGAAAAAGAAGAAAAATGGCAAATTTTAGCTTCAGATTTTGCTAAAGCCATGACCCAACACCGGGAGCATGGCCTTTTTAATATTTATTCCTACCCTCATGGCCAAATCCCCCAGAACTGAATAATGATGCCTGTATGTCTTTTTTTATGAACCAGATGATATAGTTTAACAGCTAATTATACAGAGAGATACTGAACAGATAAAATATCGGAGGCGATACCCCCTTTTAGCAGCAGGTCAATCAAAGCCAAGAAAGAGCTCATCTATTCCCTGGGCCAGATCCAAAACCTAATTTCAACTCTAATATTGGACTGGTGATAGATACCAGCTCTAGGGCTGTCGTCTGAATATTCCTCCCTCAACCTTGTCAGTCAACAGCTGTCAAAAATTCGTGCCTTATGCTTCCAAAACCCAAAATCACCATGGCTGATGGAGAAAGGTCCTCTTAACTTCAGGTTCCTGCTTTTTGAAGTCTTTGCTGGAAATCTCTGCACCCTTCTTGTTCCATTCGTTCCGTATTGTCTGAAGGGCTACGACACCTGACTGACACTTATTTAAAAAATAGGACAGCAAAGCAAAGAGTTGTACAATAAATTTAAGTCATGATGAATCCATTCCTTATGGCCCGACTGCTTCATGACACAGGACGTGTGAAAACATCTCGAGGCCAAGAAAAACGTAGGGAGAACGTAATTAATTCTATCAGATTGAGAAAGGAGTTATTCCTAAATTCCTAATTGCTAATGGAAGCATCAAATACACAGAATGTGAAATGAAACGTTGTTTTTTCACATCTTTTTTTAATGTTTTCTCTCTTCACTTCCTTTCAGTTGTCCAGCTGAATTTAAAAGGTGGCTGCCCTCCTATTTTAAGCGAAAAGAAGCAAGAGTTTGAGAGCAGTGGGATTCAGGAGTGGGTACCGATGGAGCAATCCAGTTGTGAGTGAGGACCAGCATCACTTCTGCACACCCCAGGGGCACCAACAGAAGCCAACATTCACCAAACTTTTCTAAAAAGAGTTGCTACAGGAGCCAACATCAGTCTGGCTAATGATTATGAGGACAAGCACATTGGGAAAAGCAAGAGAAGCCATACAGAGAGAAAAATACATAGCCCCCGACACCACAAAATAGCCGGGGGGAGGGCAGAAATAAAGATATACACAAATCTAAACGCTAGAAATTGTGATTTTAATCTAACAGTGAATATCATAGTCTGTATGCCATATATAACCCAGTAACTTTTTTTCATTGCATGATGGAGGCCAGCACAACAGAATATTTCACTGCTTTAGCATTTGCTCCACTTATTTTTCATGGCCTTCTGGCAAAGCATCGCCACGTTCAGCGCTTAATTTTGCCTAATAACAAAGTCCTGCATCTGCTTACGTGTGATTACTGACCTAAACCAAGGCAATTTTCTTTTTCAGGGTGACAGGGCTCTGTGAAAATTAGTAACAAGCCCCATATTTCTCTTTTTTTTTACCTGAAATCTCAGAGGTCGTCTGAGCCAAACTGGAGATCATCCAAGGTAAAGGAGGAGGGTAAACAGTTAAAATGAGATGCCAGTCTGAAAATCCTTTATTTTTATTATTATTTTTTTTTGTTTTCCTAAACTTCACTCAAAAGTGGAAATATTTTAGTAGCTTCTTATTTATTTATTTATTTATTTATTTATTTATTTATTTATTTATTTATTATAATTTTCTTTCTCTTCCTTCCATGCTTGTTTTTTTTTCTTTTTTTTCTTTTTTTTTTTTTTAAATTTTTGAGTGGTTCGCACGCTGGAGAGGATTGCAGTCAGTCCCTTCCCAGCATACATAAAGAGTCCTTTTCATTATCAAAAAAGGCGAGCCTCAGAACAGCTCAAGCAGTTGGCATTGGTTCAAGTCACTGTAGCACAACAGGAGACTGGAAACAAGACCGAATGATTAATCTGGCATCTCATTTAATTCATTTTTATCACTTGCTTGTTAGCTCTGATTTTGAGCTATTGCCTCGGCCTGAATTTTTATTCCAGATCGTCAGAATGAGTTATTGGATTATTATCATAAAAAACATGTATATATTCATTTTCCACCCTGTAAGCGTTTCTTCCAGGTACGGGACAGCTTCGTGCTGCTTTTTTTTTTCGGTCCTGAATTGAAAGCAAGTGGTTCGGAGTGGGAACAGAAGCCAGCCCCTTACCTGTTTGAGACAGAAGTGGCGTGTAAGGGACTTTCGGTTCTATTGCACTCATGGGCGGAGGTAGCAAGGGGTTGGCGAAGCTGCGGAGCGGGTGCGTGGGGCGCACGCAGGCGGTGGGGATGGTCCTGCTGGGGGCGTCCTCGTTGCTGGAGTGCTCGGGCTGCGTCGGTGGTAGCAAGGAGGGTTGCTGCGGGGCTGCTCCTTCGTTTACAGCTGGTAAAAAAAAAAAAAAAAACACAAAACCAACAGTTATTGAAGTATTTTTTAGGAGGCGTTTCCTACTTTGATGGTCATTTGCAGCAGAAGGCACGGCGTTGCCCCTCCGCCCTCCGCCGAGTGGCAAGAAACGCGTAAACATTTTCATCACGGGTTATTGGCAGCTGAATTAAAAAACCAGATGTTCCTCAGAGCAGCCAGGTGCCGTTTAAAGCAAAATAGATCTTCCTTAAAAAAAAAACAACCAACAACACGAGTGGTATTTTCAGCTCCTTCTCCCTTTCCCCTCCATGCGCTTTTAAATATTAAAAATCGATAAAGACGTAAATCTATCATGTGGAGATGGAAACAAGCTATGACTGTGGAGACTCATTACGTTCAGCAGCTCCAGTCAGAGTGGAGGGAAGACAGACTCAAAGAAAGGACTTAATTAATTTCCGCATAACCAACGTTGTTTTTTCCTTGAGACAGCTGTAATGTTTAGTGTGCCAGAGCCCCAGGTTGCTGTTTTATTAGCCTATATTCAAAATCAATTCTTCAGGGGTTTCAATGTGCCAGGTCGACCTTTTAATATCAAGCCCAGCCTCCCGATGAAGTGTCTGAAAAGAGGTTTTCAGCCTCAACTTTTCTCATTTTCTCTTTTTCGGACCCTTCCCAAGCTCTTCCCCCACTCTCCTTCGTGTACCCCAAGGAGAAGGACTGAAAAAAATGTTTCCTCTTGGCAAGAGCATCTGCAAGCCCTGCCGTTATTTACGAGCAGAACAGGGGAAGGGAGCAAATTGTTTAGTGAAGAGCCCGATCGCAGCAGGACCGTGTTGAATTTGGACGTGTTGGCTTTGTCCGACGTCTCCGCAGTACCTGCGCCAGCCTGGGTGGCTCACGGCACCCTGCTTAATCCCGCAGCTTGTGTCAGGAAACGGGAAGCTAAGAAAAGCTCAACCTTTTCTCGACGAAAACAACCTTCTCGACTCGCAGATAGCGGAATTAGGTATTACACCGGGACCCGAAATACTCCGGAGGATCGGGGTTCGTTCAGAGCCTGCTGCAACAACCAGAACTCGTTGTGTAAATAACACGCAATTACACAGCCGAGTCAAATCTCAAGGCATTTTTATAATAATTAATGTCAAAGTATATAAGTAATTACTACCTACTAAGTGGCAAAACAGTTTTGAAAAATGAAAATGAGGATTTTTCCTCTTTTTTTCCCCGGCCCTACTGCCTGTTCCTATGGCAATCGCGCCGACAGCCCCGGCGATATCGAACCCCACGGAAAGGAAACCAATTGCGGGATCAGACCAAGGTCAAAATCATCTGCACTTTGCGAAACTTTGGCCGACGGTGGTTCATTTTCCTGCTTTCCACCTTCAAGGCTTTTTGCATAATGAAGCCATTACCTAGCTCTGCTTCGCCTTCCTTCCTTGCCCCCCAGACCTCTCTCTGTTTTCTTCTCGGAGGGCAAACATTCCCCATAAGGCAGCCAGAGATTTAGGGATAACTTGCAGCAGGGCAGGGCAGGAATGTCGGTTTAACCCGTTCCACCCTTGCTCACTGCCCACACATTCAAGAAGACGTCAAAACGTCCTGGTGCTGAGGCTACCATGGCCGTTATGCTCTTCTCTCCTTTCTCCCACTCAAGGAAGATGCAAGTGAGACTCACGGAGGTATCCAGCCCAGCTCCCAACACTTTCTGGAGCAAATCCTTTGCCTAAAGTGAAAACGAAGCCTTTTGTCGTGGTTCGGAGCCTCAAAATGTCCTTCCAGATGTTTGGCAAAGCCTGAGCTACCCCGTGGAGCCCAGCACTGTTCACTGCAGCCTTTAAGAACGGATCTTTGGGGAAGCTCTCGACCTGCTTGAAGAGACGAGGGAAAATAGATGCTTCCTGCTACTCACCACCAAATACCCTCCCTGGGTATTTATCCCGGTATACATCCCGCTTAATGTCTGGGTATATTTTATCCTACAGATTTAGCTGCAAAATCTGGAGACCTACATAACCTGCGACACAAAAATTTCCTGCTATTCTCTAGCTATTACTGAAGACCGAGGTGAGACGACTCTATTAAAATCAGAAGCTAGAGCTGGGGCTTAAATATTGAAGGTAAGCGGTCTAATGAAGGTGTTTCATGCTCCAGAAGACTTTTTGCCAGCTATTACTCAAGGCTGGCTCTGGCTGGGGCCTGACTCTCCTTTTTGTTTTATTTACTTTCCTCTCCGGCAGAAAATTCATCCCGAAGATAAGTCGCGGCACTTGCATCTTCAGGTCAACGAGATGAAGCCTTCGAAACCAGAAAAAAGCCTTCCGAAAAGGGTGTTCAAGCACGGCAGGATGCAAAGCAACGCCCCTGCTAATGGCCTTGCACATGATTTATTCAGCAAGCGCTCCGTCTTGATCAATAGGGTGCTCGGCCATGGAGGACCACAGGCAGGGAATTATTGCAGAGGGTTTTGTGTGTTTTGTGTTTGTTTTTGTTTTTTTTTTCTGATACAGATGCAATTGGTCAACCATCGAGGGAGTTTTTCACCGAGGGGTAAAATAGATGAAGAAGCTCTCTGAAAATATATGGAAAAGTCTCTTTCACCGCGATTTTCTCCCCCAAAACCCCTGGAAATCACTGGAAAACAAACATGATTTCCACGTCCTCGTCTGTGCTTCTGCTTCATGGCTGTGCTGTGGTGTAAGGCATAGCAAGGGAAGAGGATATTTCATTTGGGGGCACTCACTGTGATCGGAGAGCTCTGGAAGTCAATGGCCTTTGCTAGCAGGACGACCGCAACAGCTATAACAGATTGTCATTTTACATTTAATGGGCTTTGATAATGTTCAAAATACCACGCGGGCCTGATTACCCAGACCTCGATCAGCTGAAACCAGCCATTAGCCAAAAAAGACGATGGTGTTTTGAATTATTTAATGGGAAATTGCCTGAACTTTTGTGCATTAGCAACCTTTTGTTCGACTCCCAGGCACGCTGCACCTCAAAGACTTGGGCAAACCTATGCGTGTCCGTGCAGAACAGGCAGGATTTTGGCCATTTCTGGTTTGAAAAATCCTCGTTTAGATGTGTGAAGCTCCTGGCTGGCTCAGGCAGAAGCTGTGGCTTTGGGGCTGTGCAAATTTATTTTTTTTCCTTTTTTTTTTTTTCTTCCATCTCCATGATTAGGCAAGCAACGGGTAGCTATTTTTTTTTTCAACGTCTAATGTATATCATGCAAGAAACTGAATCTCCTTTGTTTCTGTTCTACGTTTCTGGAGGATTTGGTGCTGATTTAAGCAGCAAATCAAGACCTGATTACAGCAGTGAGGCCCTCCTGAGGAAATTGCCAACAGGCTTTGAAGGGATCTCAGCAAACACATCGAAGAGAGAGGGAATGATGTTGGGGTGATGAGCAGGACACCTGAACCCACCTTTTACCTACAATCTGAGGATTTCAATCATCGGTCCCCGAGGACCTGTCTGAACCAGTCCTTGCAAAATTAATTCCCCGCGGAGGGGCAGCGCGGACTCTCTGCGATGCGAAAGAAGACGCGTGGCAGATTGACATTAATCTGTCAATAATTCGGGCTTGGTATGCAGTGGAGGTGAGGGAGAATTAGTAGGGAACAGGAGCCCTCCAGCTGTAATTAGTATGCCGGAGCACGCCGCCGAGGCTGGAACAAAGACCAGCCGGCTGCCGCTTGCGGGAGAGGCTTGCGAGGAGCTGGTGGAGGTGAGGCTGGGTCCCAGACCACGCTAAGGGGATGTGGGAACACCCAAGCCCCAAATCTATTCCTGCACGGGGGCAGGATGTGAACGAACAGGAGGAAATCTGAATATGCAGCTCAGTCTAGGGAAGAAACGAGTGATGTCAGGCGAGATAACAGCATTCAAATGCATAAAAGGTAGCTGCAAAAGGACGAAAATTATTTTTTTTTCCCCTATTCCAGCTAGGATCCAAATAAAAACCAGCTGCCTTACGTTTTAGGATGTTAGACATTAGGAAAACGTTTCTGGCAGCGAGGGCAGCTAAGCCTGGGAAGACACTGTGTGGAGAGGTCGTGTAAGTGCTGCTGGGGAGGATTTTAATGCACGGTGCTACCGGCTCTGCCCTGGGATGGAGAAGAGCTCTTGAAGCCTCAGTTTGCCTGGGAATAGCGTTATGAATAAAGCAAAGGCAATTAAAATAGAGTGAAACAGGCCTGCAGAGAGGACAGGGCTGGATCAGAGATGTTTAATTTTAAGGGGAGTTGGAGCTCAGCACAGATTTTAAGTCGCAACAGGAGCTGCTGCTATACAAGAGGCAGCCCACAGATTATCCCGATGAACCCGAAAAGGGAAGCGGCGGGATTTGCATTGGCTAGACCTCACCCATCCTACCCAGAGAGGAACCTATGTCCGAGCAGCGTGATAACGAAGCAAAATGAACTCACTCCTTCCTGCTCCAAAGGTCCTGTCCACAGCCAGGGTGGGGAAAGGCACCGGCCGCAGGGTGAATTGGGGGTGTGGGTATCCGCAGGTGGGGGACGGCAGGATCCCGGGGTACTGGGCGCTTTCCAGGGTGGGCACAGGGATGGCACTGACCACAGCTGAAAGAGAAGAAGAGAAAGAAGATGAAACGAGTGTTTTCAGAGCAAAAACCTTCAGAGTGGGTCAGCAGGGAAATAGGCGTGCTGAATCCAGCCTTTCGGGTGAATTATTGCCTTTATTTTCAACAGTCAGGGCTTGAAGAACAAGGAATAATAATGCCACGTGAGCAATAAATTTCTCTGCAGTTTTTCGAAAAATTTGGAAGCTCTCGTTAAAGTTTCGCCTAGCTAAACAATTCCAGTTTTAGGGAGGGAGGGAAAGAGAATCCTCTCCCCAAAACACGGCAGAGCGATGTGGCGCTGGCCAGGGCTTAATTAAACATCAGGGGAGGGCAGGACTGATGGTGGGAAGCCCCAAGACCTCCTCACCCCTGATGTTCTTCCTCTCCACACGCCAGCTTTGGTGTTTGTCCCTGCATAGGGAAAATTGCCTAATTGTGGAATTAGGCTGGTTACAAGATGGGAATATTTCCCGGGGGGTCTGAGCTCTCTTCCCCAGCCCAGCAGTCCTTTTTCCACCCCCCAAAGAGGCTGCCGTTTGGCAATAAGTCATACTTCTAGCTAAAACCTGGGAGATTTCGGCCACCAGAGAAGTAAAGCAAAAACTTCACTTTGGAAATTTTAATAAGTTTTGCAGGATGGGACGAGCTTTCTGGTGCTCTCCAGCCTTCCTGCCTCTCTCATGTACTTTGTTGCTTTGAAAAAAAAAATTAATTTTATCTCTGATGTTCATTCAATGCCGCGGTCACCAAAAGTTAATGCCTGTTAAAAATTCTGCTTTATGAGAGAGTGAGAAAAAGCATATGGTGTTGTGGCCAACTCTGACAGACAAAAGGAAATATCAGAGCAACCGTGCTAATGTCCAGCTGCTTCAAAGGACGGATAATAATATCACACTTTGCATCGGTGCATTGCAAAGCCTTCTGCTCTGCCAGCTTGAACTCTTGCTCCTATTTCTTTTCAAGGCAGGCAGAGGGATTTATCCACCGCTAGCCACCCGGTAAAAATAGAAACAAGGATTCTTCAGGCTTAGCCAGAGCTGAGTCGAGCAGATGCCCGATTTCTGCCTTTCCCCCAGAGTTTTGCCACTGATGCTTTGTGAAGCGCTTGCAGGATTTTTATTTTTGGAGATGGAGGCAACGTGGTCGCTGCCATTTTACTTGCGAGGTGTAGCTAGATCACAGCCAACAGCTCGCAGGAGATGTTCGGATGGGTGAGCAGGGCCACGAATATGAGGAAAGGGGTGAGGGGATGGTGCTGGTACTCACGGGGGTTGGTGGGTTGGGAATCCATCGGGATCATGAGCTTGGCACGGGTGGCTCTGCGGGCGGCGAGCGAGCGCTCTAAGGTGGACATGCTGCTGCCAACGTCTTCTGTCTCAGCAGCTGGGGAAAAAAAAAACACAAAAGCTTAGTTGAAAATCTGACAAACGAATGTCTTCACCTCGTTTCCAGCAGTGAGATCACTGGATATTTTTTTTTAGGATTCTGTTATTTCAGCCAATCGTTAAATACCACCACCTGCAAAGAGCCACGCGGAGTATTTGGGCTGCCTTTTTCTGAATGAAATTGTTGGTTGCAGTTTGCTGTCAAAGAATTAAGATATCGGTTCTCCTTTCCCAGCCCCTCCACGATTTCATTTTCTCTTGCTTTGGGAATTATCCACGATCACTTCATAAAAAAAAAATAAAAATAAAATAAATGGCATTTTTCTTGCAACTGCACTGTTACAACCTTAGCTTCAAATTCAAGTCTCAAGATCTGAAATAGAGAAGGAGGATACGATAAATCAGGGATGTACAAATCCAGGAGGCCACGAATTGGTCCTTGAAACACATCTAAAGGATGAAAACGACGTCTGCTGTGACGTGCCACCGAGCCCCAGGTGCTGATTGCCCATACTCCAGCCCCTGGGATGTGTGGTGGCTCTTCCAGTGTCTCAATTTCTCCTACCACAGCAAGATCCAAGCAGAGTTTTTCCTTGCCATGGTTGCTGGAGTCCAGGCGACGATGACACGGAGCTGTCGGGGCAAACGAGGTGAATATTGTGCCTGTGATCCAGGAGCAGCAAGCGCATCCATCTCTCTCGGCGAGCTGAGACGCGCTGCCTCGTGGGGCACCTCTGCCTCCGTCTCATCTAATTCCGAGGCGGCTCGGCGTGCCCGTGTCACTCAGACACTCTGTTGACGTGTTGAAATATGGATACTCTAATTCAGTCACATTAATACGGGCTACTCGAGGCGCCCAGCGATTCTGGAGAATATACTTGTCAGGAGGAAAATGCGCTGGGAGCTGGGTGTTCGGAGGAGTAATTTGCAGCGAAATAAAAGCCGCGTTCCTCACTTCCTACCTTGTCTCACACGAGCCTCATATTAATGTTACTTAATGTTCTGTGATTCTCTGATTCCACTTTTGCAATTTTAATAAACCATGGGCGAAATCCATTTATTACTGTCACGCCGGGAAGCTTAATACCCGCTCCGACTACTCGCTGCTGATGTTCCCAAGTAAAAACACATCCCGTCTACAAAGAAACAAACAAACACAAAAAAAGATCTGCACAAAAAGATTATTATTTTTTTTGTCCCTGATGACTTTTCTCTAAATTTCAGGCCTGCAATGCTGAATCTGCTCTCCATGGCCATTAGGGGACCTAATTGCTAGTGAAAAGCCAGGGACTGCATTGCTGAGCTGTGTGGTACACTTTGAGAAGCGAAATAAAAGCATTTATTTATGGTCCAAGGTGTTCACACGTAAAATATCTCGCCTGGCCTTTGTCATTAACTTGCTCATACGCCGTGCTGACTTCCTACCACTCGATTTTAAGTCAACGGCGCTCTCAAATCGATCTTTCAGGGCCTTGGATCAGGTCTCCCGATCAACAGCAGCGTCTGCCTAGGCAGAGAGAAACTTCTGGTTGTGTTTTTACAGCGTTTGACATAACGAGACCCTCTACATTAAAAATAATACAAATCATCGTCCCAATTAGCTTGATAAACAGAAAGCTATCAGCCCCGAGCAGAATGTCAAAAAAAAAAAAAATAATAATAATTAGATCCATTAAGCAACATGAAAACTCTTTTTTTTTTTAAACTTTTCCTTCCTTTCCAGACTAGAAAAAAAAGAGAAAAACATCAGAAGCAGCTGAAAAAGTCACCTTCATTATTTCCAGCCCCAACAGATCCCGTGGCATTATTGCGCTCCGTCGCCCACGAGCGATGCGTTCACGATGAACTCAGGAGAAATACGTTGATGTTTTCCAACTTTCCCGTGCTTTGCCCTCCGCCCCTGCCTGTACGCACCACCTGCCTCTCCCCAGCCTTCCTATTTATTACGGCCGAAGAAATGTTATTAGATGAACTACAGCTGGCTTCCAGTTGAGTTTCAGGATTTTTTAAAAAAAGAAAACGTGTAGGAATATATAAAAAAGACGGGTTTTACACAAACATCATTTGTGAAAAGAATTTTTCACAGCCTCCATCAGGTTTCTCGTTGTTTGATTCCTTACAAAAGCATCCTCAGCTACTAAAGCAACAGTGAAATGATTTATAGCGCCAGAAAGGGAGAAAAAAATGGGAATATGTGGAATGGAAATGCCCCAAATCTAGAAAGGGAGTGAAAATCAGTGTATTCGTGTGGGTGCTCCTCACCGGGTTGCGGGGTGCTCTTGGTGCCCAGCTGCGTTTCGGACTGGCTGTGGCTGACGGGGGTGATGTCCTGGCAGCTCTGCATGGGCGAGTCCCTCCCCGCGGGGTCGGAGCCCGTCGGCTTCTCCATGTTCTTCATCTCCATCTCCTCGTGGTGGATCCACAGATCCGGGGGCCTCAGGTCCTTCTGGCTGCCCTTCCGCTTGCTGGCGCTGTGGGTCGCACGTTTCCTGCGGCAAAGGAAAATGAAAAGGGTCACGTTAGGGATGTGTTGCCTCTTTGTGAGGCCACCAGGATAGGTCCTGAGTGACCTCTGCTCGTGGGCATCTCCTGGAGAAGCCCTCTAGATGTGTCCTTCAAAGGTGTAGGTGATATGGAAGACCCCACGTGGCCACTCGCACCAAGGCACGAGGCACCAAGGGCTCACGGACAGCACGTGCTCAGCAGAGGGGTGAAAAAGGGTGAAAAAGAGGGAAAAAGTGGAATTTTCTCCATGGGAAGGACCTGGGCTCCCTTGCTATTATTCCACCAGAACAAAAGCTCGAGGAGCTTTTTGATTTTACGAAGCTCCTGTTGTTTGAATCAATTTCTATCCTTTGCTCGACTGATCTGGAAAGCAAAAGGTAGGCGGCACAACTACCTAAATTAAAAAAAAAATAAGGTTTTGCCTTCAAGACGAGGGCTGAACACGTCCTGCGATGTAAATGAGGCCAAGGGCAGTCCTGCCCCATCACCAGGAGCCCCTGGCGACGACGTTTTGGCTTCAGCAGAAAAATCTCAAGTCCTCAACAGCCGCCCCGAGGAGGAGACCTCGCTCGGGTCCTTGGGAGCAAGGCGCTTTTTGTTTCCAGCCCTACGAAATCAGGCTCCTGGTCTCCGGCCGTAATTAGCTTTTCGTGCTCAGCCTGCTATTTTCTAATTGCCCAAAAGGTAATTATTGAAAATGACAGCGTTGGGCCGAACGAGGAGGGAACGTTGCGCTTTGGCCCCCGCGGGAGAAGGACAGCTCGTTAATACCCGCTTGGACGGATCCCAGTGGCATCCTGATTAACACCTGCAAGAATAATTACGACGGTCTTCACTCAAATCTTAATGTACGTCCAGCTCGAAATTAAAAAGTAAACTTGTTCTTTCAATGTCATTCGAAAAAAAAAAGAAAAAAGCCCTTAATTTTGTTTCTATATACAGAGCTGCTTTCTTCACTTCAGGATACAGCCATTTCTTTGTCACTTCCAATTGAACATAATTCATTTCTCCAGGCTGGAGCTAGACAAGGGAAAATTCAGCCCCAAACTAATTTTGGTGCACAACAGTAAATAGGGGGGGGTTATAATGAATGTGTCATTCCAAGCATAGCTACAAAACCGCTACGGCAATGATATCATTTAAAAATATATGCAGTGATCGAGCTCGGCTTGCATTGTTTGTTTTTTTTTTTTTTTTCTTTCTTGGCAAATTATTGATGCTCTGACAGCCCACGAGCAGCAAATTGAAGCGGAGCCAGGAAGGCAGATGAAAAGGTCATCAATAACAAAGGAAAAGAAATCATCCCCGGGAAGGTTTGGTTTGTGCGACGCGAAAGTTGAGGTTCCTCTGAAAACGCATCTACCCCCCGGTCCCAGAGGGAGGCAGAAACCTCGCAGTGATGGGAGCATCCAAATCGCCTTCAGATTTTGGCTGAAAACCACCAGAAACCGGTGCTTTGGAAGTTGAAGTTTTACAGCGGGCTTCAAATTTAGCCCGTTACCCATTTTCAAGGAGTCTGGAAGGGAAAACGTGATCTCAGGTGGCCGCCTTTCTCTTGCTGTTCAATTATTTCACAACGCGAAACGCACCCAGCTCGCACGCCACGATACATATTTCTCTCCTAAGGACAGATGTAAAAATAGAGATCGGTTCTGCCCTTAAAATATACACCGTGCCCGTGCAATTTTGAATGATGGTAGCAGGACTTAAGCTCTGCTTTCAAAAGAAATCAGCTCGCTGCAGGGAAAACTCTTTCTAGTTGTCTGTTTCCATAGGCTCCAGCACAGCAATGCCTGGGTACAGCACACTCACACAGCTAAAAAGTGACACTATATATATTAAAAAAGATGATTTTCCACTAATACCAAGTGAGATTGCTCTTCATTTTGTGATTAATGTCAGAGAAAGAAGTTAAGTTTACAACAACTCCGTTTAGTTTAATTTTTAACAGTTTAGGACCTTCCCTGTGTGAGTATCTCGGGAATAAACTGTTATTTGGGAATTTAATTTTTTCAATTAAATCCCGAAATAAGCTGAAATTAACCATTCTCAAACCAAACCCAAGCTTAACTGATGAGGCCAGCCAGCAGCAGCAGCACGGCCGCTAACTCATTAGCATCAGCCCTGCGGATGGGATGTGATGTTTGGACCCCTGCAGGCGACCAGCTTTTAGTGTCTGATTCGGGCCAATTATAGGGCCGGGTGCTGAGCCGTGCGGTAGGCAGGGTTTCCATCCCCCTGCAGCTAGAGACAAATGCATCTAAAGGCTGCCCAGCAAGGCCTTTTCCAATTCACCTCGTTTGCCCTGAAAGCGCGGTAACTGCTCTAAGTCGGCTGCCTTTTGCATTTCGGGATGTATTAAAGGCAAGTCAACTGGTGTAAAAATCCTATTAAAAAAAAAGAAAGAAACAAAACAACGCATCAACAAATCGGGAATACAAAACTGTTCTTTTTCCCTAAATCTCCCCCTCTGTTTTCGAGTGGGACATCATTTCATTTTGGCCTCTATTTCCTGCCAGGTGGCCTGAAAACCTCAGACTGGTCCCGGTTTCTTCCATCACCTGGCTCCATCACCCTCTGTCCCCATTAAAATCCCACCCTGTGCCCCCGCTGCGAGCAGGACCCACACCCCAGGGGAACAAACCGAGGCTCTTCAGGGGCTGCCAGCTCAATCCCATTTAACTTCAGGGTGGTGACACTTTGCTTAATGCCTTCCCAACCCTGTACGCGTAATTCTACGGGACTCAAAGCAGTCTTAGCTGATTTTTTGTCATCTCTTTTTATGTTGGTCCCTGCCCACCACACTAATTGCTTGGGCACTTGTTCAAGACTGCATTTCACGTTTCATTGTTTAAATCTCCACAACCTGCAGCCCAGGCTCGGACAAGACGTCCACCCTCATCTTTTCTCCTACGCCGTACCCTAATGGCACCGGTCCTTGGGCTAATTGTTGTGACGTGTTTGACAAGTTTCCCATCTCATAAAGCCTTGAAAATGTTCCTGGGAGAAGCAGGTCCTGTGGTTTGAGAGCATATTGCATGAAGCAATTTCATCCTTTAAGATTCAACCTGGATTCACGAGCTGTGACCTGCCCTGCCCAGGCCAGGAGGGTATTTGGGGACAGCCCGATGGGTGACCCCATTGCCCACCCTCCAAATAACCACATGTGCTGGGGAGGATGTAATTATGGTGAAGGGATGAATCTCAGATCCTGCAGGAGCCCTTACTCATGACTAAATTATTGCACCTGGATCTTTACCCGTTTTTTCCGCCCCTGTTTTTTTTCCCCGTGTCAAATTGCTGTAGGGTTTGTGTATATTTCATTCTTCCCTCGGTGGCAGGGACAGAAAATACACGCTAAGCCACCTAGGGCAGTTAGCAAGTTGTTCTCTAGAACATGCTTTATTGTGCTTTCTTCAGCCAACTTTTAATTAACTGCAGAAATACGACTTTCCTCCACCGAAGGCTTACGGGAGATTATTCCATCACCTGCAAGTTTTCGCTCTGGGGAAGCACCGCGTTATCCAACAGGACTTGGCCTTTCCCCTCCCGGCAGTCCTTTTGTTCAGCGGTGATTTTAATATTATAAAATAAGAAAAGCTGCTGCCTAAACTCCGGGTGTCGCAGGATGCGGCTCTCCAGGCAGGTCAGAAACAAATTCACACCAACAAACTCTGCTCCGAAGAAGCTCATTTTTTTTTTTTTAATTTTTTTTTTCCTGCTGCTCAAAAGTTCAGATCCGTCGTTTCACATTTATTTACTCCTTTTTCCTCGTTTTTGGGTCAGGAATGGCTGGCGTAGGGTCGCTTGGGGCAGATCCACCCGCCCGTTCACCCCTGGAGATGCTCAGAAGTTACACAGCAAATGCAAGTTTGCCACCTTCGTATTTTTTAATTAAAAAGAGAGGAATAAATGCCTTCAAATGGAAAGTCTTCTGATATCTTCGGAGAAGATAAATCTCTGAACACCCCCGTTCCTCCCATGGAGCTACCAAGGAGGTCGAGGCTGATTAATTCAGACCTGGGTATGTAAGTTTTGATGCCGGACAGACGAACCTCTCTATTTGTTTGTCTCTCTTGCCGATTCCCTCCTCCTTTTAAGAAACCCAGGAGAGCCACCCTTCTTTAAGCATCCACGCAAATCAATGTCATAAATTTGGTCTTGCTCTTGAAAAAAAAACAACACCGCACCATTCTTGTGGCTAAACTATGTTTAAACTTCACTTTCTCGTTGCCAGCATTTCACGAGAGTCGAATAATGAACCTTTTTGCTGAGTATTTTTCAATAAATTCAGTGTATCAAACCCAGCTCTGTTTCGAAGCCACTCACCCCACCTCCAATTTCTCAGGAAACCTAAAAAAAGACACTATTGTGCTTTATGCTTTTTTTTAGCATTTTAGAAGAATCCTAAAGATTTTTCCCCGTAATTTTCTATTTTTTTTTTCCCCGAGTATTTAAGAATTATCTCGAGAAACAGTTGTTATTGCATTTTCCTGGAAGACTTCTGGCGACAGCCTGTCTGGGGAGGAGAGCATCCTCCCAAAGGTTACCGAGTGAGCAGGACTCTCTGTGGTCCTCAGCCGTGCAGGTGCAGAGCTGAGGAGCCAGCAAGTCTGCTAGCATCGCCAGGCACAGACAAACACTTTTTTTTCCCCCTTTAAATCAATGGGATTGATTCTTTCCTGTGTCTGAATTATACTTGGCAATGTAAACAACAGAGAGATGTGCCTGACAGGCTGATTTCTCCAGGCTGACCGCAGCAGGGGTGCTTATTCTTGCACCATGCAACCTGGGGGCAGGGAATATTCTCCACTCTTGAGTGATCTCCAGCTTTCCCAAGCCCATACCTCCAAAAACTACAAAAGACCCATCCCCAAAATGCATTTTGGTCCCAAACTCGCCCTCTCTTCTATACGGAGGTCTTTTCCTGCATCTACTTTGAAGCATAACGGGTGTAATTCCCTTCTCCTTCTGCCCTGAGCTTTGCAAACGTACTTTCTCTGCTGTGCCGAGGAGCGCCTGGTGCAGATGACGGCCACCACCACCACCACCACCACGGTGATGACGCCGACGGTGACGACGATGATGACGAGGAGGTTGCTGTTCTTCTGGGGCGTGACGCTGCCGTGGGGAGGGTGCATCTGCCCGATGGGGGGCTCTGCAAGGACAACAAGGACAACGGCGGGTGATTAGCGGTGGATTTATTCCTCTCCCTCTTTAGGAGCCGCCCGTAAATCACAACAAGATGGAAAGCCTTTCGGGTGGCACCATGTAGTCTTAAAACCTTTGGTTTCAATGCAGCTGCAAGACTGGGATTGAAGATGCCACCACTTCTAGCATCAAGTCCCGGTCAAACTGACTTCGAGCACAGCTCCCTCACTTCTATTTTTCCCCGTTACGTAGGGAATAGCCCATTTTATGCTTTTATAATAATTTTGGATTTTTGTGGCATCTTTTTGGCTTTACAATGACCTAGTACAGAAATCCCAAAGATTTGACTTTCTTTTTCATTTCCATGCTGACTAAAAGGCACTGAAAGAAGACATCACATAAAACAATACAATGAATATCAAGGAAAACAACAAATCTTCTTTCCCTACCCTTTACTGCAGGTCTTGGAAGTTCTCTTTGTAAAAGTATTTTTTCCTGTAATTATGATGAAGTATTTTATATTTTATATATATTAGGAAGAGCAGGAGCTAAGCCCACAGCAAACTAGGACAGGAGAAGGTAAGGACACTTAGCATTCCTTCCTTGTCTTGGCCGAGGAAAATAATCAGTCTGAGTTAATCAGCTATGTGCCTCGTAATTATTTTGTATTTGGAACCTCACTTGGTAGCGCATTTCAGGGAACCGTGCCTGTTGTTTCATTCAATAACGGGAGGTGACAAGGCTTTGTTAGGTACTGGAGGTGGGCTCGGGAATATAAAGTCATTGATTGTGCACCTCCACCCCAGCTGGCAGTGATTAGGTCCAGTTAATTAGCCTTAATCCACAGGGTTTATCCTTGTTTCTTCCTATTTTAGGGCAGAACTAATTAACAAAGAAACGCTGTTTTCCACAGAAAGATGAAATGGAAATGTGAGAATGGAAAATGTCATGGGAGGGAGCCTGCATTTACCGTTCAGGCTGCTTCTGTCAATCAGGTTGGTGTCCACCGACCAGTAGGAGCCATCGCCGTGACGACCTGTTGATGGAAAAAATGATGGAAATGTAACTCCACAACTGTTTCACTGTTTCTGCTTCTCAAAATTGCCTATTTTCTAACTCCTAAGATTAAAAAAAAAAAAAAAAGAAGAAGAAGGAATATGATTATTATTCTAAAAATATTTTGGCTGCTGAGGGAATAGTTGCACTCCAAATTAACGGAGTAAAATTTCAGGTGTTCGTCTTTTCCCCTCCTTAATTTTGTCCCTTCTCCTTCCAACGACCACCATCTCCATCCAATCTCTTGGGAGATTCAGCCCCAAAAAAAACAACGTTTTCTCACTTTCCTGCAGTTGTTTGTTGCTGCTGCGTTAAACAACTGTCCTAATTCCCCTCCAGAGGTACTCGTGTTTCTGTGGGCTGTGAAGGAATTGATGTGCATAACTTTGTCTACCAATTTGGCAAGTATTTTGTGATGAATGGCCCTAAATAAATGTAAGATGATTATCATCAGAAGAGACTTCAGCGTAATCATCTTTTCAATCAGCGTAATTGCACAGCTACAACAACTTGATCCCGAGAAAACAAGGTTGCAAAATGTTTAGCTGTAAAAACAGGCAAAATAGAGATAAATGTAAGATATATAGTAATTCTGTTTACCACGACGACACTCTCCAGCAGTCATATTCGCCGTACTACACTGCTACCTGTGAATACGTTGTGACACCGGGGTTATATTGTGCTTAGGAACCTGGGTATCTCAACGGGAGGCTGCTAAACATTGCTATTTTTGATACTTAGCCCACACTGACAGATCTTAGAGGGAGCTTAACACATTCAAAAATTCAATCTGGATATTGGGAACTTCAAAAAAAAAAAAAAAAAAACCTAACCTGCACGCCTGACTCCAAGTTCAGTACTTTTTGAATTAGCAGAAGAGCACTTTTCAAGGCATTATGCATCACATTTTTATTGTATAAATATTTGCGTGAACAGCTGCCCGTTTCAGTTTTCCTGTTTTTTTTTTTTTTTCTGAATTTAAGGACTGTGTTCCTGGGGAAAAGCAGCACTCGGTGTGATGGGTGTCCTGGAGAGCTCACCCTGGCCTGGAGACCCTGCCCTGGGAAGGGACCAGCAATGGAGACACAGCAAACTCTCAACCAGGCTATACTGAGCATATCCAGGAGGGCTTGGGGGCTAGAAACATTTCCAAAATTTTTTAAAGATTGAATTTAGGTTATTTCAGCTTTGTTCTGCTACTAAGACATTATTTGGAATAACGTGCTTTGGAATAACGTGCCCTGTGCTTAGAGTTGCCATCACTCTCCATGGCACCAGTGGGCTTCCCATTTTATGGAAGACAAGTCCAAAACTCCTGCTCCGCTGAATTGGGATGTAAACCCTCCATGCCATCCAGAAAGACACTTATAAGGTCAAAATAAATCAACAGGTATGTCTAGATCTCTCTTTTTTTGGTCAGACCATGGACTAACTCTTTTGACTTCCACCATTTTCCAGTGGAGTTTTTTTCCTTCATGTTACTCAAGGTTTTTGGAACAAACCATTGTAAAATCTTGAATAATGAGCTGCTTTTTCCAGAACTGCTTTTTTTCAAACTTGCTTTTCCTACTTTTTTTTTTAAAATGAGTTTTAGTATGCTTTCTGAGGTACTAAAACCTAAATCCATTTGATCCTACATATTCTTTCTCATCTCTCACTCCTCCATTTCACTTCTGTCTTTCAAATGTTTCAGTGACTCAAGTATTTTTTCTGAAAAAGCAAGTGCTTTTTCCATGACCATTATATTCAATAACCATTTCGACTTGATCATGTCAAGGCAAAAAAAAAAAATCAAGACGTCTGTGACCACAGCAGATCCTCATCCTCCCAGGTCTCCAGCACCTGGAAAGGGGTCAGAAAGTCTGTTGGGATAATAGCATAAATCTTTTTCCTCTTGCATTTTGCCTTACACAGTCCAAAAATACTGAGAAAATAAGCTGAGCAATGTTCTCGTATGAGAAAGCAGAGACTAATCGATATTTCCTGCCTCCCCAGGTATCCCTTGAAGAATTTATTCCTGAAGAAGGACATCAGGCCAGCCTGGGATGTGCAATGCTGTGGGGGCATTGGGAAAACCTGGTTTTGAAGGCCCCTGTCTCCCACTTTTGACCACACTATGTGGCAGACCTCGAGACATTCAGCTTTGAGCACTGAAGTTCTGCATCCGTCATCATTTAAACAACTCAGAGCACGAGGGTTTGTGCCTTCTTGTCTTCCCATCCACAGCCAGCACCAGGTAATGAAGGAGACAAAACATTGTGCTAGCGAGAGCTGAAGAGCTCGAAGAAGGCAGAAATATTTTTAAGTTTGCTTTTTCAGCGTGTATAAGCTGGCAGACTTCTGGGAAGGACCCTGGGGTTTGGGCAGAAAGGCACAATTAGATGAACAGATACCACATTTCCTCTCGAATTTCTACTTCTGCTTTTTCAAGGTGCCTCCTGAGGTAGCTGTCTCAGCGATGTCTCAGCATAGCAGGAAACGCAACCATTATGCAGGAATAACCCTCCTTATAATTTCAAGCATGTCTTCTGAGATCCCTCCTTGCAGATGCTTGCCATGTTTTTGACCTTAAGAAAGTTTTTGGTTTTTCTTTCTTTCTTTCCTCAGAAGAGGTTCTTCTGATAAATGGGATACTTTTTATTGCTTCTCCTAGTAGCAAAGAGCATTGCAGACTGCTGCATTATTTGTTTAGGAAGCAGCTCTTTGAAAAAAGATCTGAATAGCTCATCCTTTCACTGATGCTACTCCCAGAATTTGCAAAATAGCTTCAGAGCCAAAAGCCCGAGGCCGTCAAAGGAAATAAAGAGGTAAACTGAACACCTTCTGCTGTCACTGCGTGAGACAACGCGGCTTTTCGGGGGCTGGTATCAGGCTATAAATGTACTGGCAGCTGTTTTCACACAGGAAAACACATGAAAAATGCACATTAAGAGTTTCTAGCCCACCACCACCGAGCACAGGAAGGTTTCAAGCAGGTGAAGAGCAACACGGCTGCCCAAGTCCAGCACGGTGGAGAGTGATCTGCAGACAGCCAAATTCCACGCTTGACTGGACTGTGCTTCAGCTCTGAGAGCTGAAACAATTAGTGTGCTGTTTACTCATGAGATGAAGAGCAACGAGGTGTAAAACTGCAGGTGTGCCACCACACAACCGGCCTTCAGTCCCTCTTCGGGAGAAGCAAAATCCCCCAAAGTCCCCGCACAGCCTGGGAACCCTGCAACGGGCCTTCAGGCCGGGTGAAGGACAATGCAGGCCTCCATTTTCTTTGGGATTTGGAAACACAGCTGTATATTTGTAGATTTTCTTGGGATTTGGAAACACAACTGCCTGTCCATGATCTTCTCGGTGGACTTTTTGAGGAGCTTGGTATGGCCACAGGCCCTGCTCCGGGCATGGGGAGTTGGAGGCCTCCTGTAGGCCTCACCATGGCGGCAAGTGCTGAAGCTCAATCTTAAATCTCCCATTTATGGTTATAAAGAGGAACGTCATATATATAAAAAACTCATGTCTATATTCCATTAGTACATTCCATTCCATACACAATTCATCTGGATAGTTTATAATGGTCCATTTCACAGAAAATAGCTTTTTTGGAAAACAATAGAACAATCAAAATGTACTGAAATTTGCTAAGATAATAAAAAATATTTGTTCAAAATTGTGTATGTTTCCTTTTATCAGAATTTCCAGGGGATGCTATGAAACAGCTGTAGTCCAAAGGCAGAAATCAGCTTTTTGCTCTTTCACAGATCTAATTCCGATGGCCACACATTCCTGTTTACAAGTCCTATATTGACAAAATTGGGACTAAATTTAATATGGGTTTATCAAATGAAAACCGGGGCAAGATAAAACAGAGTGAATTAATCTCTTCTTCACCCAGTTTGCCTCTAAATTCCAGATCAAAATCATAAACAGAGTTTGTAAGACTTAAGGAAGACTTGACAATAGCTCCTAAGAAAGCAGCTGGCCTTCTCCTACATACACAAAATTTGTGATAAAAATTCTCTCTTGAGCATCTGAAACTGTAATTTTTATGCTTACTTTCATATTATCACTTCTGCTGCCTTTATGATGGCCAAAAACTGTTGAAGTTCTCCCCAGATTGTGCTCTCTGCCCCATCGCCTTTACCTCACGCAGGCCCCTCGAGGCTGCACTGCCTCGTGTCCTGAAACCCCGGGGTTTTTGCCCCAAACCCCTCACTTGTCCCACAGCCTCCAACTCTGCTCTGCTGCCACAGAAGTGCCTTTTTCTCCCTGAACTTCACAGCCACGTGCCGGTGTCGGAGATGGATGACCTACCAGAGTTAATTCGTGTCACTCAATACGAATTGCATTTGTGGCAGAGACGGCCCCCAAGGGCCTTGTCCAAAGCACGGAGTAATTTAAAAGGCTATCGCTGACTTCAGTGAGCGTCGCTTCAGACCCGGGATGATTAAAGAATTAGCTTTGATTATTTCTGAGGCAAACGAGCTTTTAGGAAATCTGACTTTGTTTATCTCGCTGCTCGCAGTACAGTTACAGTGAGACCTGGCCTCGGTGACTCGTCTTTAATAGAGTTGCCTGCAGATCGAGTGAGGGCCTCAGACTTTCTCTTATAAGAATTCATCACGGAGGTCATTGAAAAGTGGAAGCTGAATTTAGATATCAACAAGCCTAGGAAACAAACCACAAAAGGCTGAGAATTCC
This sequence comes from Anas acuta, assembly GCF_963932015.1. NCBI lineage: Eukaryota > Metazoa > Chordata > Aves > Anseriformes > Anatidae > Anas > Anas acuta. Next base: position 28,626,897 of record NC_089016.1, on the reverse strand, counting down.
TTCTTCTATACTACAGCCTTAAAGAACTGCGATGAAGTTTATTTCACCTACCCAGACAAAAGGCAGGATTTATGTCCAGGTAACACCAAGAGGGACTGATCATGTTTAGCTCATGTTGTGCATGCTTGCTATCTGCTAAACACCCAGCAAGAAGGTTTAATTTTTGTAACTTAACATGGCCAGGAGGCGGCTTTCCTGCAGGGAGAGGGCAGGGTGACCAGAGGTGGACGGGGTTGAACAGCCAGGACACAATTTCTATCACCTTAATTTCACTCCCTGCTAATCCTACTGCTTTCCCAATTATAGAAAGCCATTGTAGCTCTCATACCTATAGGTATCTATAAGTGCAGGATCTATAAGAAGCACGATAACAGCTATTTTGCTATTGTAATCAACCATGAGCTATCCAGCATGCATTTAGTAACCACCCTACACGCTGAAGGCTGTGTATCGTTTTGTATCTCGAAATGATCTTTAAAAAATGCAGAAACAGGTCTTAACATTGCTTTATCTAACCACCGTGACACCGTGTAATTTATTATTTTCAAGTGAATAACAAATCACGGTTGTATTTTAAGCACCATGCAGGCTGAGACTCTGAGCAGCTGGCTGGGAGAGGAAGAGCTCCCCCCAAATGTTTAAAGCAATGAACTGGAGCTTCTGCAGGCTGCACCCTTCTGCAGGCTTTGAGACTTTAGCAAGGGTCACAGCTTCCCCAGAGGAGCAGGATGCACAAAAGGGAAATGGCCCAGAACTCCTTCTCTGCAGTCACTCGAGGAATATGTGCTCGCTTGCCATATGCAGAGTGAACCTGTCATGCTTATTCCCTTCTCCCCATTAATTACACCGCAGCACACGAAGGGACAGGCAGGTGTCTCTGCAGAGAGTCTCATTTCGTTAATCCCCGTGGCGGAGGTAAGATCACACTTCTGTGGAACAGAAAAATGCTTTGCCACATTTTCTGTGGTTTTCTACCCACAAGCATCCGAAAACCTCTGACTTTTCTGCAGCATTACAGGGAATGAAGCAAGCAGAAAGTCAGGAGCAAGGCACTGCTTCTACTGACACCAGTTTCATGGGCAGAAGATTTGGGGCAAGTACAGAGAAATAATGGAAGATGGATAGAAGAGTGGCTGTGCTACAATAGCTGCACAAAGCTATGGTGCTGTGACAGCGAGGGCAGAGCTGGGAGCTCAGAGGCTGCCTGCCAGAGGCTCTTTTTCGAGGCTTTGCCTCTCGAAATCACAACCAGCTGCGATGGGAGATGCTCCATGTGTTGTGCCACAAGGTCATTAAATAGCACTCAAGCAGCAGTACAGATACGATGAAAGAGGGAAGAACTAAAACAAACACAACAAACTCAATTTTCCATCTAGCCTTCCTTTTTCCCTCATTTTTTAAAAAAGTGATGCTCTTTCAATCCTGTTTTACCAGGTGATTCTTTGTGCTGAAGCCTCTCCTAAGTTTTCTGAGCCTGCCTGAATATATTTTAAATGCAAATTCGAGAAAAATATATTGATAATTTACTCTCAGGCTTCTTTGCAACCTAACACATTTACCTTTTAAAAGCAGTTTTTATCTATTCAAAGCTGACATTTTCAATTTGTGTGTGCTGTGGTGCAATAAATCATACCGAGCAAAACCAGCTTTTAATTTTATAATTTCGATACTTCTTTCTGCCTTTACGGAGAAGATTATGTGCTGAAATTAGACATCGAATTTCCCAAATTGGCTGAGAGTGGGTCTCGCCTGCGGGGATGTGCTGCCTTGTTGGTACCTGGTGCATGGTGAAACCCTCGTGAAGAAATAGGGTAACTCCCATGGGTACTCCAGCTTGAAGCCCTAAATAATGCTCTTGTTTCCACCAGGAATTTCCATGTTTCAAATTAATGTAATTCATTAAATCGGGGTATGATGGCAGCTGGTAAGTGAAGCTAGGATTTGAGGTTGATCTCTCACTTTGCCTTTGACATGAGCATAAAGTGAGAGTTCAAACCAAACGCACCTCCCAGCATCACCTCCAAGTTCTCCCAAAGTCCCTGTGACCGTTTCCTTGGGCAGATGTCACAGAAATGAATGATGTTCCGGGTATAATTGAAATAAATACTTACGAATAAACAGGTCTAGAGGAAAAAATGAAAAATATCCTAGCAACACACTTTCCAAGTACTGAAAAGGGGATAGGAGCAGAGGAGCTGTGACTAATCAGACACATTCATATTTGGCAAACATAATGATAATGCCTTGAAAAGTTGACTAAACTTTGCTATTATTAAACGAGAGCTGCTGTTTTGAGGGTAAAGATGATTTATGATTTCTCACCGTGAGCCTTCTGAACTTTAATCTATAACCCACAAAAGGGTGCAGGAAGAGCCGGGGAATTATGCCGAGCTTAATTATATTTAACGTGAATTATTCAGAAGTGCAGCAGAGAGACTAAAAATTTATTTCATACAAAGCAGCTTGACATTTTAATTGGTCCTTCAGAAAAGAGACAAAACAATTTCCTCTCCCGAAAATTTACATCTTCCCCATCAAAGCAGCAGCCTCAGCCGAGCAGAACTTCATTAACAAGATTAATTAGCGCGCCGGCGCCTGCCTCCTCAGGTGTGCAGCCCAGGTGAAAGGCGGCGGCGCGGCGGGGATGCCGGGAATGAAGGCGACAGATTGAGGGCACCGTACCTTGGTCATTGGCCATTTTGTCGGGGTGCTCAACTGCAAGAAAGAGACAACGTCGTTAGAGCCGGGCCGCTGGCGAAGGGAAAACCCCAGAGCAAAGCATCCCCAAGCAGGCAGCGCAGGGGGGAAGGAGGTTTTTTTAGCCTTCCCTTTTCTCAAAGAGCCCCATGCTCCACGTCAAATATTTGCACAAAGTTTTTACAAAGGTGAAAAGTTGCCCCCGGTATTTTCTCGTTCTCTCGTTCTTTGATATGCCATCATAATCTGGGAAGTTTAATTAAGCAAGAAAGGAAAAAGAGAGAGAAAGAGGCAGAGAGGAGAAACTCCGGTTCTTTGAATAATTATGGCCAAATCACCTGCAAGCTGAACGCTCAGCTTGACGCATATTATCATTGTTTCAGCCTTCTACAAAAGACTTTAAAAGTATTTACATGTTTTTGCATAATAACCATAAAAGATAGCGTGATCTGAAGTGTGCTCGACAAGACTTCAAATTTCAATAGATACATTAAAAGCCTTCCTTTTTCAGCTTCCCTTGGCTACATGAAGAGCTACGAGCATCAACCGGTCCTCTGCTTAATGAATATGCAAAAATATGAAATGCGGGAAATTGGGGGAAAAAATGTCATTTGGTGCATGAAGCTGCAAGTTTGATCATGACCACCTGCAGGTGCAGGGCATGCTGAACCCCTCGCTGCTAAAAATGTCTCTGAAACCTCTGCTAGATCGTGGTTTTGTGCTAGGGAACGATGAAGGTGCTGAACTAGCAGCAGTTTACATCCAACCTGTCCCCCAGACGGCCACATCCATATTCTCTCCATATGTGGAAGGGGGAAGAGCTCCTTCAATGACCCCCAAACCCGTTAGAGGGCACTGCAGGGCTGGGAATGGTGCCCCACAGGCCCATGGGCAGCCCCTGAGGTTTTGGGGCTCCGGCTTTAATTAAAGCAGCTCAGCCTGGTTGTAAATGCTGGCCGGAATCCAGAAGAGGTGCAGCTCAGCAGAAGAAAGCACACCTCTAAGATTTCCTTGTTTCTGCAACAGAGGAGAACACTCACTGATAAATTATTTGAAAGACCGAAGAAATCCTCCCTCCTCTCTGCCTGTCACGGGTTCATTCATTCCCCCTGCAGCTATCACATTTCACTGGGCAGTGGCAAAGAAATTTCGGGTTGTGTTTGCTTATTTCTACTCAGTGAATTGCTGAAAATGATTCGTTTATGCACCATCGAGCAATGTAACACTGAGACAGTCTCTGTTCTCTGCCACAGACGTGTGTATAATATTTATCGAAATTATCCAGGTATTTTCTCACAAAGGAGTAAGAAAAATCCCAGTAATGACTTCAAGTTTGGGCCCAGGTTACCCAGTCAGAAAGCTGTGGGGTGTTTCATCACATTTTATCCATCTTCCAGGCTCCTTATAATGTTTGCATCAGACTCTTCATGCATGCAGTGATAAATTTAGCCAGCCAGAGCATAAAAAAGCAGATCCTCGAGTGATGTAAACTGTCACAGATTGATTGAAGTTCACGGTGTAATGGTGATTTCCATAAGCTAAGGATTTGCCATTTGCTTGTGTGTTATCATCAGTGGAGCCGAGGTGGAAGAACATAAACTCATTGCTCCGTGGGAGCGTTATTTACTACTAAACACACCTATTTCTCACAGCCCACTACGTTTTCATTAGTAAAGGGAAGTCACTACAAATACTTACATGGCAACGGCCTGGTTTCCTTGGAGGAACGTTATAATGTATGAAATCAGATGTTGGGTGACTTAGTGGATCTTTGCTGCTTTTTTCCGTTCTTCACAGCTTAAAACTTTCTCTGATCAGGACGTATATTTGCCATCAGAGCACACATTCCCATATGGCTCCTACACCTCTTCTGTTAATAATCATTAAGGGCAGGAAACCAACGTTTCTGCATAATTCAGAACGCACTCAAGACTTCAGAAAGTCTTTTCACCTCAAGTGCAGAGATGTATTTGTCAAAAAAAAACAGCTGAATATTATTGAACATGACATGTTTAGGGTGGTTATCATTAAATATTCATGGCAGGGTATTAGACATAGTCCTCGTAGGCAATTACGAGATGCAACAAATGTATAAATTCATCTTTTTGGTATCTGTTGATGCTGTCTGATCCAGAATTCATTTCCCAAATGAGTTTTATGGTACTTTGTGTAAACATTACAAAATAGGGGGTATCTAGTACATTAATCTTTCAGTTTACTTAGATATCTGAGTCTCTATATCTTTTGATATCTCATTAGTCGGTGGTTATTATATTTTGATGCCTCGACTCAGCCTAACAGCCTTCTGCTTGGCACAAATTGCGAGCATGAAATTAAGTTGGCACCATCCGCCTGATGGAGATGAAGCACCCACAAAGTGCTATCTCTTCACGTTTCATGGCAGTGGAGAATGAATAATCACGATCTTACCCGTAATTCATTCAAAGGGAAGCACGACTTGGACAAGGAAGTCCTGCAAACCTGGGCTGGCTGCGATAAGCTCCGAACAAATTGGTACATTTTTTTTCCTTTTTTTTTTTTTTTTTTCTTTCTGACTCGTGCTAATTCATGAAAACTGTTGTATGAGCCTTTTCACTCCCGGCCTGAATGGTCGGCAGCACGCTTCGTAGATACTGATAGCAGCGAAGCAGAAAGGGCAAGCTCTCTGCCAGGGCTGCCGAGGACACTGCCTCATTCATCCAAATCCCTCCTTCATGGGAAGTGCCAGGCACCCGCTGGACATGAAAGATGAACTCGAATATGAGCTCTTGCCCAACAGGAAAATAAAAATAAAAGGAGCGATGGAGGGATTGCACGTCCCCCCTTTTGTTCAGTCATTTCATTTAGGTTTTATACAGCCCGCGTTAACTGAAGTCACTTATAACTGATTAAAAAGAGGCTTGAACTTGAATGCTAATTCCCAGGCTTTTGTGTACAGCTTTCATTCTGAATTTCCCTCTAACCCTGACTTTGCAGGTCCAGCCTAAATCCACTTCCAATTCCCTTCTGCCAAGATGTTATTTTTATGTGCAAACCCCTGGATTTCCTCCAGCAGATAGAGCGCTGAAGTGCTCTCTCACACGCCACGCTTCTTTCCTGGAACAGGTTTGCTGTTTATGCCATTCGACTTTTTCATTAATTATACCTCTTTTCAGAAGTAATTTCGTACCTTTGTGCAAATCGGTGAGTGACAGTTAAAATAGAAGGAGCAGAGCTGCTGCAAACATCCCGCTCCCCCCTCACAGCAGTGTTGCTTACACCTTCATATCGAATCATTTCTGGGGAGATGATGTCCTCAAGGGAGGACAGAAGAGGAATATCTCACTGTGCTAATTAAAAATCGAGCTGGCTACGAGTCCTTTTGCTCTCATAAACACAGTGGCCTGGTTAAAACATGCGCCAGCCAAAAAAATTGGGTGCCCCTGCTTTGCCGGTCACTAACGGGGAGAGATCCAGCAGTGATTTCTGTTGTTAATAGCAGGCACTGAAAAATATCTGGGACAATTTTCCCCATGTGAAGTCAGATTGCATCTCAGTTTGCTGAGATTTTTTAATTCTAATCGCGTGTGCCTGCTCTGTTGATAGGAGTGAGTCATTGCCAGCTCCTACAGTCACCTGAGGATCCCAAAAGAAAAGGTAGGTCCCTGGAGAAATCCAGGCACATCCAATTAGCTCTACCACTGATGGCTGGAAGTTAGTTGGTGTCAGAGCGCTCTCCCCAAGTTGATTGAATCTAAAACTACGGTTACTGACTCATTATGTGGTTTACTCTTGTCAACTACCATATGCAGCGGTTGGCTTTCATCTCTCAATAATAGTTTCAAGTAGTAGGAGTTCTTCTGGCTGCCGTGGAATTAATTGCAAAGCTCCCACAGAGCCAGAAGAAAACCGGAGCTAGCATTAATATCAGGATGACATAGATCCAAACCTTTCAGCGTCCGGAAGAAAACGGGATCGGAGAGAGGCCCCACTCCCTTGGCGTTGCGGGCTTGGATTCGGAAGTAGTAGACGGTGTCCAGGCTGAGATCCATGATCTGGTGGGTGAGCCGGTCCCCGCTGATGGACTCCATCACCCAGTCGTCGATGGGAGCATTCTTGTCCAGGGTGTAGAAGAGGATGTAAGCTGAAAAAAAAAAACAGCCTCTTGGTTAGTGCTTCCTCTGCAACGTCCGTGTAAAATGTAGATTGATTAAAAACCATTATTTTCTTTTTAAAAGCAGCAACAGTGGGTGTCTGATCAAAATAGCTTCAAAGGAGGCGATGACAATTAATTCGTATTTGTCTATTTTTACTCCAAAACAACAATTACAGCATTCTCTGCAAGAGATAGGGGTTGAACAAATATAAAAATAGGTAGCACACACTAAACGGCTCTGTTATGAGCACATTTCTCAAGTACAGGTGCACCATTCAGTCTGATAAATGCCATAAACCATACAATGCAAGTCTTTAGGGTTTCAGTGCTGAAATAAAATGAAATGGCTTTAATGATGCACATCAAGTACTGGGTGCTCACGGGAAGCCATGTAATATTTCCTGGCACATCTAGGGGAAGGATTTTTGGGAAAAGAATGAAGAACTCAAACTCAGACTTTGGGTAACTGGGGCATTGCAATTACTGCTTAGGACTGAATAAAACTTAAAAAATTTAGGATTTAGGGAGTAGAAATAGCAGTGTTAGGAAACAATGGAAGTTTGGAGGAAGAACCTTCTTGGCAAATGATATTCTGGAGATAAAAAAAAGAGCCTGGAAATAAGGCTGAGAGGTAAAGCATGCCCTATGTGATAACCCAGCCTCAGCCAGGTGAACTGCAACACCAGGCTCTGCCTAACTTTAAAAATATCTTTGTTTTCTTTCTTTTTTCCTTCTTTTCCCCTCTTTCGTCCATGGCACTCTAGTAGCATGCAAAGAGGTACGATCTGATTTTGGTCTTATACATCAGCACCACAGGAGTGAGCTTCTGGAAGGCAAAGAGCCCAGGTGAATCTTCTGGACTTCATTTTGGTGCTTGGGATCCAAAGTTACTTAAAAATCGGTGTAAAGTTTATCATCACTACTCCTCTATTTTATTTTTTCTGAAATAAAGATGCTTTTCGAAGCTCTCATCCCACAGGAATGGTTATGCTGGTCAGGGACAAGTGGCACCACGATGGAAATGATAATGTTTTGTGTATTTTTTTTTCTATTTTTTTTCTTTGCTTGTTTACATCATGGGGTATTATTTATAGACTTGTAATTTGTGGTTACTAAGCAGTTTCACCGATCATGGTGTTTGGTTTGATACATACCAAGATATAACAGCCAAGTTTCTCAAATTAACACAAAAATATAGCTCAAACATTTCTACTCTCTGCAAGGAGTTGCTTCCTCTGCTTGAAAAGTCTACGAAAAATGTAGGCACAGATGCTGTAAAAAATCTTTATGAGAGCCGTTCTTCAACCAAGCACTACAAGAAAGAAACTTGTGCTTGGACGTCAAGGGACCCCAGCTACTCTCAGGTCTGAATGCTGCTTTAGATGGAAAAACTCCACAAAAGTTGCTACCACCAAACCATTTCACAATTTAAAAGTCAGGAAAGCTTTTTATTTATTTATTATTTCTGTCTTTTAGCCAGTGGGGATTCAGGAGCGTTAGCACTCAGGTGTTGTCCAGCAGAATCATCGGTTATCCTCTCTAAGGACCGAACTGGGTTAATGTAAACAGAGCCATTTCCCCAAAACATCCTCCCTTCAGACACGGTCACAGCCGATAAACTTCGGATAATGGAGGCTGAAATTATAAGATAATAATGATACTATGGAGGCTGAAATTAGACACAGCTATGCGAGTCTAACCTGAGAATCCGGATTGCTTGGCAACGTCCAAAGAGAAATAGATCCTGATTTTATTGGTAATATAAAGTGGGATGCTTCCCTGGTGTAACTCACCTTCCTCTGATGCCAAGGAAGCCCTGCTGAGTTACAACTGGTGAAAATCTGACCCAGTGCTCCTCACATCTAATTGCTCGCACAGGGCATCATGCTGAAGCCTTCTTGCTCTTACATTTATATTTCTCAGTGCTTCAGGAGTGTGTAGCTGGGTTATTGGTAGGAACGCACACTTTCTTCCGCGTGCAAATGCGTTCTAGAGCTGGTGTAAACCGATTGTTTGGGGTAATGAGGCCATAATGTGCACATTTTTGTAGTTGAACAATATTTCTCCCAATAATTATATGCCTCTGAGATGTCTATTAGCAGCCTAAAGTGATCATTTAAATGCAAAATCTCAGATAGAGCCCTACTGTATTTTTCACCCGAAATTAACGTTAAAGGCTTCTAATGGATGTCTTAATTAGGCACTAAGGTTATACGCAACATTTTGGAAAATAAAATCTGTCACTGTGAAGCATCCATTAAGTTCAGTTCTTGTCAGTCAATATTAAGTCATTTTTTTTCCAGATCATCATCGCCTTAAATTGTTATTGTAAAGTGAAATATCTCCCAATAAATTCTCCCATTGTGTGCTGAAACAAGCAACCTACCATTAGGTGTATTATGTATCACATTATTGCCAAACAAAGTACTTATTATTAGTCATTTCTAATTATCACCGAGCAGCATGTACCACAAAACCTTTGCTGAGAGGGCTGCATTTTTAACTTAAATCACTGTTCTTAGCATTTAAATGAATATTTGCATCCTGCAAGTGATCTTGCAGTGTCTCTAACGTTGCCTCGACTCCTAGACCAAGTTGGCTGATAAAAGTAAGAGAAAATAATATCAGATCGGATAGGATTCTGGGAAAAAAACAGATGTTTCTACTAAAAATAGGGGAATGAAAGCAACATACAATCAGAACAGTAAAAGGGAAAGGAGAGTAGAGGGTAATGCAAATGCGTACCGGTAATTTTCCCATTGGCTTCTAATGGTGGCTGCCAGCTGACAATGACGGCTCGGGGCTTCCCTTCCCGTGTAATGACTGTCAAGTCCTTGGGTGCAGAGGTTGGAGCTGAAAAGAACGAAAAAAAATTGAAAGCAACGGAATGAAAATAATGAACACCGAGCAGGTGGTCTCACAACGCTTGCATCGGTCGAATTTTTCAAGAACAGGATCCAAAAACAACCAAGAAACACATCCATTGGAAAAAAAAATATTGTTGTCAGTGATAAATTATTAAGCAGGTGACTGCTCACCTGTTGTTTGCTGGAAGAGTCTTTCTCCCCATGAAGTAGACAAGCCACAGATCTTAGATCTAGATCACAGCTCTTAGAGAAGTCTCTTAAACCGATGCAATGCCCAGCGTGATGCAAGTTCCCTCATCACTAAAAAAGCCTGCTTTATTATTGTCACCATTATTATTATTACTAATATTATTTATTAGTAATATTACGATTCCTATCATTAGTACTATTATGTTCTAAGAGGGTTGTGTTGTATTTAAAGGGAATTTGGCTCGCAGACAGGGACCACCTCGCTATGCCAGGGAATTTGCAAGAGACGACCTTTTCTGTAAGCTAGCCTCATTTGATTTTCAAAGCAAATTTTTCCTTCTCTACTTTTGCTATGTTTGTTCTGCAATATTCTCCGTCTAAACGATTCTATTTCTCCCTAAATGCATCCATCAACCTGTGTGGAAACAACGTCTCTCTCTTAAATACTGTTTTCCTTTCTCTGATTTTAACTTCCTTGACATGCTTTCATGGACTTATTCTTTCCCTTTTCAGGCTTTTTGTCATTTAGGAGGTTAAACTAGTAAAGCTTGTTCTTAAAGCCTCCTCCCATAGCATAGGTTTTCCATTCTGGTTTTCGCCACGTGAGTCCCTTTGAGTGGCTGAAGCTGAGCTCTGCTTTCAGCAGATTGTGAGCAGAAGATATCATGAGAAAAATCAAAGCTTTAGATGTTTCCCTTAGCACTCATTAACACCCCTCGCATCAGCAAGACTTGTGTAGGCAGAGCTGGGGATGGATCTTGGCTCCGAGAGTTGCTTTTGAATTATGGGCATAGCAATTCTCTCTAGCCTGTGGTCGTAATCTCTAGTGGCTTCTGTATCGATGCTGATATGTACATTCTTTAATATCATTACGGGAAATTCAACATGCGGCATGGGTACAAAATAGGCAATAAAGATCAGCAGTGCAGGATGCCCTTAATTAACAGAGCCGCTCCATCAAGCTCAGATAATTGCATTGCGATCACATGGGAAAATCTAAGGACACATATATTCCCTCTGATTTTCCCTTTGTTAATTAACTGGCGTGTACTGTGGTTTTCATTAAAAAAAAAAGAAAACACACACACAAAAACAACAAAAAAACAAAAACCAGATCAATATTTACCAGCAGACTTCATTTGGTGGCTGCTGGTAGAAGCTGGTTTATATTGGTACCTAGAGTGTGTTGAAGACAACTACTCAGCCTAAGGAAAAGCTCTTGAATCAAGAAGGTCCTGTGTTAGATAGAAGCTGTTTTTTAACCCTTTTTACTAAAAGGACAAGGTGGGAACTCGTAAACTTGAGACAAAGTCACAAAGAACTTCCTAAATTAACAATTTAAAGGGGTAAAATTATTATCTAGTAATAACAGAGTGTTCCAAACTTGTTCTCACCTGATCTTAGGTTTCTTTGAAAAGTGGAAACTGTTTTAAATCATAAAAGTCACCGATAATCTTTGTATTATGGGGCAAAATATTAGACACGGGTACTATCATCTGAACTTCTTGCAATGACACCGAGTCACTCAGACGAATGACTGCCCTGCTTTGCTACCCATGAAAAAAAAAAATGAAGAAACGCAGCTAATTTTGTAGGTACACTGAACTTGGACAGGGCTTTTGAGGGCGTATAAATGAAAGGAAAAAAAATTGAAAGCCCTTTCAGGAGCTCCTGCCGTACCTGCTTCGTAGGTGGTGGCGTGGGCAGTCATGCTCCAGGTGCTGGACCTCCGTCCTTTGGTGACCATGACCGAGAATTCGTACATGGTGTTAGGCTTCAGGCCGATGACGGTGTGACTCAGGGCTGTCGTATCTGCTGACTGCAAAGAGACGGAGCAAACGACGTCTTTAAAGCATCTCTCATTGCTGGTAGCTAAGCAAAACACGAATTACAATGGATTCTTTTTTTTTTTTTTGCCCAGCAAAATAGCTCTGTTGCTACTGCATACCTTAATGGGAGTATTTTTAGGACCGTAAATATGATACTAAACTTTCTGCCTATAATTTAAGCAGTTAAATAAATTATTGTGATGCTTCCTCTCTTTCTTTTCCCAGACAAAGCAATTTGCAATGCGTTTTTTTTTTTTTTTCAAATGCAAATTGGAAGCTAACGCAGTGTCCTTCATCTATGCCCATATGAGGAAAAAAATAGGAACATTTCCACGACTTCAACGTTCATTTCCAGCCTCTTTGACGTGTTCCTTCCAAAAAAGAAAGAAGAAAAAAAAGTTTGTTAATATCTACTGGTTTGTAGTGGAGGCTCAGAAAGCATTTTTACCACTTGAATGGACCTGACTAAGGGTTCCCAGGTGCTGTGGGGAACACATATTTATAATATCAAGAGGACCCTTGCATAAAGATTAATTTTTACATTCATAAAACCCACTTTTGTTTGGTTAGATGCAGTATTTTCATGCATTAGGTTGTATTTGAAAGATGTGACTGGCCTGCCTCACGGTGATATGTTCTGAACAACTAAACGTTGATGTCGAGGTGAATATTATATTGCTCATTTCTACCCGATCGATTTAGCTTTTTCCCCTCGGCGTGCAGTAAGGACCAATTTGAGCCAAACTGCACCGCTATCAAAGGAGACAAGCGAGGAGAATATTATAGGACGTACGGTGGCAAGTGAAGAAAATCAATTCCCACCTCTTTCAACCTCCAGATCCTGGTATTCAGTCCTCGAGCGTCAACAATTTACAGTACAGTGAGTTACAGGTGCATGTTTTTAGATGTTTATACACCTATGGACCTCAAATTTACTGATTAAGACAACCTAGGAATGCCTTTGCATCAGAAAACCACCTTGCTGTTGACATCTGAGCAGCAGCTTATCTTGCTGGCAGAATCGGATGTTTCCTAATCGCCAAATCGGATGTTTCCAAAATAAATTGACCTTCGCTAACGATGCTGCAGCGAGTTTCTGGGATGCTGCAGAATAAAGTACTAATATTTAAGGGGAAAGTGGGAAAAATGTGCATTGAGGAATGCCCTACGTCTGCCTGCATGGCAGGCTGGTTTAGCACATGTGCTCTGCCAGATGTTTTGCGTGCTACTTAATAGGAAGACTAATTGCAATACCAGATTTTATCATCGTCATACTCAATTAAAATCCCCAGTCCTTGGAAATCAGCAGTTTTGCAACTTCTTCATAGGAAGGGCTTAATCCAGCAGAGAATCCCCTTCTATAAGACCTGCTGAAGCAAAGACTGTGCTAATACAGTCAAAAACTACTTAGCCAAACTACTCAGCTACTTGCCAAAGATGGCAAAATCGAGCTGCTAGAGTTTACAAAAATTATTCTTCAGCTAAAAGCTGGATTGCAATAAAGGGAAGAATAATTTCCCCCCTCCGGGGAAGATTTTGGAAGAAACGATTTATGACATAAAATGCTGTTCAGCATCACTGAGGGTAGCTAATTCTGATAGCTAACACCATAAAAGTGCTCTGACAATAAACACGACCAGGAAAAAAATCACACAGAGAAAACTGTAGGAGTTGAACCCATTGCTGGACAAAATAACCTTTAGCGGAACACAGCCATGTTGGGTTCTTTTTTTGGGAAAAGCAAGTTATTTGTCTCCAGCTGAGAGTTTTTCTTTGGATATTTCACTCGGTGCTAACTATTAGCGTTTCGGTCCTCCTCTGAACTTAATATCATATTGAGATGAAGGCAGCATAACTGGAAAAAGTGCCTTAGCAATTCCATGCTCTGCCTTTTTGGGATGGTTTGCACAAAGTAAAGTTGGCGGGGCAAAGTTAACATTTATAAATTTCAATGGAAAAGGTTAAAACCTTCTTTGCATTCCATTTGGTACACATTTTTGAAGCGACGGAAGCTTTTAATGGGCAAATTTGAAAAGAATTGCATATTCAGTACCAACACATCGGCAAATGGGATCTTTTTGTGAGCCTGATCTGAAGCCCTTTGAAAAAAAAAAAAAAAAAGGAAGGTTTCCCCACTGTTTTCAAAGAACATAATGGGCTTTATCTCGTTTGAAAGCAGAAGAAGGAGACTTCATTTTTGCTCCTCTCCTCTTCAGCCACCCCCGTGGTTTAGAAGAAAGCTTGGACAACTCTGGGCCAAGGGTTTTTTTTGGCACCCATCATTTCCCACAGCTGAGCACTTGCATTGTGAAATGAGGGAAAACGCATCGTTTTGGCATCCTGAATTAAAAAAGAGCTTGTTACGACCACATGAGCCTATAAAATGATGGTTATAAGCGGGAGATAACCATTATAGTAGGGTATGGGACGAAGGACACGCTTATTATGGGGAAGGTGGATGTTATATGAGGTGCAATATATAAGCTGACAATAGCGTGTGGAAAGGAAAAGCGAGCAAACAGAGCAACCTAAAGTCTGTGCTTCTTGCTTTCCATTCCCGGTGTCTCTGTTTCTCTTTGCTAAACTGCACCTCTTTTGGTAGTGTTTTCATTAGGACCGGGAAATAAATCCTCATATAGAAAGTAGCACACCTCTGCTGCCGCCGTATCCGTTCAGACTGAGAAGTTTTCCTGTAAAGAAATCTCCAGTTTTGGTGTTTGGGGATATGGGGTGGAATTGCCATACAGAGTGGGAGGTGTCGCAATTGGTATTTTTTTATATATTTTTTTATATTCACGCTACTCCACCGTGCTATCACACCTACGGCTAATTTATACCTGGTCGGTAAAGATTCAAGATCACAACTCTCATCAATTAGCACGTCGAATTAATATATGCTATTTTCATCCACCTAAATCCGCGGGTTTTGAGCAAGCAGTAGTTACTCATGCAAATCTCCTTTTGATTGAAAGGGGAATCTTGGTTGAGGAAAGCTCGTAAAAAAAAAAAACAATTCTGAATCTCTGCAAATAAAACGCGAACGGATGAAACGGTTCCCGAATTGGTAACGTGCTAAAACTTCACCTTGTATTTAGCATTTGTAGAGTAGCTGGTTCTCCATCGGACCGTGTAGAAGCGGACCTCCGTCGTCTTTTGGTTCTTCGGGACAGAGTTGTCTGCCCAGATGACCCTCACCGCGTCGTGGGTCAGCGCAACAGCCTGCACACCTACTGGTGGGAGCATGGGGGTGGAGATATCTGGGACTGACGTGGGGAAATCATCAAGCAAAGGATAAAAATCAACTTCTAATGGATCGATGGGGTCTGGGTCCATACAGCACCAAATGAGCATTCCAAAATAAATGGGTAGGTAAGTTAAACGCAAAATAAAATGAAATAAATCAAATAAAATGAAACCAAACACGAACAAGCCACCAAGGGGCACACAGCACGATGGGTTAAATGCATGGCATTAATGAGGAGGAGGGACATGAGGAGAACAGAAAGAGAAGCATTAAAGCAAAATGAAAACGCAGCAGCAACGTTTCAGTTACATGACTCTCACCAAACCCAGCGGTAACAGCAATTTTTCACCATTTGTTTAAGTAATTCCACGCACGCTGTGTTTTCTTCGCATGAGATTAAGACAACGAGCTGCCTCTTTTTGCCCACTGATTTACATTTTTCTTAAAAAATTGAATCATGTTACGAGACATTCTTGGAAACACCTCCAAAGCGGAGTGTCGTCTACAAACCTGATTTATAGACACGACTTCATCTCACGTGCGTAGGAGCTACCTACGTTTTTCCTCCTTGGCTGCCTCTTTCAGGCTCTTTTGTTGTGTTAGGCTCCTGAAGGGAACGTGGTCTACGTTGGTTCAATGTTTTTTAGGCAAAACGGAACATCCTAATTCCACTGCTGAAGCGAAGATCTTGGAGTTGTTGGTTTAATACCGCTGTAAAAATGCCAACATCCCTTCCTTTTGGGGCTCCCACGGGAGCTACAGACCATCCCTCCTCACCCTAAACATGTCCATCCTTGCCCAAGTGCCAGGTTTAAGCCCCCGCGGACAACTTCAGGTCTATCTTTTTCATCTGTATGCTTCATTATTTAACAGCTGTGATTTTCCTAAATATCATTTCAAACGGCAGTGGGTAAAACGCAGCACACACAAAAAAAAAGGCTGTGTTTTTTTTTTCCCCCTAAAAATAATGTGCTAATTAATTAATCAAAGTATAAGTGACTCTCAGTATTTCCTCCCTGACAATTGCTACAGTTTGTCTGCTCCATGTGCATTCCCAGCTCCTGCCACCCTTTGATCACTTGTGTTTTATGATTTTGTGATTTATTATTCACAACTTCGGGATGCCACAGCCTTTGGAAGGAAAACCAGAGGAGACAAGGATGTTTAAAATGTATGATAAGCCATTAGTTCAACCTGCTGCTTTTGTAGCTTCTTTCATCAAAAGCTTCTTGATAAGAAGCAGGCACTGAAGGAACTGAAACAATCTGGTGTTGTGCGATCCAAACCCCAAACCCATGCTCCACGAGGGCAGAAATGGGCAGCTGAACCTTTTTTTTTTTTTAATTTTATTATTTTTTTGTCCAGTCTCAGTGAATTGAGCTTCTCTACGGTTGAAAGCGAACAGTTTCTTTGTCTGACTTGAAGTTTTCCAAAGGCAAATTTTGTCAGGTGAGCAGTTTTTGTTCCCATGTTGTGTTTTTTTTGTTTTTTTTTTTCCTATTTTAGCAAATCCTGCACTTCCTTTCTCCGCTCATTTCTGAAAACTTAAGGGCTGTTGTAGAGGAGATTATGAAAAGAGGCTGGCTTTAGCAAAATAAATGGTCAGGCTCAATCAAAATAATTTGGTTGTTGAAACATGTCATCACTGACCTGAGGAGGAGGGAAATATCTGTAATCCACTGGGGGCTGAAAATAGGTCCCTAAATACTTCCCCCGTTTTCCACCGACGTTTCATTCGTTTGTATTTACGCACGGACATCTGGCGTTTGGAAATTGCAATCTCCGGACGGAAAATAGTTTCTCCTTCTCTTTGGAGATTTGATTTGTGAATATTACACATTACGTAAGTCGGGCAGACCCCGAGGTATGTGCACGCATGGTAAGTGGACACATAAACACATGGGTCTTGGTTCTTGCTTGCACCCTCCTGTGCTTTCCTGCTTTGCTGGAAGCAAAACTTTTGAAGATGCTCGTCCACAAGTCGCCCAGGTTCCCAAGGGTTTTATCTGCCCAGCAGGAGGCTCAGGTATGAGATGTGCCCAGTAATGAGAGAAGCTCTTCAAAGAGGATCATCGCATCAGATAACCCAAGCCTAAATTACCTTTTTTACACCTGGATATCCTTGAATTTACAAGAGGTTACGCACACGCATGAAATCAAACCCCACCGGCCAGATGGGTCGTTTGTAAATGGAGTCAGACAAGGAACGAGAAAATTTAAAAATTAAAGTCTCCGTGGACCCCGAGGCAAACTCAGTGGAAAGAAGATGTTACAAGACACGTGTTGTTGGCATGCTCAGCAAGAATGACCTCTGTAGACTCCAGACAAGAAGCGAAATGAATAATTTTGAGCCAGAAGCTCCCTGACACTTACTATATCAAAGTCATTTTTATGGTTACCCTCGATTTTATGATGAATATCTTTTTTTTTTTTTTTTTCTTGCTGACTTTCCAAGATTTCTTATGGGAATACTTCACAAAACTGCCTGCTGGAAGCCGTTTTTCCTTGCAGAGCCACCGAGCAGCCATTTGGGTTCCTTCTTCCTCGCGGCACACCCACGCCAGCGTCAGTGACCGGGTTGCTCTCAGTGACACAGCTCCCCTTCCAGGCAGCTCTGAACACCGCGGGTGGGCCACGAGAAAAAAAAAAAAACACCAAATGACGGTGTCAATCCAGAGGAAAAACACTTTTTTTTTTTTTTTCCTTGATTCTGTTCTTTTAATTATTATTATTTTTTTTTTTTTCCCTGTGGATAAAACCCACGAGGCAGTCCAGAAGTTGTACAAAGCAGTTCTGCTCCTGTAATTTTGTTATTGTCCCAACATCATGATTGTGAATAGAGCTGCCTAAAAGCACTCTGCTCACCTACTGCTGGGAAAATCCTTCTGTGAGCCTTGTCCTGTCCTGTAAATCAGCATCTTCACCTTTTCTAACCCCTTTGTCTGCTTCTGTAAATGTGCATGATAGGAATGTGCTTGTTTTGCGTTATTTTTTAACTAATTCATTTTCACTTGAACTACTTTAAGAAGGAAGGAAACAAAAGCAATTCCATCCGGGCTGAATTCAGCACAGCAACCCCTAGCTCTCCGTTTCCAAAAGCTTTGGGAGTCATGCTTCTCCCAGGCCAAACCGTACCAAAGAGCAAGCACTTGTGAGCATCCCATTAAAAACACAGAGCCAATTTCTGGGAAGGGTAAATTATTCATTCTGTCCGTGTCATTACGATAAAGAAGAAAACGAAGCTGATTTATTCTAGCAGGGATTTGGAGGTCGCAGAGCTCTTTTTTTTTCCATTGCCTTGCCCCAAATTGTTTTGCCTATTGCGGAATTTGCTGCGGAGCAAATTTCCCGACTCACCTGTCATCGACCTGGTGGTGGCACTTTCGTACAGAGGCACTCCTTCGCCGGCGTTGTTAAAGGCCTTCAAGGAGATCACGTAGTGGGAGCTCGGCTCTGCAGGAGAAAACAGATAAGGCAAAACAAAACACACGCTGTTAAAGTCAGGCCTGGCAGGCAGGACGGACGAGCGCTTTCCTGAAAAAGAAGAAAAAAAGACAACAAAGTTAAGTCAACGTCTGTGCAACAGAAAGATGGGATCCGCAGTGAGCGTGCCGGTCAGAAACAGCTCAGAAATTGCCGTTTTATCACTTTTTATCTTACCGGGAACCCCCCAGTCTATGCTGTGGACGGGAGGGGTTTAACACACGGATCAATTTTGGGGCGCGCTGTGAAATGAGCAGCTCAGGTCCGCGTTGCTTCTGGATACAATTTCCTAAGGAAAACAAGGCTATCTATTTTCCTGCCTTTTTCCATGCAAATTGCTTCATCCCTCTTCCTATTTTTTTTCCTAGAGAAGTTAATTCTAGCTGTGCAAAAGACAATTACGGAAGATATCAGCCCGAATGCATCGGGCTCTCCAACACCTGCCAAACAGGGCACCTGCCTTCACCGAGTCCTTTACTGGAAAAGAAGAAATATTTGGTACGTGAGGAGGCATTTATTAATGTGACATTGCCAAAGCCCTGCTGCAGAATTACATATTTCATCTGCATTAACGCCAAACGAGCCCAGCGTGATTAATATTATTACAGCGCACCTGAAATGAGTAAATAATCTTTAAGCACTTACTGCATATTGTTACTAATGTCTTTCCCACCCACGTATTTTGTACTTAATTTAATGGCCAGCAGAAACAGTGACATACTCACTTAATATTCAGGCGGCTTCGTTGCTTCTGTCAGGAAAGAGCTAAACTTTACAAAATGCCAAACAAATGACGGGTGCATTAATAAATCCTCGCGCTAAGTATCGTATGGATATGAATTCAGTTCGGGTTCCCTGCAATATTATTAGTCACGAGGAAATTATTTTGCATTCACGGAGACGGAGAATATATATTTTCATACGGTTTCCACTCCGTATTAGCATCCTGCTTTTAATTCCTGATTTAAGTGGTGCAACTCTGCGGGCTCCGCATGAACATTTATTTATTGCGACACGCCGAGATTATTTGCTGAGCGTTTAATAACGTCACATTCGGTTGTTTCTGCGTAAGAAAAAGCATTTCATATGCTCGGTCTAGACAGATGTGGTCACTATCAGTCTTCCTTCTGTCCCTGACCCAACTTCTGTGCCTTTTTAGGAGTTTTGAAAGCTGCTGGGCAGAGTCACACAAGTGGTTATTACGGACCATTCACTATCGTATACTTTGGTGAATGTAGGGAAGGACGCCAAAAGATGAAGCTTTAGGAGTTGGAGATGTACCAGGTATTTGCTGGCATTTGCTACAGCAAGGAAAATTTTGCACCGTAGTTTTTTTTCTAACTACTTGGTAACCTTTATAATAAATGTGCCTCACCACAGTCCTATCCATTTCCTATTTTCATACCAATTTTATGGAAGCCGTCAGCTCTCTGAAGAGCACATATGACAACAAACAATGGAATTAATCTTATTTTTTGCAGTTTTCTCCGAGTTCGGCACGTTAGGGCTGGTCCTATAGGAATCAAAGAGGCAAGCACCTCTGAAGGACAATGCTAAGAGAAGAATTTCGGTAAGATCGGATGAATCAGCCTCTACGGGTTGGTATACATCTCCACTGATTATGTTGAGAGCACAGACATCTGGACTTCATTTGGCTTAAATTTGAAATAATGAGCCATTAGTCGGAAACGCGTGTCACCTTGAACATCGATGGTTTCAGTGTGAAAAATTGCTCGTGAGACCTGATTCGAGAAATTACTGTCAAAACCCCCCAAACATGTAACTGTCACGTTTAATCAAAAGACGCCGTGAATTCCCGATAATGAAGAAGCAAAAGGAATGACTTATGGCTAATTTGATGATGAAAGATGTACTCACGCAAATTGACAAACTGGGTGGAAAACTGTGATAAATTCCTGGAAAATTTTAAAATAAAGACCCTATAGCACATCCTTCATTACAATTACCTGAACAGCACAATAAATAGTCCATCAAACGTTATCAGTGGAACAGACTGACATTTGATATATGTTTATAACCGGGTTGGCTAAGGTTACATCTGCAAAAACGAGCTCAGATTGGGACGAGGATGCAATCTGCAGCTTTCTGTTAAAAAACATGAAAAATTCAGGTGGCTAATTTGAGCTGCTGCTAACTGGAGCAATAAATAATTGCACGAGCCTCTTCTTAGATAAGAGGGAAAAAAAGGCAATTTGCTATGGCATAGGGTTTGAACACAGCATTAGAGTTTGTTGTTTCATCCAATACAACCAAAAAAAAAGTGAAAAAGCATTAGTATTATCACATAGAAAGTTGCTTTTTGAACAGCATTATATATTTGTCATACTTACGGGGTCATTCTGATGCTCTCTGGAAAAGTGCCCCTGACTGGAATGGGAGTTCAAATGAGGCAAGGTTTTGAGTATAAACCTACTAACAAGAGCAGCAGCTAATGGAACAGAAAGGCTGCTGGCACTCCTGGCAGCTACAACGCCAAAGAAACGATGACAGAGAAGGGCTCTAGAGATGATAATTGCACGAATCTCAGAATAAATTCACATTTTGTTCTCAACTGGTTCTTATTCATTGCAGTGGGGAATGCAACCGAGTAACAATGCTACTACCATTTGTATTAGCTATTCTGGAGCAGGAGAAGGAGAGAATTATATGCTTCTTTTTTTTTTTTTTCCTAGCACATGAAATCTCTTCTTGCCTTTGAAGGAACAGAGAGAAGAATTCAGCTTTAATCAGAGCATCAGGAAAGGATCCATCATGTTGATGTTGGTGCGGAACATGCTCTGCAAATAAAGCTGCGTTGTGCAGTTCAACTTTAAAAAGAAAAAGGCAAAAGAAGCCCAAACTAAGCGTGAACAAAATCAATTTCTTCTGATGGATGTTGCTAGTGGAAAGAACATAATCAACGAATAGCAACCTGCTGAAGATACTGCCATTATTTTCTTCTTAAAGAAGAGAAAATTGCGACATCTCTGCATCCATGACACGGGGTCTTTTGACAAATGTTTTCCCGTGGAATTTAATTTTCTCTTTAAACTATAAATATAAAGTGAACGTTTGATAACCAGACGTGAACTCTTTGCCAGGAAAACACCATGCCTTGAACTACGGTGTTGTGAAGAGGGCAGTGCACTCGGCTGCTTTTCCAGATCGGCTCCTTTATCTCTCAAATAAAAATTCATTCTCGGTTCTGCTCATTCCCCATTATAACAATTACCTGACACAAGGGACCGGCAGAGTGCTCTGCAGATTAGTATCCTGGGAGAGCTGAAGCTCAGGCAGAGTCTCCTGATCGTCGTGAAGACGTTGCTCATCCCATCACACCACTTAGAGCTGCTGCCTTGCGCTGAACAACAGCTGAAGTCCTTCTAATTTAATGGAGCCGATAAAAGAACAATAAAGGTTGCTTAGATGTTCAATAATCTTCTCCCAACACCTTTGTCAGCGTCTTTCGTGATCCATACAGAGAGGGAGGCACAAAGGGAAGTAGCAATTCATTTCGATCTGCTCCCTTTTACTCCGCTTGAGCATCAGGATGAACCCATGAATATAGTGGAACAGCATCCTTATGGTGCCAGAGCTTGCTTAAGAAGAAAACCACCACCTTCTGCTTTTTTATTTTATTTTATTTTATTTTATTTTTTTATTTCCATTACTAAGCTGGTTTTAACTGTAGGCTACAGGAAGCTACCCTTGGGATGGCTGAGCCAGTAGGAAGGGATCCTTCACGAGAAACAGCTGTAGGCTCCCCGTAGACAAAGTGGAAACAAAGATATCTTGTCCAAACAGATGGGGTCTGACAATACCCTGTAGTACGGGGACAAGGAGGGGGTTGTACCAAGAGGAATTCCTGTAAATTATTGGGAAAAAATATATATATATGTATGTAAGGGTTGTTGAGAAGTGAGGTGGTGGTCTAGATGAGGTTGAAAGCAGAGTAACTCCTGCAGGAATTGCCCTTCCAAAAGAGAAAAGGTCTTCAAGAGGATTACATCCATGCCCTGGTTGTCATGTCACTGCCACCGGTGCTGAGCAACCCTCCAAGGGGCAGTCATCCCAAATTATCTCGAGAAGCAAGCGAAGATGGGCCTAATTTACTCCTGTCTGGGTTTGCAAAAACATCGCGCTCGGGAATCAATAGTACCAGTATCAGCTCCAAGACCTGGTAACACTCGCTTATTGCCAGGAAAAGGTAATCTGTCGATAGGACAAATGTCAAATTGAAGGATAAACTCTGCACGCCGGGGCTATTGGATTCCAGGAAACCGAGAGGGAAAAGTGCTGCCAACATCACAGCCAGAGACAGTGCTGTTTTTCTCTAACCTCAACCCAAAAGATATTTGGCCTCTTCTGTGCAGAAATTACCCTCAAGCAATGCATTACACCATCTTCCAAAAAAAAGAGAGAGGTGCCTTGAGTCTCATTTTGCAAATATCCTTGGGTTTCTAACACACCCAATGGCCAGTAGATTAAATCCCATTAAAAGAAACCATCAGGAAGATGTATTCCACTTCTTGGACAACATAAAATTCCCCTTGAGGGCAACGCTTGGGAGCAGATTTTAGCACAAGCTCGGGAAATTACATCCATCCTTTAAAAAAAAATAAATCTTTAAATCATCTTAGCAGTCTTTAATGGTATTAATAAATTTAAGTGTTCCACTAGAATAGACTCTCATGGTGACGATCTCCAAAGGGCTCTCTTCTATGCCGTCTGCTAGAGCAAAATAGTTTTGTTTTATTCCTTCTGTAGGACAGCAACAGCTTCATTTCGGTGGTGGATGAGGAGCTACCCCTCCGATATCACTTTGAGGACTGTGTCAGGTCATTTGGAAAGGAGTTACCATCAGAAAGGCTAAAATGGATAATAAAGAGCGTGTTGTATTGCTTTCAATAAAACAAGAGCCCTACCAGTGAGTTATCTCCTTTATAGCACAACAGAATTGGTCTGGATTTTCATCTTCTGGTAAACTGAGCAATCCATAAAAATAGAGAAAAACTTTGTTTGGGGGAGCCTGGGCGTTTACAGATGCTCGGGCTCATTCGGGAAACATTTAACTTCGAAAACACCAGGGAAAGTGTTTAATGGAGCACGGAGAATTTATAATGAGAATCTGTTAAGTGCTTTTATTTGAACGCAGTTCAGGAGACGCGCCACAAATCCATATTTACGGTTGTTTTTAAGAAGTCACCTAGTCATACATTATGCCCGCTTCCTGATTTCGCTTGTGAGCGCTGTCCTGTGTGCATTATAACAAAGTGTGCAGGGTTTTTTTTTTCAAAGCAAAGGCTGTAATTTGAGCAAGCTTAGAAATAGGTCTTGTCTCCTGTGGAGATGTGAACCTTTACAACCCCCACGGTGCGTTGCAAGCTCAGTGCATTCAGTGTCGGTGCGGATGCTGAACAACGAAAAAAAATCCCAATGCGGATCCCAGACATTTGTTATTGACGTTACAAATGCAGGCGGACTCGGGGAAGGTGAAGTCGTGTAGCAGAAAATGAAGTGTAAGACATATGGAGAAATGAATAAAAAATGAACGGCCGTGACTCCAGATGCCTTCTGACACCAGAGGAAATGCCATTAATGCACCAGTCGGGTTAACCAGGGGGTGGGCAAGATTTCTTCAGGCACCCAGACACAAAAAAATAACAATGAAAGTTGCACTGGGAGGAGAGGTTTGTTTCCCTTGCAACAAATAAGTCTTTAGTCCAAGAAATGTGGATCTATGAATCTGGGTCACTTGGCTGGTTTCTTCTCCTTGGCATCCCCTGATGATACCAGTAATGCTCAAGAAGACAAGGTTCAGCGTTGTATCTGTCCTTGTTCATGAAAACTGAGATTGTAACAAAGATTTTGTTTTTTTATTTCCTTTTCTGTTGATAAATGAATATAAACAAAAAGTTATTTTTGGCTATTTGTATAATTTCTATTCCAGTTTGGCACGAAGAGTTGTTCTTAAGCTTTGCGTTCTTTCCCAACCATAAGTAGAAATAGGGAGCTTATTCCAGCGTTATTATATACAGAATATTCAATTCCATCTACTGTTAATGGGCCCTAAACATTTTGTCAGGGAAGCCAGTTTAGCTATTTATTATAACTGGAGGATGACGGCGTAAATAAACCCAAATACCTTGAGGAAAGTCAGCCGAAGCAGAAGAGTGGATGCCTACACGGAGGTGTATGGCTGCAATTCACTTGTGCCCAGAGGATTAACTGGAGGATGCTCTTAAAATCTTCACAATTTGTGATTTGGGGGAGTTATGTATCTGCGTGTAATGTAAATAGAGCACGGATCTCAAAGCGACCCTTTTGCTCGCCAGTAATTTCTGGCAAAGCAAAACAAAGGCAGGGAGGAATGAGAGCAAATTGATGCATGAAGTATTTGGGTAAATGGCAGGATTCCTTCAACGACAGTCGGTTTTGAAAGGCAAGAAAGAAAATGAACAGTCCCCGGAGCCTCAAAGTGCCTTTCCTTGTTAGTGTTGTGTTTTAATGCAAGCTATGAGGGAAACAGGGAGATGCACAAAATTTAACAGATTTTTGTTTGATTTTCACCACTCCATTTTGTATTAAAAAATGCGAAGGGAAGAAAACAACCCCAAACTACATTAAAAAGCTTTTTTGTTCCCTTTCATGTCTTTGTTATAATCCGCAACTGTCATCTGCAAAGATTAAAGAAAATGAAGAACCTTCTTTCATTCCCTTTCCAATAAACCCAAATGCTTTTTTTTTTTTTGTTGCCTTGCCTATGCATGAGGGTCAAATTTAATCTGATCTGCCCTTAAAATGAAGGTGGATTTGACGGAATCCTTAGTATCCCTACCAATATGTTTGTTAAAATAGAAAATTTCGATCTAAGAGCTTTGTTTTCATTCCTTGTGCTTTGCAATTGTTGGGTTGTGGGGTTTGGGTTTTTGTAGGTTAGATGAACGTGGCAGGCTGAAGGGATTGTGATGGTTTTATTCTCAGCACCCGATGTGAACTAGGCTTGGAGGACAAGGGCATATCAGCGTGTCCACCCTTGTCCCTTCGTGCTGCCACCACCATGGGACGTGGGGTGACGAGGACATCCCATCATCGGGGAGCTGCTGGGAGCCAGTGTGCCGGCACAGGCTGGGAAACGACGCCTATGAGAGATAGGAAAGTGCACTATAAAACGACTTCTCCGCGTGAGTTTTTATGAAGTTCATATTATTTATACGGCAGCTCTAATTCTCCAAACTACTAATTAAGCAGAAATTGCTCCCATCCATTAAATTTGCTCTTCGGAGCTTAAAAATTTCAGATGTGCGTAGCTCCGGGCTTTATGGGAGGAGAGGGAGGAACTTTTCCAAAGTCTTTGCTAGACGTGCTGTACATTCTGCACTTTGCTTTCATTGCTGGGCCGGGAGGATCAAAGGTTCAAGTTAAAAAGGGCCCTGGAAAATAAGACTTCAAGATGTGCGCGCTCCAGCTTCCCAATCAAACTCTTTCAAGAGGGTGCATATGAATTCCTGCACGCTCGGGGAGATCAATGGTGCTTTTTCTTAGGTCACAGAAAGGCAGCTGTGCTTAAAAACCCTTTCTAAAATGATTCTCACATACAGAAGGGGGGAAGGACGGGATGTGCTCTAAGGTAGAAAGTCTACGTTTCTGGAAAACTTGTGAGTTTGATACTTTCTCATCATATTTTAAGTGGTTGGAATAGCTGTAAAACAGTCCTTTTTATACACTCGTTCTTGGAAAGGTTTAGGGCATTTTGCAGATGGAGTAATGTTATGGATGCCATATGGATACCCTACTCTTAGTAGTAGGATGCTACTAACTAGAGGATAACTCTCCTGTTTCCGTCCAAAGGTTTTTCAAAGCATTTTTACTCTTGGGACATCACAAGCAGAGGCCACCCATAGCAAGGAGGTCCAGGGGAGCTTACTTCTATCCATTATCACTGTCATTTATTAAAATATTCCACAGTGAGTTATCAAAACATCCCAGAATGATATAATAACGTTGTCAGCCTATCGGAATATGCTATTCTAAAGCTACCGTGCTTTAATTTTTCAATATATTAATTAAAAATAGAGCTTTACGGCCTACTAAAAGGTTTATGCAAATTATTACAGCTGGTGTTTTGTTTCAGATACTCCGGGCTTTATGTTTGCAGAATCGGTAAATGGAAATCTCCTTGGCATGCCTCTTCCCTTTTCATTTAAGCATTTATTTCACGAGCAAGCTTTAATACAAAGCTCCATGGAGATGAGCCCTGCCGGTTCATTGCTACATGTACCGTCTCCTGAGTTGGATCAGCACAGAAATCGTTACTTCTTACGCGTAAAAGATCAGAATTGGCACCCGTGACTTCTTCAATATCGTTAAAACACCACCATTAATCAGCCAATAACCTTTCCGTTTAAAATCGCAAGCAACAAATAATAAAAAAAAAAGTAATAAATAAATAAATGGATGAAGTGGTTCTCCAGAAATGCGTCTCCTCGTTAGAATTATTCATTTGAAAGTCAGTCGGGCACTGATTTTTCTGTCACTGAAAAGGTTGAATAAGAGCAGGGGACGCTTGCTGCTGAAATTTATGAGACCGACATCAAATATCGTTCATTCGCTGCAGAAGGAAAACACAACAAATCCTTCACTGACAAAGCTGAAGTCTCTGTGTATTCTTCGATTCTTCTGTGCCCGCGGTGAGTGTGTCTCCCAGGCAATATGACCACTCAGTCATGAGAAAATCACCCTATTTAATTCATTCCAGAGAGAAAGTGTAACCTCTACATACTCGTATTCAAGATGATCATCAGACAGAATAAAGTTCTCAATCACTATTATGAAAGGCTGAGCACTTTTCTTCAGGTTTTTCAAGTGATTTATTCAGCAGCTCAAGTGTGCTACTCAGACAACTGCTCTAACAGCCCCGGTGCAGGCTGAGCCGCTTCTTAGAAAAGTTTTGCTTGATGGAAGTGATCAATTAAGTACCCCAAATATGATGCAAAGCTGCCAGATGAAGTGTGCGTTCAGTGTGATTATCAAGAGGGAAGGAATTAAGAGGGAGGCCACTCCGTAAGCGAGTAGGTCTCCATCCTTCCCTAACGAGGGATCTACTTCAGCAGGTCTCCCGTTGCATCCAAGCCCCGTACTTTCATGCAGAGATTTAAAATTAAAATTGAAATTTAGGATTACGGAGGTGCAGTGAAGTATCTAATAGGGTTTCTAAAGGAACTGATAGCTGTCTTCCATCCAACAGCTCTAAGCACTAGGCGGAACTAGTACTCAGCGTTCTTTGTCAATCATTAGCAGCAGATTGAAGGTGCAAATATATTTGGCATTTCAGAATTAGCTCCAGGATGGATGCATAACCACGCACACCATGGCCAAGTTACAGCTACGGGCGTCTGCAGTTGTCAACGGGGAGAAGAAAGGATGAGAAGATGGAGCTCTTGGGTGGACTGAACCACCCCTGGTGTCATCTTCTCATGCTTGATGGACTAAAGAAGCAACGTGGATTGACGTGGCTCACCTGAAGTGGAGTAAAATAAATACTCAGAGCAGGCCAGAGAGTTTGTCATTAGTCCTCGTTGATCATAAACATCTCAGGAGTGAACGTGGACGTGCCATGGCCACAAGGAAAGCTACCAGCTGACTGCAGAGAAGATGATCGGTCCTTGGCTTAAAGCATGGGCTATGTTTTGTTCCTGATTCTGCCCCAACCTCGCTGTATGATACTAGGAAGTGATTTTGGATTGGAAATAACCACAGAATTTAGCACAAGAATACATACTATAGCAAATTACTGTATTTCCAGAAATTTCTAGCAATCGTACTACTAAAAGCAGGTGGCCAACAATGCCCCGCGGCTGCACAAACAAGTTAGGGAAGGGGGGAACAAAACCCATACAAATATCAGCATTATATATTGAACGAGCAGGGATTGCTACAGCAACCATATCGCAAATCTAGGGCAGGAAGAGGCAGACAAAGAGGGATCACTAAGGCAGGAATTTCCAGGGCAACCACATTGCAAATGCTGGAAGGGGAATAGGGCCGACGAGGCAGTGCCATGGGGGCTGCTAACTTCAGCTTTCAGCACCCGTGTACATCCCACCTGCCAATCTCTCCACTGTAAGATCTTTGGGAAGATATCCAGGTGGTGCTTTTGTGCAGTGCTGAACACCGAGAAAACCAAACAAAACCCCACACAAAGACTGTTGCCAGGAAAAAGAGCGGGGATGCATGCACAAACCCATATCATGGTGCGAGGCGTTTTGCATCCCTGCGTGATTTTTAACCAGGGAGTTCTTCCCCATCATTTCTCTCAGGTCTACAGGAGATGCTTATGGAAGGAAATTAATGCCTGACACGGACCTGAAATATTTGGTTTATGCATGTGTGTGTGTGAAAACGGTGACTGTGAACGCGAGTCGGCCCGGCTTTCTGAAAGGGAGCTGATGGCAGACAAACCTGATTGCTCCTTAATGCAGGTACCTGCCAGTCTAACATATGAATGATACATAGGTTTGCAGAGCGTTTCAAAATTGCACACTGAAATAAAATAAAAAGGACTGCAGTGAACTTTGGGAAGATGCAAAGGTCCAGTTTTTTCAGCCACGTGCATCATTCGGCTGAAGTGAAGCATCCTCTCCCCCATCTCTGTCTACCAAGACCAAGGAGAGCCAAGAGGAAGCAAACACTAAAAGCCACGAGGATCAAAAGTCTTCAGTGGAGAGAGAAAAACGCAATGAAGTTCATCATTTATTTAGGTACCTAACTTTGTTGTTGCTTTTGCATATCACTTTTAAGATACCGCCTACCTCTCCTGCATAGGTGTCACAGCTGTAACTGGGGAGAGGAGCCAACAAAACCTCTAGGGAGTATTTTTCCTCCCCACCTGCCAGCAGAACATCTTAATTCATAACCTCATTGAAAACAGTATTTTTATTAGGCAAATAATTCCTTCTCATCATTTCATGTAATTTTTTTGTAATGGTTTCTAATAAAGCCGGTGAATAATGCAGGAAGTGTTGGCAACTGCTCTGATTTTTTAAAAGCTTTCTCTGGGCCCTTGGTCACATCCCTCTGGGGTTCGTTTTCTGTGGATATTTCAATGATGGAATTTAATTAGTGCAATTATTCATGGAAATTGATTTTCAAAGTTGTACATGTGAACGCTCCGAGAAGTTGAATTTAAAATTTGCACGTCGGGATTTGCGACCAAAGTGCTCGCGTCCGCAGCCGGTCAGGGACCAGATGCCTGTGACTTGTCTGGACAATGGCAATCAAGTTCCACTGCTCACAGGCTGAATATTTAAATCAAACCCCCAAAAAATATACAGTGAAAAGATACTTGCCACTTGAATAACTTTCGTAAAACTTCAGGCTGCTGGAGGATTTTCGGCAAAAAAAAAAAAAAGGCAAAAACAACAGCAACAACAAAAAAACCTTGATTTTGGTAACCAAATTATTTATAAGTAAATGTTTGTTACACTCAGCACAGTTCCTTGACACCTGCTAGATCTCTGAGTGCAACTTCTCTAAGTGTATTACTGAAATATCCTCCCTGCCCTGCTGGGCTTTCTATGTATTTCTGCCTGCCAGCGCAGCCAAGAATATTGGAAAACTTTTAATCCACAGAAACAGTTTTAAGAAGTGAAATATACCACGAGCTTTCCACAGTGCCGAGTATTGTTAGCCTAGTAGAAGGCTCTTGGATCTGCAAGTGCTTCTTAGCAGACCTTCCACTTGATGGCAGCGGCTATCAGAGGTCTAAGAAGTAAACAAATTCACAAATAGATTTGTATATGGAAAACCAAACTCCAAAGCTTCGTAAAACCCATGGCATTTCTCCAGCTGTTAATCAGGATACTTTCAGGGAGAGTTGACCATCAGGAGCTCCAGCAGACTGGGCTCTGTAGGCATCTCCTCAACCTTTGCCAAAGCACATTGGTCTGGGTACTTCTCTCCATATAATTTCTTTCTTTTTTTTTTCTGTAGATGAATATTTGGGGCAGTTTATGGCTCTCTGCAAATACATTAACCATAAAATACACCACTGAACATAGAGGAAGTGTTTCACGGGGGAACAATTAAAACATTTTATTCCAGTCTATTCCCCGAGTTTCCCCAAGGAAACAGCAGAAGCATTGGCTGATGCAGTTTCATAAAGTACAAATAGCAAAGGGAAGTGACCCCAGATATCAAAGTTTTGGCCTTATAGAATTAAGATAAAAAACAGAGCTGTGCCCCCCTAATGCACCAAGTTAATGAATATTCCCATAATACCTGATCATCCCAGGATTACGGAGCAGAAAACTTACCGCTTTTCCCTGAAATAAAAATGCTAAAGAAGCAATGATGAGGAAACGATTAAACTTTCAGCCTTCCTTTAAACTTTGAACTGTTTTCCCAGCGCTAGGAGAACGGTCCATCACCAGTGGAAGGATCCAGGTCCCTGTGTATCACGCTCAGAATTCAGATGAACTGTCACAGAGGCTGTGCCATGAATAATGAACAAGCCCCCTCTCCTGACACCGTTTCGACAGACACAAAATAGGAGTTTTCGGATTGCCATTCAACTCAAACATGGGGGACCAGCCCGGGGAGAAACATCTTCAGATCCAGCTCTCTGCGTGAGTGGGAGTCGGCATTGGGAACACGAGACACGACCTACTGAATAAAGTTAGCATTTGATCAAGGAAATTTGGGATGTTTGAGAGTGTCCAGCGTTTTAAAGGCGAAACCAAACCTGAACTGCAGAGCACAGGCAGCCTAAGAAAACACCATATGGAGGAAGCACCAGGGACAGCCTGAAAATAAACTTACCAGCTAGCATAATCTCAGAGGAAGCTCTTTTTTTTCTGCTACTACGAACGAAAACGATTACTTACCCAAATTTTCAATGGAATAGTAACGTTGTTTATTGTCCACCCGCACGGTCTCAGCGTATGGGCTGCCCACGCCGTAGCCGATGATGTACCCGCGGACGACAATGTTGGGGTTGAGCGGCGGGGTCCAGCTCATGACGATGCTCGTGGTCAAAGGTCTGACGTGGAGAGAGCTTGGCTGGTCAGGAACCTGAGATTCTGGGATTCAAACACAAAGAAATGAATTAACATTCCAAGGAAGTTTTACTATTCACAAGGGTTGGGTTTAAAACGTTCAAATATGAATCAAAAATTTAATTTCAATGAAAACAACAGGCACGCACACACACACAAAACGACCAGACGCCTCGGTTACATGCAGAGCTTACATGCAACTTCATTTCTCAGCTACATCCCTCCCTTCCAAGAGCCCATTTTTGAGAATCTCCTAGAGCTTTCCACCTTTAGTATAAATGTACATGTACAAGAGAGATTTGGAGCTACACACATAGGATAACGAAAGATGACCTGCACAAGAACTTCCTATAGGACAACTTTTATCTTCCCTGGTCTATTTGCAGGATCCTGACAGCTCATTGCACGAGTCCTCCTGTGCTCACTCATCATTTATCAAAAAGGTTGACTTTGTTAGCGACATGCTAGGATATTCTGGCAAGAATTTATCTCTTTGCCATGAAAACAAGCAGGGGATTTGAACTCTTGGACATGCCTCTCTTACTCTGAAACCACTTTAAACAACACATCGACATTTCCGAGATGAAATAATGGACTGAGATGCTTTATTTGCAGGTATGCTCGGGTAAAATTCATTACTTTAAGTAGCAATTAATCACTTGGAGCCTAGTTGGCAGCCTGTTGCCTTCTCTGAGCCCGATTTTACTTTAAAGGTGAGGTGAATGCCTTTTGTTCGAGTTTACTCACAGCTACCATATCACAAGTCTCCTCAGAGGAGCTGCACAGTAGCTTGTCTTTTTGAGAGCAGAAAGAGACAAGTTACTATTTTCCCCCCAATAAAAAGGCTTGCAATATAATAGCCAAAAGCTCGTAGGCAACAAGGACGGGGTGAGGAAACGGCAAAAACCATCAAACGGCGTAAACTCCAACAAAAGACACCTCCCGATTGTGAAGCATTCCCACTGTAAACCTTGGAAAAGGCAATAAAAAGGGAGAATTAACTCTTTGCAATAACGTGTGTGCGTCCTTGGTGCTTTATGTGCCTTCAGGTGACTGCTGATGAAGGCTTTAGGGGAGCCTAAAAACCTGGTGGATCTTCAGGAGGTCTCCTTTAGTACGTTACCAGTCCGAAACACCCAGCCCCTTTAGAAAGCCTTTGCCTTCAACTTCTTAACCTTGCAAAGCACGGATCTCGGTTAAAGGTTGACGAAAAGCTCACTGCGACGTAGCTACTCACAAAAAGAAGAAACTCTGAGTGTCCCCGTGAGTCGGGTAGAGATGCCATTAGAGACCCCCCAAGTCCGTTCCCAAACTTTGTTTCCGCGCAGAACCAAAAGTTACTGAACAGAGCTGGTTGCAAAGCAAGCGACGGAAGCGAGCCCCGAGGATAAAAATATTAATTTAAGGCCTTGAAATGAAAAGTTAAGGTAAAGTCGCAATAGTGCAATTCCTTGAGCATCCTAAAAGTAGGAATTCCCAGGCAACAAAGGACATCAAATTATTCAAAGGACCTACAAATGATATTTTGTCCATCGGACACGGTGCAGAGATTTTCTCCGCAGCACAGACACCACCACCTAACCCCGGGGTTAAAACCACATCATTCAAACATTCCGTGTTATTCATTTCAAGCTATTAAAATACCCGATTTGTGCATTTCAGAGCAAAATCACGACTCGTGCTTTCCAAAAGCAAAAGGCCATTTCACTTCTCATCCCCTTCTCAGGACGTAAGCCTCTGAAATGAAGCTGGAGCGAACATTTTGGAACCATTTTTCAAATACTAAAGCTTCATAAACACACAGCTACTTTTTGAAAACACATTTTTTTGCTTAATTTTTCTGCATAAATCCTTTTAATTACACTTTAAATAATTTTCTTTTAAACCTTTTCTGGAAAAGAGGTGATTTTCTCATTCTGAAACAGTTCCAGACTTGAGAACATCCCAAAGTTGATTCAGAATTAACTTTTTTTTCCCCATAATCAGGTCTTATGTTGGACATAACATGCAGGAAGCACCTTAATCCATCAATTCATCAGGAACATCACCCAGCCTCTGCATGCTCTGCTGATTCAGTGTACCAGCACTCGGATACCCAGGATTAAAAATCCTATAGAAACACGTTTCATATTCCTGCTTTTTTTTTGAGGCTATTTCCTTGAAGTTCTAGGTCAATACAGTTACTTTTGGTTCTTCTGGGCTTCAAGAAATACTTCAGAGAAGTGTTTTCCAGGTCCCATTCTCCTTCTTGAAGCGCCGAATCAGCTCTTCATCCTAAATCACAAAGGAGCTAAATTTTCTCAGACTTTCCTGGATGTGTATTTTACCGAGTCAGGGTAGTTTTCACCCATCCCGTTTCGTTGAGATGTTTCCCCAATCCCTTTTCAGTACAAATTGCAGCCTGAGAGCAGTCTGGCTTGTCATGCTCTTAAAGCACTAATTTAGAGCTGAAGCTAAACGATATCGCTATCTAATACGGGTAACAGCTTCCATCTGTTCGGTGCAGTAATCAGAAACCAAGCATCATAAACCCATTTTCCTGGAGGATACCTTCACAAAGTTGATCAGAGATTCTCTTGCATCCTTGCTCCCGCTATTTAAATCCGACCCTTTGGGGAACGCGTTGCTTTCAATTTCTATTTTTAGTTTTTTTCTCCTGTTTCTTTCTAAAGTACGAAATGCGAGGCTGAAAATAAATATTTAAAACCATCCCAGCTGTCAGCAAAGGCAGGCGAGCTTTCTAGGGAACCTTGAAGGAGCGGCTATGTTTGGATTTCTAATCACTCGAACAAAACACACTAATTAAAACGAATATCCAGCGGGAGTTGGCGCCGTTCGCCAGGATGCTGCTCGTCTTCGTGCTGCTGACGCCAAGCAGGCTTCCAGAGAAAACAGGAGAAGTTTGCAGGAGCTATAACAGCTGAGAAGGACTTGCAGACAGCAAGCTGGGCTCCACCGTTTCCCCTCTAAGCTGCCACTTGCAGGACTTTGTGTAACTACTGCAAAAAGTGGGTTTATCCCCAGGGCTTAGAGGAAGATCTCATCACGCACCACGGCAGGTTGCGATCCGCTGGCACAGGCACAACCCGTCCAGAGGTATTCTTTAAATCGCTGATGAGAAACCACCTGTACGAGCACTCCCGTTTTGCACTCCAGCCGCTCCTGGTCTGCTGTCAAATTGGACACGGGGAAAGGACACGAAGCAGGAATGCTTCGAGTTGATTTTGAGATCGTAAGGAAACCCATCGAGTCAAAAGAAAGCTGCTATCGAGCGCAACGGTGCTTTTAAACTAATTATTTATTTATTCTTTCATCCCGCTTGCCTTTGATCCTTTCGAGGCGACTTATTTTGTTGTAAAAATCATAGCAATTTTCACCAGTTTCATTTTCTCTTCATCTCCTTTCTACCGCATCTCCGCTTCTTACGGATTGTAGTTTTGCCATGATTTCCATCTGTCAGCTTCTTTGTTCCATTTTGTTTTGCACTTTGCTTAATTTTTCAGGTAAGACTTTCTCATTACTCTCCTTTTATTCCTCCACTTCTTCAAATCTCCCCATCATTTTTATCTACCCCTTTCATTTCTGTGTTTTCCTTCCCTTTTGTGTCAGCATCTGCACTGATTTACAAAGCCCACGGTTTTCAGGTATCTGCATCTCATCAGCTTTCACTAATTATTCAGCTTCGCTGCCAGCCTGCGTTTCTAAAATCTGCAGATAAAGGCTAAGAAAAAGTATTCGACATATCTCAATATTTGCTTGGAGAATTGTTAGGATTGCTGGCATCGTTTTCGTTGGTCCTTTGATTACGTTTATGGTTTATGAAGTTCCAGATCCACTTCACAGCGTTATTTTAAGTGGCCACGATGCTTGGGAGCTACATTTTGGTACAGAATTAGGATCCAAAAGGCTGCTGACTCCTTGGTCGTGGTGGTAACAGAGAAACACAGCACAAGACATGAGAGATCCGAGAGCAGAAGAAAACATTTATGGGCGGATGTTTCCAGGTGAGACCCCGGAATGCCACCCCAACCTCGTGCTAGAAGACAAGGGCTGTGAAACCCCTCAGCTGGAAAGTTTTTGGAGACAAGAGCTTTTAAGAGATGCATTTACCATCGAGATCATTCTCGGGTGTTTCTGCCGTGTACCAGTCCGAGGGTGGCCCGGTCCCGTTCACCGTCATGGCAGCAACCTGGAAACTGTACTGGCTTCCTTTCTCCAGTCCTGGCAAACAAAGAAACAAAACAAATGAAATCGTAAGGAAAGAAGATGAAAACCAAACAATTTGTGACTTTACCCAATGCGTCTCCCAGCCTGGTTGGGGATGGCGCTCCAAGGCGCTGGGGAAAAAAAAGGGATTTTGACCAAAAGGAGAGGTTTTAAAAAATAAATGCGAGCTGCACTGGCCCGTGACTAGGCAGGGCTCTAATTCCCATCCATTGAGCTCCTGGGTACAAAATGAACAAAGTCCAATTAGTGGGAAACTGAAGAATTGTTTTACACAGCGAAGCCACTAATTGCACATTTCACAAAAACCAGCTCTCCCTGCTTTCCAAACGCACAAAACTCCAGCTAACCCTCTCCTTACGCATAAAATATGCAGGCTAGGAGCTAGGTTAGCAACCGAACAGCGTTTTTAACTTCAGAGCATGCAGTCCAGGAAAAAGAAAAAAAAGAAAACACAACCCTAAATCTTTCCAATATTATGAAATAAGCATGAATTCCCAAACAGATGTTTTCCTTTGTGGTTAAAGCCATCAGAAAATAATCACTGCAGCATGGCTCGATGCGCCACAGGACCTCCAAGACCCTACGGTGGGGATATACGTTTACCTTTCTGCCTTGCCTATCCTGACCACAAAAAAAAGCACAGGAAAAAAAAAAAAAAAAAAAAAAAAAAAAGTTCCATTTAATTGCAGACGTTCTCCAGAGGAGAACGCTCGTAATTAAAACGAGCGCTTTAACATTTAGCTGACGTGACTCTCAAATTGCTAGCAGCTATTCGAGGGCCTGCGTTGTGACTCCAAACTCCTGTGCCGTTGCAGATGTTCTTATTATCCCGCAAAGCACCTGCCTACCAAGCAGGATGGCAGCGAAGATCTAAAGCGTGGCCGTGTTAATATTTAAAAGGCCCGTTTAGAAGAGGCACGCGGCTCTGGCAATCACAAAATACGCATGCAGAAGGTAATAATGAGGCCGGGAGGTATTTTTTAACTGTCTTCCCAAGCCCAAATTGCCACGTTTTGGGAAGCAAAGCGCTTTGTTTTCCACTGCGTAGAGGTGAGTGGTGGATGGGTAGGTGGGAGGGCTGGGGGCTGTGGTCCCACGGGACTCTGCAGCCCTCCAGACCCAAATTAATTCATGTGAAGGAGCTCGAGGTGTGGGGATCTACCACAACGGAGATTAATGTGCTGTGCTCCCAGCCCAGCAGACAATGGCCGTGACCTCCCGCTGCCTTTCCACCTCGCCAGCCCTGGGGATGGGGAACGTCAGAGGTCTGTGCCTTTGCTCTGGGACTTGGACTTTATTCCTGCTTTATTAGCCAGGAAATTTTTCCTTTCCTACTTGGCTAAAGACCTCAGTATGCGATCTCTCCCCAGAAACTATGAGTTTCTCGTTCAGCTGTTAGTTACCAGCCTCCCCAAATCATCCCGCAGGCACCGGGGCCAGCAGCTGAGGTAAGACAACCAAGCTGAGGGTTCAATATTTAATGCCTCCCTCATTAAAAATAAATAAATAAAAAGCTCGGCTTTTGCTTTTTATTTGATCTTGAAACCAAATCCTGCTTTTCCTTCCAAAACGGTAAGTGAACATTTCCATTCTGAAGTATGCGATTCAGAAATAATAATTCTGATTCTCACCGATTGCACTTTATATGTGAAAGGAAACATAAAACAGGTGATTTGGGGTGAAGGCACGGTTATAAAGATGCCACGGACGTTGACAAAGTTTAATTTTTCTCCCTTGCTGCTTTTTACGTCTGGGCATAATGCAAGAACGCAACCAAATTCATTTTCAGCTCCTGGAATTCACTGGTACCCCTCCAGCACTCACCTGGCTACTTCCATTCAT
Source organism: Anas acuta (assembly GCF_963932015.1). Taxonomy (NCBI): domain Eukaryota; kingdom Metazoa; phylum Chordata; class Aves; order Anseriformes; family Anatidae; genus Anas; species Anas acuta. The sequence continues at coordinate 28,589,329 of NC_089016.1, read as the reverse complement.
TGCAATTACAGTTTTGTTCTGATCCACCGTTGCACTTTTTATTCTGTGAGGAGGCATTTGCCCTCTAAAATCTTCAAATAGAAGCCGAGGAAATCGATATTTTTGCACCCGTAGGAAAATTGGGGATGTTTACGGAGTGGTCTAAAAAAATACCTGAGGCTGAGGCTGAACACAAGGAATTTGGCCTCAAATTCACTGATGATAATGATAAAATCCAGGAGACAAATATATGAAAAAAAATAATAATAAAATAAGGAAAAAATTGGGTAAAAAAAAAAAAAACAACATAATATAAAGACTGTCTTTGTACAACACAATAAATGCTACCTGCCAGCAAAGAAATCAATGTTCCCTTGAAGTGAAAGTATATTTTATTCCCAAAGCATTTAATTCATCAAAACCTTGCAAGGTTGTACCATGTGAACACTGACCTGTGAACAAGTACCAGAGGTTGTTTGGCTCCAGTGTTTCAATCTCACCCCTGCGGGTAGTCTTTCTGTGTCGGATTTTATAGCCCGTAATAAATCCATTTTGAGTGCCTGGTGGTGGAGGCAACCAGCTAACTTTGATACTCTGTAAAAAAGAAGAGATATTGCTGCTGAATTTTATTTTATTTTTTTTCTTCAAGGAAATGACAAAAGTAAAGCAGATGAAATGAATGAAGTAAGGAAAAAGAAATGAAAATGGCTTTTTTTTTTTTTTTAAACCAACTTTCATTCAAGTTTTTATTTCTGAGGAGACAAAATCAAATCGGAAAAGATTCAAGTGATGGCATGAAGAAAACCATGCACTCGCCGGCAGTGGATGGCTGTACAGACAATGGATTTATTTTATTTTATGGCTAAATTTTCTTCTTTTTCGGGAATTTTTCATTTCAACAGGCCACTAAAATACCCATGATACAATAAAGGTTGAGTAGACACTAAGACTCGTTTCACTTTCCAGCCCAAAGTGCCAAAATCTCATCTTTTTGCCCGTAGCACTCATCACCCTGAGCATTTCGAAGAGTTTTGGATCAATCACTAATTTTGTTTTAACTTTGCTTGTCTTGATTGTACGGGGGACCATTCCTCAACACACCGTGCACCAGCTCAGGAATACCAACACCTTTCTTCCCTTCACCCTCTACCACATCAGTTGCTCATCACAAAGGTGCCTTTCTCCTACTCTAACAACTTAATTTCTTCAAGAGCCTTTGCTAAGGGACCTTATCGAAAGCCTTTAGGAAACCCCAATGAATGATATCAACCAGATCTCCCTGCCCACGTGCTCCGTGATTCCTTCAAGGACTTTAATAGGGAAGCGAAGCAGGACTTCCCTCCACAAAAGCCATACTGATTCCTCTCCATCATATCACGTCCATCCGTGTGTCTATTCATTCTCTTCTTTATTAGAGCTTCTATCAGTTTGCCCAGGAAAAGCACTCGATTTACCAGGCCGGACTGATAAGAGAGCTGATATTATACATCAACCTTTTTTTTCCTAAAACAATCTGGGCACCAGCACTTCCCTGCAAGTCCTTTGAGGGTTTCACCCACCAGGATATAAAGTCTTCACGGTGTGAAGGGTTTCTGATGGAGCAAGACCTCGGAATTATCTCTGCACCGGCTCTTACAGCACCTCATTATGCATTTTTAGACAAAGAGAAAAGCTGACCACATCACAGTGGATAGTTTTTGACCAAACACAATTTATTACCATTATTGAGTTGCTTAGGCCCGGCATAAATACGTTATAGCTCATACCAAATTAATTATTGCAATAGAAAAAAATCAATGCTGCCCATATATTGCCCCGTGATTTATGGTTACAATCAATTATACATTTCAAAATCAATACCTCGGGTTTTCAGCGCCGAGTGAAATAACGCTGGGGTTCGGACATTAGGGCAGAGCCAACTCCATTTTTCAATTGCGAGAGTGATTGTTTTAAAAACAGATCTGGTCGCTTTGCATATTGAAATTGCCCCCATATAAAACGTTTATGGGGGAATGCGAGCACGCCGAGAGCGCCTTTAAAACATTTCTGCTGACAGCTCCGAGGACGCCGTTGGGTAACTCGTTTGCTACCGGCAATGCATGGAAGAGTGAAAGCAGAACGCCCCTAAAATTATTTACCCTTGGACCTGGGGCATCCTGAAAAGCTGGAGATGATAAGAAGTATGGAGAAGAAACAAGAAGTGAAGGGGCAGAAATGCTTTCAGGGACCTTCTGCACGGCTCACGCAGGTTGCAGGAAGGATCTGTAGATTGAAAAAATAAATCTTTCTTCTGATTAGAGGAAAAGGGGGGTTCTTTCCAGACCCACCCAAAGCTGTCACTGCAACAGCAACAGTTCACTTCACCTCAACTTGGTCTCCATGGACACCACGGCGATGCTTTTTATCAATAGTGCTTAACACGTGCCCCTTTGATCTGGGAAAATCGATGAGTAACGTGCTGCCGGGCTCCTCGTTCTTTCTTCTGCTTTGGAAAGAGCAGGAATGGCGAGAGCTCTAATCCTTCCCACTTTAGCCAAGGGGCGACTCACAGAAAGGAAATATTTCCTTCCTATTCCATCGGGATCCCCTTTGCAGGCTGCAGACCACACAGCTTTCGGTCGATCCCTCCCCGATCAACTGTATCTGATGAACTTTTTCAGAGAGAAGCGATATCGGCGCAACGGATCTAGCCAAACCTGAGCTGAACCTTTAAAATCTTTCCCGTGCTTCCCAAAACCCCAGGGCATTTTCATTGCCACGTTTTCATGATTATTTACGACAAACCAGTATAAAAAAAAAAAAGAAGGATTATCTCTACCTCGATCAGAAATGTGGAGCATCATTAATCTTATCAAATCAACATTTCTGGATGCGCAAAGACCATTTTTCTATCTTGGTCCATGAACCTCTGGACGTAAATGCTCGTTAAGAATTAGAGGGGCTGCTGTGAACGGAGGCGGATTAAGCATCCAGAACACACTCACCTCGCTGTGAAAAGCTGGAAAAGGTTCAAAAAGGAATAACTCGATGACTTCATGCAACAACAGAATGGGTTATTAGTCTCCACGTATGGCCAGCAGCAAGAAATTGTTCAGTCCAAACGTGACCCATGCACGAGCTGGGATTTGAAATGAATTTCCTGAGCAAGGCGGCAGAGTTGGGAGCCAGTTGTGTCCTCTTTTTGGAGAGCTTGGAAACCAAGCATTATCTCCCAAATCGGGTATGTTTTGAAAGACAGACAGGACTCACCAAGGGACTTAAAAAAAGACCAAATTTAAAAAAAAAAAAAAACACACAGCAAATCCTCAGGTGTGCTGTAGAGCGAGGCTAGTGCTTCAGGCTTTGAGCAAACATGGAAATCGATGTCTCATTTGTGCAGTAAGACGAGCTAAGCCTGGCATAACTGCAAAATAATAGATTTCAGCAAGAAACGAAGCATCCTGAGGTGAAGTAAAGGGTGCTTAATGTACTGCCACTTCGCTAGGTGTGAGCTCTCTCTTCAAAGAGCAGGCGAATTCCTGGGAAATACTTGTAATATACCACACACGCGGCACAGGAGCTGATTATCTTTATCTGGACAGTCAAAAGCATTTACAAGTCAGACCTGTGGAGCCTATGGAGATCCCATATGATGATGATGAAATGAGGGTGTCTTAATTTGAAAGGCATTATTTTTATTCGGACAGGAGGCAGCGGGCAAGGAAAGAAAGAGAGCCCTTCACAGCATGCACTGTGACCTCCCAAAGTCCTGCTAGAAACATCTGAAGGCACCGGTGGGCAAAGACAACAGGGTTTTTCGCGTGATGGTTTGCAAGCCGAGGAGCAGAAAGGATGAGGCTTGGATCCTTTTTTTATTTCCAACCAGTTCGGCTCTTTTAAGTCCTTTGCTGCACCGCTTCCCAGCAGCGTGAATCCTCGCCTTTGATCCCACACCTTCAGGCGCAGCCCTGGACTTGGCCAGGCTCAGAAAGAGCTGCTGGGAGTAGGTAGGAGATTGGAAACGACCCCGTCTCCAACACATCCCCTTCCCCTGAAGGAAAAGGGGCTGAAGGTGAGAGCTGTGTTTCTCCCACCCCACCGCATCCATCCCAGCACCCCGGGCATCCTCGCTCCTCCACCTCCCGCAGGTGAGGGCTTTCACCGTTCAACCAAGCCAGGAGCTGCAAATTAATTTACAAATACTCCCTGAAGCTGGTGGTGGTTGCCTTGGCTACGAGCAGTTGTAAAGTTCCCAACCATGGTGTTTCATAAAACCACTCTCATTCCCAAGAGAAGATAATGAGAAAAAAACAAAAACAAAAACTGGGAGGACTGCTAAGGTATGAAGACCTTTCCAGCCAGTATCGTCTTCTCCGGGTATTTCTCTTCTGAGCTACGTCTCCAAACAGATATTTTATTAAAACTGCATGATCAAATACTTAAAACCACTTGATTGCCACATTCTTAAAAAAAAAAGAAAAAAAAAAAAAAGAAAGAAAGAAAAAAGGTGATAGCAAAGAAGATATCCCGGTGAAAGAAAATTAAGGATAAAAAATGCCTCTGGGTGTCTTCGCTAACTTGAAAAGAAAAAGAGGATGAAACATAACCAAATACAAGGCTTAGAAAAATCAGACACCTTGGGCAGAGGCTTATGATGGCAAAGGAACAAAACAAACAGAAAATGGTGAGCTTTGACAACAAATAATGGGAAAAAAATCAGAATTTTCTCTCTTCAAATGTAGAAACTTCTAAGGCAAAGCGGCTTCCAAGATTTTGTTCTATATATTTAAAAATCATTATGTACAGTGCAACCACATGCTTTTTATGCGAGTGATGTGGAATGCCAAATTGGGTTTGGGTTCCAAATGGGGTTGTTCAGCCTGGAGAAGGCTCCAGGGAGACCCTACAGCAGCCTGCCAGTACCTAAAGGGGGCTGCAGGAAAGCTGGGGAGGGACTTTTTGTTAGGGGATGCAGTGATAAGGCAAGGGAGAATGGGTTTAAACTAAAAGAGGGGAGATTTAGATTAGATATTAGGAATAAATTCTTTACTCTGAGGGCTGTGCAGCACTGGAACAGGTTGTCCAGAGAAGTTGTGGATGCCCCATCCCTGGAGGTGTTCAGGCCAGGCTGGATGGGGCTTTGGGCAGCCTGGTTTAGTGGGATGTGTCCCTGCCCATGGCAGGGGGAAGAATTAGATGATCTTGAAGATCCCTTCCAACCCAACCCATTCCATGATTCTAAACACTAAACAAGGCAGCATTTTTCTTTTCATTAATAGGAAGTGCTGAGACCAATACCTTTCCCATTTAAAACAATTTCAGTATTTAAGAAATGTGAGATTCCTCTCAGGTAGCAGAATTAATTGACTTAACCCACCAGTTGATGGTGAAAAAGGAACATCCAAAGCAAACAACCCCAGTACCTGGCCAGAGGTTTGCTTGTTTTCTCCCCATGGCCCAGGAGAGCTGGCCTAACCATGAGCATCTCACTTCTAAAAGTCAAAATTAGGACAGGGGAATCTGGCTTTCAGTTTCTCCTTGCATTAACTAAGCAGTAAAGGTTGATAACTTTTCCTATTTAAGGCATTGTTAGACATTGTAGGCCCTTTTAGACATTTCATTTGAAAATTCAAACCAGCTTGTAAGGACTTTGTACCTCTGTTTGAAAACAAAACCCTCTGAAGTCACTAAGAGATGCCACTTACTTGAAATGCTCTTTATTTGTAAAGAACATTATACTCGTGAAGATTTTCAAAGCGTTGGCTTCTCATTCAGAGTCAGAATGCTAGGCTTTCATTAAGGAAGAAAAAAATAAAAAACTGCAATAGGAAAATCCATCTAGCATGTTTTCAGAGCTGTAGCAATACATTTCCTTTAACTCATTCTTGTGCTGATGACACGGTTATTTACAAGAAGCTGTCATACATTGGCTCAGCTGATAAAACCACTTTGGAGCTGTTGCACTTTTTTTCAGCTAGGCACGAGGAATGGCGAATATTGCAGTAAATTCATCTTCCTCCATCCCAACACCTGCTAAACATTGGAAACTTGCAAAGGGTTGCAGTCAGCTGCAAGAAAACCAACTGGAACTTTACAGGTCCAGGGATCAAAGCAACTATCAATACTTCAATCAGGTTTTCAATTACAAATGCCTTTAATTGATTAGCACTTAGCAGCACCTGTAGTTGGCTATCACTTTAATTACTGAGTATACTGATGCTGATTACTTAGACGATATCAGCCTGAGAGCCTCATGATTAAGAGTTTATAAAGCAAAGGGCACAATAATTTCAAATTAATTAGGCTATTAAGATTCAGATTAAAATCAAAATCTCCAGAATATTTTAAAAAATTCCACTTTAAATAATGTTAATGCCTGCTCCCTTGCTGCCTTGTGCTGATAGATCTGTGCCTGCAAATCACACAAATGCAGCCAGCTCCCTCTTACTCCGAGGGAAATACCTTCCTGGAGGTGATCTCAGGGTTGAAAAGGCACCAAAAGTGCAGCTGGCTTCAGGTGTGCACAACTGGGAGTTAAAATACTCAGCAGAGGTCTTGTGCCCACAACTGGAGCACCAGATCCTCTCTAAGCTTTAACTCTGATTTTCTGTATATTTTTTTTTATGAAGCCTCTTATACTCTCCTTTTTGCAGTTCCAACGTTTTCATAATAATAATACGAAAATTATAACTGCAGTAGAGGTGCACGAGTCTCAGTGTGAATGCAGGTTACTGCAGTAAGGTGGCATGGGAGTGCAGGCTGTACCTGCTTCTCTTCATGTACTATTAACCTGGAGGGTGTCTCTTGGGCCCCTTAGGTAAAAATCATACAGATCCTTCCCCAGCAGAAATGCTCAGATTTAAAGGGCTAAGTCGGTCTGATAAAATACGCTATTTTGGGTATAGAGCAGAGTGAGTTGCTAAAAAGACCCACCTGGTGCTACTGGTGCACTGGAACAGCTCCCCAAGCCCAAGTAAGAGCACTGAGAGAGGGCTGGAAAGGGATTTAGGCAGCTCTGTTAGCAAACAAATGGCCACAAAGCTCCTGTTGAACCACTCGAAGATGGAAGATGATGCCAAATAATTCCATTTAAAAGACCAGGGAAACAATAAGATATGGAAATGTCCACAAAAGGAAGGGAAGAATGCCAGCTATTGCTGGGGTTGGCAATTTTTGTGTCTGAAGAGTAATAGCGTGGATTGCACATTTCATAACCAGCACCCAAACAGATTTATTCCTAATTAAGGTTACAGTGAGACTTCTCAAGTCTCCTTCTCCACTCTCCTTGAAGAACATTGCTGTTTCCAGTTGGTTTTCATGGGAATTATAGATGTACTAAAGGGTGACAGAGGTCGGAGAAAGCAGGGCTTGAGCAACGGGCTATAACCAAACCTCATCTTCACTTCTGCATTATTTCCTCTTTCTCACGTGTGACTTGGACAGAGGATGGTGGGGAAGATCCTCACTGTTTCGCAAGTTATTTTTCTTCACGTTCATGACAATTATTCCTTGTTTCTGGTCCTTACCTCTCAGAAACCGCCTGTTTCAGCTGCCCCTGCCACCTCCCTGGCTGCGGCCTGCTCCGCACGGGAGCACCTCAAACATTAGTAGTGCCCTTCAGGATCCAGAGTACACCTCGTTCACTCGTTTAAACCAGGTTACAGATAAGCTGTGACATAAATAGGAGCTGCAGGGAAAGAAGTTTAGCTTCATCCCCTCAACATACTGCACTATCATGCTCCCCCTGCCCGCTAGGCCGCGTTCCTGTGTGGGGCGGCCCAGGCTGCCCAGAGAGGGGTTGGGGGCTCCTTGGGGACATCTCCAGGCTGGTCCTGGGGCTGGGCACCCTGCTTGGGGGACCCTACTGGGACAGGGGCACCCTGACGAGTCTATGAGTCTGGATCCAGGAGCAAAATCCCAGATACGGACTTCTGAAGCCCTTTCTGAAGAGATGCAGAAACCGGGAATGGGAAGGGACATCGCGACGTGTCCGTGTGGCGCTTAGTTGCTTTCGTTTCCTTTTAGCCACGAAAAAGCATACTTCGAGAAACTCCTTCTTAAGTTTTGCTGACAAAACTCTCTTTCTTAAGTTTCTTTGACAACATCCCCGAGTTGCGTGCATTTTTTTGTGTGTGCTCTATGGAAAAATGGCGCTTTGAAGTCTCTCAAAGCTTTGTTACAGCTGCTTATTCACAGAAAAGTGTTACTTTTCCTTTTGATTATACAAACATATCGCCTGTCACCGAGGTTTGGCCCTGAATGCTAATAAAAAGTGTTTTTGCGAAGCTGTGTTTTAATGATCACGCACCCATGAATTTTATCGCTGCCTTTTCATGAGGAGACCTGAAAGACAAATCTATTCTGACCTTGGATCCAATTAAGTCACTGGAAAAAGTTCAAATGTAATGGTAAGGGATGGTTCTGTCCCCATTCGCAAGTTACTTATCAAAGAGCTGGCCGAGGAGTGCTGGTGATAGCAAGACGTAATTGAAAACCAAAATGGAGTGCCACGACCCTCAGGTACGCTTTCAAATTCAATCAAATACTTGTCAAAACAAATTGTCAGCTCCCAAGTCTCTACTCTCACCTCCCGCATGCTGTACTTACGTGCCGTGACACCTACAAGGGAATATTTACTTCTTTGTTCAGTATCTTGAGGCCAGGAGGCGTCCCATGGGACCTGCTCCAACATCCTGGGCATGAGGCTCCTCACACCGTGGTCCTATACCGAGAGCGGCCAGGGAGCAGGGGGCTTCTCCCATGTAGGGCAAAGTTATCTAAACAGAGGGGCAATTCTCATGGTTCACGTCCCCAGAAGCTTCAAAACGAGAATGTAAAATCTGACATTTCACGAGAGACGAAGGCGCCCTGACATTTTCCCTCGGGTAAATCCCTGACACCGAGGGCAATCCCGCTCCAGGGTCCCGTTCCTCAGCCTGTGTTTATTATCTTAGCATTTTGAAGCCTGCCCACTGCTTAATTCCTCCCCGTTTCATACCCCGGGGCTTCTCATATTCATGGCTTCTGATTGTGCTCTCGGCTTTCCAATTCTCTAAAACGCTGGCTGAAACACAAAGGTTGTCCAGGTAGCACATCTTGCCTTAAACACCTCCAGCTCCAGCCAGCTGTGAAAATGCATAATCTCCAGTAATTATTTCTGTTTTCGCTTCTACGTTTTTAGCTTAATTATGTTTCCTTTTAAAAATTGAAGCACCGGAGGTCCCTGTAATTATCACGGGACACAGACACACCGAATTTATCTGGGAAAGGTAAATGGCTAGAAGTCACCAGACAACCTAACACACTACATTGATTTTTGGGATTAATAGGAGCGTAAGCCTTTAAATTTTGCACCCATTGGCATCTGCTTAATTAAAGACTTTTCTTTCCCTGTGGACATTCAATAACGCTGAGATGGGCTCCAGAAAACATCGACTCAGACGTAAAAACGTGTCTTCTATTTTCTAGCTCTAAAAAAGGAGTTAACTCTCTTCTTCGATGTTGGGTTATTTTTTTGAACTTGGGAGAAACAACCCTTAAAACAAAGCAATTACAGTTATAGGTGCTTCTATTTATATGTATGTAAGCCATACTCTGATGCTTGAAAGTATATTTTCTATGTTAATGGCAAAAAGCCATACATGCCACCGAAGAGCAACGTTCCAGTAAACCAGTCCAGAATTTGCACAGAACCATGCCAGTGACCAGCTGGGTTTCCCCAGGGTCTCTGCAGGCGCTCTGAACTTTCTGGTGCACACATCATGCTCCTTCAGCTGGTTTCTGTCTGCACTGTGCAAGCCCAACCTCCTCTGCTGATACGAGCACAGACCGATATGTCACCGTCCATCGAACATACAGCTCTTCATGTCACGCTTTCCCTGAAAAGATGTAGGATTTCTAACGAGCACTTGGCTTCAGAGACCTGCCACCGGCCATTTTCAGCCACCATCACAGCTGCTGCTGGGTTACTTTCGGTACAATTTCTCTCCCTTCAAAAATCAGACCGAATTTGCGGAATTCAAGGAGACCCAGAAAAGATACCGGGCAGCTATAAGCTGAAGGCAAATCTGTTCGGCTTGAAGAGCTTGTTTGGAAGACCTCCTGTTCGATGATATAAAGGACCACAGAAGGATATTCCTCTACAGTGAAGGACACTGGATCGAGTCCAGCCCCAACTGTTGTTTACTACTAGAGCAAAGAAGTTTCACTTTGCTATAAATCTGTTGCTGGATGCTCAGAGCTGGGTTCATCCCGGTTAATGTAGGTATAAAACTGAAGCATCCCAGTGCTTGGTCAGAGAAGGACATCTCATCTCTCTAAAACACCCTTCAGGATGTTCCTGCCCCTCATCGCTAGCACGAGCAGGGTGATCCATTTCCATGAGTAAATCAAGTGCCTAAATTTACATGGTATGGACCCAGATCGGTGCCAGGCACTCCATTAATCTGACATGAATCCGAGCTATGTCGGAAGAGACGTAAATACCAAAATACTTTATGATAGAGTGGAAAGAGACAGAAATGTCAATGAATCATAGAATGGTTTAGGTAGGAAGGGACCTCTGGAGATCAGCTGGTCCCACCCCCACGCAGTTATTTAATGCTTATTCAGCTCATATATACTTTTATACACCCTCTGGTTGCTATTTTTGTTATCTCCCTGCAGACCACAGCAGGCAGCCCCTCTGCCCCCACCCTGCCTATTATGGGCTGTGCGACCCCTCTGCGTTAATCCTTGTCTGAATGGGATACAGGGGAAACCTGGTTCTGCCTGACCTTGAGAGATGGGACGGTACTGTTCAGTTTAACACACACAAAAATGGTTTATTGAGGTACGTTTTGGAGGTTTTATCGGATTTCCAGGGAAGAGGGAGATGTGCACAACACCGCCAGAATGAGCAAGCAGCCAAACTTCGATTACAGCCCTGCCACCCAGTGCCACTACATTAAAAAAGTTATTTTGCTTTCAGGAGATTTAATATCATGGCGTTACCAATAAAGGAAGGTACAATAGAGTTGTCAAGAAAAATGAGAAATAATCCCAGCTACGGGCCTGGCCAAAGCCAGGCCGGGCTGTGCTGAAGCACAGCAAAGAGACGCATCCAGTGACCCAGCAGCCTTGCACCCCATTGCTGCTCTGTGAATAGCTAATAAATACAGCACATTTTCCACATGCATTGCAGAAAATAACCCGGCACACTAACAATGGGGTGGATTCCCACCTGACGATCAAAATTAGCCGTCGCAGTTGGGAAGTTCGCTCAAGAAAAAGCTCAGAATAGCAGAGGTAGCACTTCTGGCAGCTTGGACCCTTGCGGGCATCTACTTTCAAAGAAAAAGCTGCAGTGTAAGAATTATGCAGACAGTGATGTATTTGAGTCCTGTCTGCTCTCATTATCCCGGGCATGGTATTTCTGCCCTGGAGGGAAAACAAATTGAACAAGAATTCAAAGTTTCCGAAATTTCCCAAGTAACTTTACGGCGCCGTGCGCAACGCACTTGCTCCCTAAGTAAATTAAGCGGCTGGTTTCAAAGCCAGTGCGTTTTATTACAGCAGACTGCCATAACATTCGCCCTTCAGGGAGGAAATCCTGCAGGAAACCTCACCATTCCTTTACAGATGCCATTTAGGATCTGGAAGGGGGAAAACCCTGGCAGCAGCCCCGTAAACGTTACCATCACATCTCGTCCTATACGGTTTCCCTCAGCTCTTGCTTAGACAGAGGACCAACGTGTATATTCTGACCTCTGGCAGTTTTACTAAAAGACAGAGCAAAGTAGCAGGAATTGCAGTCACGATTAATAAAGATCCTGTTTGATGCTAGTGTGCTCTGGTGAGCAAAATGCTGTTTTATTTATTTATTTTTTTTATTTTCTTTACCATATTTTATTTGCAAGAGGTACACGACTGCTTGGGTACCATCCAGTAGATAAGAGGAAAATTTTGCTTCATTATATCACATTACATCACTCATTTGCTTCAATTTTCTTTGTCATGAGCTTATAGGAGGAAGAAAGCAACCATTAAAAAAATTAGAAACCGTTCCTCATGAAAAAAAAAAACAAAACAGGGTCGGCGATTTTCCAAGCCTGAGTAAATTACACCAGATGTCAACTCTTAGAAATGCCGGGCTGTCATTATTATGACATAAATAAGCATTTCGGTCAGCTGTTTTTATCAGCTGGGAAAACAAGCTACGAGACAAGATCAACAGTCAACATAAAACGGTGTCCAAAAATCCTGCCAACATTACTAAATTGCATAGCTCAGTCTTGCCATGCAGGTGAAGTCATTCGTACCCCCCCAGACGAACCCCTAGAGACACAACAAGAGCAGTTGGGGCTTAATACAGGACTTTACAAGCGTGGATTTCAACAGCTTTAATGGCCTCGTCAACTGGCCAACCCATCTCAAGTGCAGAGATGTCCAAATGGCAAAACCTGGAGCTCTATTTCACCTCCTCGTTGCTCCTCACCTGCGCGAGGAAGGCGCAGTGCCATGCAAAGCACGTACCAGAAGGGTGAAGCTTTGCCAAAGGTCAGTAATTCTGGTTATAGGGTTTTGTCTCCTATTCAGGGCTGCTCAACAGTGCTGAGAACAAATAATGCTAAATCCAACTGTATAATTTAAGCGTGCATAATTTCCCGTTGAGGAAAAGTTTTTGAGTATAGCAGGTATTTAATATAACCAATGCACGTGAACCCATGGCTGAAGCCTCGTAAGAAAGGGTAAAACAAAGAAATATCACCCCCCTCCTAATAAAACTTGCTGAGGCACAGATTTTGTGTAGGACAAACACTTTTTTTGGTGATAGTGCATGAATTTATCTCCTCATACAGTCGTGTGGCACACCAGCACTGGTCGCCCAACAGCCACATTCCTCATCTCTGTGCCTTTGGCATGCTGAGGATGCCCAGGCATGATTTGGGAACCCCGTCACATGCAGGATACGCCCCAGAAATGCTTCTTCTCCTGGAGAATGCTCCGTGAACTCTATTTCAATGCCTCACTTGGGTAAAAGAAGCAAGCTCTGGGTATTGCTGCATGTAAATGAAATTTTACTGAGGACAAAATAAGGCAATGAAGAAGGAATGTGTACAACTAAACATTCACAGCCTAGCTCAGAAGTATATTAGAGTGTACACAAAAATATAGGAAACAGCTTAATTAATCAATACGGAGTATGTGAACAGATTTGGAGATATTTAGTTACCCAAACAGGGTTTATTACGCAGTGCAGATTTAGTGAATCCAAGTGCTTCAGCTGTTGCTGCAGATGATGACAGAGCCTCCTCATCCTCCAGCTGAGGTGGGAGATACCCAGCATCATTTGGATTCGTTGTTCAAATGATAACATGCTAAATAAACACAGAGCTGTGTATTTTTCCATTTTAGGATTTCTGCAGATGACTGGTGCTTCGAAAAAGTGCTTTCCTATAGGTATTAAATTTTACATACCGCATTTTTCTTCAGCATCTGAAGAAACACCGTGGTTAGTAAACACTACACAGCATTCTGCTCTGCATCTCCTGATCCAAAGCCCCCTAAAGTCAAGAAGATATTTTCTCTTTTGGTTTCAGTAGATGCTGGATTAGGCCCATGAATTGTATTAATCCTAAAATCACCGGCATTTATTCTTTCGTCAAATGCTAAATTTGTACGTCGATTCACTGATGTGCATCAACATCTCAAAGATCACTTAGAAGGCAGGGGACAAATCCATTCCTTATAAGTCTCAGATAGTGTCACAACAACCTCAGTGAATGGGAAAAAAAATCACACATATATAAATTATTTCTCTCCCAGTGCCACCTTTTTTTTCTTCTTTTTTTTTTCTTTTTTTTTTTTTTAAAGAGATCCACCAAAATAATCTGAAGAGCGTTGGAGAATATCACTTGAGCATAAATACAGATTTTCATCAGACTCTTTCTGACTTCGCTGTGAAAGATAACATTGAGCTTGTGAAAAGAGTTAATTATGCATTAAAAGGGCACACCGGGAGTTAAGGCTACCTTCAAAATTCGGAAGCAAAGCTAATTCTGGCATGAATGATTCTATAAATATCACGCAGTTTAAGCCCAGAAATAGGTTGTTTTATAATTGGTTTATTCTCTGGAGACGTTTCTGGGGATTTTAAAGACGGGAGCACATATTCTGTTGGCTTCGGGAGAGCTATGGGATCCGAATGTGGGGTTTAGGGAGCCAATTTTGGTTTGACGTTTTTGTTTCCAAACACCACCCCCTTAGACACCAATCCCATTAGGCAAGGCTATGTTTATAACATTTTATAAAAAAATCTCTTATGACTTCTCTTTGTATTGATTCTGCAACACAAATTAACAAGAAACCTTGTTCTCGCTGCTTTATACATGTTTTCAACAAGGAATAAGGAAAAAAAAACACACAGAAAAGCAAGAAAACCCTTAGGTTGTATATAATTAAGACAAAAAGTCATAAAAAATCATTAAATGAAAAAAAAAAAGAAAGAAATAAACCTCAGGTAATGATTTTCATTTAGACTGAGAAATCTTCCAACCGTTCTGACTGCGCAAAAAGACCTCGAGGAAGGAAAAGCAAATTTACAGCTGTCTTCAGGTACCTTCGTGCTGCCAGCATGCCAAAAGCACCTGCTGCAGGAGTAGGAACCCGATAAGAAAACTCCTGGAAACGGTTGTGTTTTATTTTCCAATTTTTTAGCAGTTGTATAGGGCCCCACATCAAGTCAGGCTGCCATGGGGAGGGCGCTGTGATGGAGAAGGGGCTGGGAGGATGCTGGGGGCAGGACACCCACCACGGGCACCCAAAATGTGGCACCACCAGCAAGGGGCTTCCAGCTCAGCACCTTTATTAGCACTTTAGAAATGTTTAAACCTTCATGAAACATCTGCAAGAAGCCTGTGCCCTGGCTGCCTTCAACACCCAGGCCAAATTTTCTAGGCTTTCAGGCCTTCAGACCTGATTCTTCGTGCTCCTCACAGTGTTCAAAGTGTCTCACCTAACAGATTTTATGAAACCACAGCATCATTCAGGCTGCAAAGACCTCTAAGATCATCTAACCTAGTTCCTTTTGTCCCTTTGCATCCCATTTTTCTCTCTATTTTGCTCCTTTTAATGAAGGGTTCAGGTTAGCGAGCTCTGCAGTCAAACCAAATCCACTGCCTCTGACTGGATCTGGCCCCAAAGCATCAAAAAGAGCAGCAGTCATATTTTTTCCTTCCAACTTCCCACCCCAGCTGAAGCCTGTCCTGAGGATGACATTTCTGCTGAGACCAACTGTTCGCTAATGGACTCTATCCTTTTATGTTTTGTCTCAAAAAAAAAAAAAAAAAAAAAAAAAAATTGCATTTCTAGTGGAAATTACTCGAAGAACAGTCCATAAAGGGTAATTGCCTTTTTTTTTTTTTTTTTCCAAAGGTGATCCATGCAGCCTGCCCATTCATCGTCGCTTCACAGGGATCCTAAGACCAGAGAAATGCTCGCCTTTCTTTTTGAAGGAAAGGGAAAAATAGCAAACAGCTTGATCCTTATAACTAGGATCATATAGGGTGTTATTCCACTAACAATTACATTTCTTTCTATTTATGGACAAAAGATGTTAGCTGATTTTTTTTTAACTTAAAAAAATCAAATGAATGCTGCTACTGAACCATTCTTCCTGCACAGATCCTGGGATGGGGAGGAAGGAAAGACTTTAGCATTTACAAATCCAGAGCGACTGTAGCCAAATACGTCATATTCCTGAATACGGCTCATTCTCACTTAAAAACAACCCTGAACAGAAGGATGAAACTGAAGGAAATCCCCATCCACTCCGTGGAGCACAGGGACTTGATAAAAACACCCAGACATCCCAATTGCTTCGGTTTTGCTCTAATGAACTCTAACCGCAGGCTGTGATGAAGATGTACGATCCCTCGGGCTGCATGCAAGCATGAACTACTCCAGGCTCCAAATCCTTACTCCTGCTGCTTTTTCTCAGCTACCAAGACAACATTCAAAGCAATACGTTGCTCAAAATACTTGAAATCTTTTACAGGACAGTGAAAATGCAGTCAGTAGCTTTGTGGGATAACTGTTGTGCTTTTTTTTTCTCCATATCTGCAATTTCCCTCCCATTCCTGGCACTCTGGGACTTATTCAGAAGACACCGGGGCCACTTGAACTGACCCATAAAAAAATATGTTTCCACTAGTTAACTCTTTCAATAAATGCCATTAGTTATGGCACTTTTTGACAGACGAACTGCCTCCATCCCCTAGGAGCTTTCCTACCCAGCACTTAGCCTCTTAAATATTAGGCCGAACGAAAAACTCGATGGCTTCAGAAAGTGCAGAAAATTTGAATCCCAATTTGACACCACAAGGTATTTCCTTAGATTAAAAGTATACATCCAGATGTCAATAAGTTCACAAAACTCAGAAAAAAAAAGCAGAAATCAGATTTTACAGAGGCAGTGGAAGCTCTCAGCCAGGCCAAAGGGAGTGTGGAGGAGTAGGCCTCATGGCGACCCGAGCATGAGGTGCTGGCTTTTCCTTACTTCACAACAATTATTTCTGTTTCTGGAACACAAAGGAGCCTTCTCCAGATGAAACAGGCCTCCTCGAGGTCCAAGCACCTCTAATGAAGGTGCGTCCTCTCTTGAAATGTTGCCAAGGGAGAATGGAAATATCTTCATTTTCATGGCGCTGGACCTGCCAGGCCAATACAGATGTGACAACATTGCATTCATTGCCAGTGTGTAGGATGGTTTTGAGAAGAAATAGGTGTTTTCAGGGATTCCCTGGCATCAGAACAACCTTTTCTTTTACCAGGATGTTGGCCGTGCCCCGTCACGTTTCCTTTTCCCTGCTCATGTCTGCCACAGGCCCTGATGGTGCAGCAGCGGCAGGCGACGTGCTGTGCAAGACAATCAGCGAAACCACCTCCGTGACCAACCTGCTCACTCACCAGAGACACTAAGTAAAGTTCAAGCACTGGCAACACTATTTACTGAGCTGCAGAACGGATGACAGTGTATAATATTGTCTATTATTCCAGATAAGAAAAGGATGAGGAGCAGTAAATCAGGCAGGATACAGGGACCAGCTACAGCGGGAATTATCAGTGAGGTAAAATATTTTGGTTTGTAAATATCTTAACACAAATCCACACCGAAAGGCGGTAAGAAGTGCCAGGAATCCTCGTGATCGCTGTTATATTGGCGTTTTGTCACGGTGGGTAGCACGATAAGGTCTTGAGCCTGTGTTTGTACACGCCTGGAGCTCGCAGTAATACAGGTAATAACAACAGCAAATGCGGTGATGTAACTTTTATTTTGCATGCCTGGTCTAATGAAAATCTGTCCCTGGGGAGCTCAGCACACATATACTGGGGGGAGAGAAGAGCATAAAGTGTACACAACTGTAAATGTCAATGGCAAGGCAGCGCTCGCGATGGCACCCAGGGGCATAACGAGAAGCAGCGGAATAACATTAAGAAAGGGGAAATTTAGGGTTTTTCCCGAAAGACGGATAGTGATACCAGTGAGTTGTGTGCGAGGGACACTCCAGCAATCCCCCAGCTAATGCGGTGGGAAAACACCACCACTTAAAACACTTTACAAGTACCTAGGGGCAGTGGGAAGGAGCAAAAACCAACCCAAACCCATAAAACTGGCTGCTGGGAACGGCGGTACATTAGCAGAGTGGCACCAGAGGACACAACAACTCCTTCCAGCTCTAATTTCAGTCATTTCGTAGGGCAAACCTTGACCCAGAAATTATTTGCTGATTCACCATGACCGCCAAAACAACCCTCTTATATTCAAGCAGTTAACCTCAGCTGCAAGTCCCTTGTACTCTGGCACAGCTGAGCGTGTAACTTCATCACCAAAAGCACAAATAAAGATCCTCCTGCCACATTTATTCCTATGTTTTTCGGACGATTTTCTTCTTTAAAAGGTCAGTATGAAAAAAAATATATCTTGAATTCTACCAATTAAAATGCGACAGTGAAAAGACCTAAGGACGATAAACCAACAGGATGCTGTTTTTATTGATGCCACCTATTTCTTTGCAATTATTTGAGTACAAGAAATGTTATTTCATTAACCGTCCTAGGTATATATTCTGCAAGACGCTGCTGTTTTGTTTCTGGCATTCTGCTCTATGCTGACAAATGGACAGGATTATCGAGCTTATGGGGAGAGAGACATTATTTTAAGGGATGGAGGGGCAACATGCCTCCTTCACCCCGGTCCAAGGCAATGGCTATCACCATCGCTCTTAAATTAATCGCAGCAGCTGAGCCAGGTCAGCAGTGACCCCAGCTAAGAGCCCGGGAACGCACACCATTCATTACAGACACGCTTGCAACCAAGGGTGAATAAGGGAATATTTTCTCTTGGTGTTTTCTCCTGGACCAGCAGAACAAAGCCGTAACTTGTAATCACGGGCGCAGAATCTGGGAGAGCAAATGGGCTGGAATAGAGACATAAACCATGCAGAATGTGCGGGGACAGAGGACCTGCACCTCTGCATCGAAACTCGCTGTAATTACAGCTCTCCTGCTCCTGGAAGGCAAAATCAATACGGAGTTAATGGGGCTGCGATCCTGCCCACGCAGCAGAGGGGAGAAGAGCCGTGGCCGTGCCGATATGCACCCTACAGCCCAGCAGAGCGATGCTGGGGTGATTTCCCCAGGCCACAACAGCCCCAAGCAATGGGAAATCCTAGGGAAAACCATAGGAGGTGTGATACAGAGCTGGCTGCCATGTGCTGTCCCTGCTTTGGGAACAGCCTTTTTCCAGATACGGGGGTTGCCTGGCACTAATCTCTAATCTTTCCATCTTAGCACCGGCTTTTGACTCGCTTCTTGTGTTTGTTTTCGGCTGCCTTTTTGCTTTTTTACTCTAAATTGTTACAGAACAGGATGCGTTTGCGCGTTTCTTTTATGCAACGCACTAAAATGTTGCTGAATAGCAAACACTCCTTAACTTGCTTGGCTTATAAATGAAAAATAAAAGCATAAAACAGCGAGGGACGGGTCTCTGTGAAGGCAGAAGACCCATTTTTCAAAAGCTGGTGAACGCAACCACCAGCCAGAGGGCTGTGTAACCCCGTGCAGTGAAACTATAGTTTTCACACCGGTGAAAATGGACATTTTTGAGTCTTTTTGGACCCCAGGCACTGAGAAATGGAAACCCCAATCCATGGATATGTGTCCATCCCTGCCAGAAAGCTCCTATTTTTTTTTTTATTTGCATGCATTCTTCTTAACAGCGATTAAAAATAATAATAATCATGGAAAATGTCAAAAAATCGCATAAATCTGTACACCCCACTGCCGAGCTGCAGAAGGGAAATTTGTGTTCACAAATGGCACCGGGCCAACATAGCTGCGGATGGTAAAAGACCATATTGCCCACGTATCCCTCTGCATAAGAGGCAATTAAAATATGATGCTAAGAAATGCTAAAGAAAACGAGGGAAGCACAAGCATTTGTTGTGCTTTATTTTTTTTTATATATACGAAATAATACAATAAAAATAAAACCCAATTAAAAAAGACTCTGCCAATGCTGCAAAAATCTTATGGCTCGTTACAAGCCATCGGAAATCGAAGGCAGACAGACACCCAAATTATCTCCCGGCTTGAACCAAGTGTGCTCAGACCGAGTCCTGGAATGAATGACTTCTGGGTTTATGCCAGGCTACAGCTGGATCCCACCTCGGTAAACTTTTACGAGCCATTCCAAAATTTCTCGTGGCTCATTTTGTCGTGCATCAGCGGAGGAAAAGGTCCTTGCCCTAATGAAATAGGTGCTCGCAATAAATGCTCAGCAGCTGGTTATATGACTGGACACATCGCTTAGCTCCTTCCATATGCTCTTATTTCCCTATGTGAGTGGATAAAAGACCTTCAGAGGTTTGGGGAGCAAAATTATATTTGGCATAGAACCTCCCTAAAATTAAATATGATTTTCTGCCTCTATTTCCGTACCCGTTTTTTTTTTTCTTATCTCGAGTATTTTTGAACTGCCAGTCACTCGAACCATCCCGACTTCCAGAGTTTAGATGCGAAAGCATAAAATACCGAGCTCAGTCAAAAGAAATTAATGAGTGTTTGCTTTTTCAAGGGTATTCTCTGGCGAATAACACCAGCGAACCGATTGCGCGCCGGGCAAATTGCTGGCTGGGGTGATTAAATCAGAGCTTCTCAGAAGCAACACGCCTGTCAGACTTCATCGAATTTGGTTACGTTAACACAGTTTTACTTTCTTAAAATGTAATTAGCAATAAATTCAATGAGAGGCTTAGATAACATCGTTCAAAATAAATAGGAAATGAGAAAACGCCGGGAGGGACAAGAAGGCGCTGCAGGCAAAGCGCACCAGGGGGAGGAAAGCACACCAACCCAGCAGGTTTTTGGTGGTTTTTAAACATTTTATAATTAAATATATATATATAAATCATGTATAAATAGGTATATATCTATAAATACGTCTGTATAATTCGAAGGAAAAGCCACGTAAGGTTTTTTCTAAAAAGACCCCGTGAAATGCTGCAAAGAGCACCGAAGGCTGCATTGCTCCGCGGGGGCAAGCGGTGCTCGGTGCAGCCAGGAAAAGTCTCTCCTTGTCCTGAAGGACTTCCAGGACTTTAGGAACACGACTTATTCATAAGCTTTTAACTAGTCTTAGGATTAGAGGCCCCTGCATTTGACCGAGCCAACTTAATTCTCTTGTGTCTGTAAGGAAATGCTCTCGGGGTGTCCACGGGATTGGCTTCCTGCAATTAATCCCGATTCTCGGCTAATTCTAAAATCTTATTAAGCTCAGAAAGGGGCTGGCGGGACAGCTGCCTGGCAGCATCCATCACAGCAAGAGTCTGAGGGACATCCCCAGCCCGGGCTGCAACCCGCAGCTTCCCTCTGCTGCCTGCAGCCTGCCTTTACTGCAGCAAACCCACCCCAAAAATAAATAGGAACAGAAGATGTTGGTGCTTCAGCACAATGATGTTTGGACTCTTTTTTTTTTTTAACAAGCATATTTAGGCTCTGCACTCGACTGCAGCTCCGATGAGGTTTTTAAACAGCTGGAAACTTCAGAAAACTTCAGTAGGGATGCTGGATATAATGAACACTTAAGCGGAGCCGCAGAAAACCCGTGCTGAAAATAAACTCATGAATATGCAGGAGATCGACTAAAGTTTGTTGCGGGATATTGGGGGGAGCAGTTACACTTAAATAGCGGGTAAAGAAACAGAGAGCAAGCAAAAAACGTGAGGGTTTTGGTTAAAACCAAATTCAGGGGATGTATTTATGCATTTATTTATGCGTTCCCCCTCCAAAAAAGCCACGGGGCCAAAACCACCGGTGGCATCCAAAGCTCAGGCAAGCCAACCCTGGCTGGCTGCTGAAAGAAAACGTGCAGAAGAGGTGTTTGGGGACACGGGGCTGAAAAGGAAGCCTTGCACTCCGAGCCAGCTTAGGAGGATCTCAATTACACCTGAAATGCTATCGGTAATTTCTCGCTCTGTTTATTTGCTCCCCAAAATTGATTGTTGGAGTGGCGTGTGGCTGCGCAGGGAATCGGATCGGTGCCGTGGGATGGGAGCAGGCTGTGCTAAAGAGCTGCACGGCTCCTGGCGGCTGCAGGAGGAGATGCTGAGGACAGGCAGCAGCGCTCGGGGACTGTCTGACATGCAAAAAATAAAACGCCAGTGTACAGACACCGCCGTGGACTGTTATCACCTGGCAGCTGGTAGGGGATGAGAGGAGGCATGGAGCTGAGGAGCGAGCTTGGTCCTGCTCTGCGATCTGAATATTGTCCTAAAAAACGTCATTCCCCTCTTCCAGCTCCTCGAAGATGAAGATTTATGAAAAGGGAGACCACTTCAGCAACCCCAGGCTGCTAATCGATGGGTTGAGGACAGCGGAAAGTAAAAGGAATGATTTCCAAGTGGGAAGTTTCCATGCGTAAACGAAGGGCTGCTGAGCTCTCACGTGGGTGCAGGAGTTTCAAGGAGGCTCACGCTTCACCAAAACCACAACTTTACGTTTGACAACATCTGCATGGAGGTTTAATACCCTTGCATTTATGTACATCAACCTCACAGCTTTCATTAACCCGTCTTTGCACTCAAAACTGGTGAAACCCCTGCTCCCGATGCTGCTCCTCGTCCTACTCACCCAGGATCTGGGATGCTCTGGGATCACGCTGCCCACCTCCCGCTGCTGTAAGCACAAATCCTGCGGCACAGACCTTCACACCCCATACCCAAAGCATCCTTACTTTGCTCTCAGCGAGTTCACACAGCGCTGGATGCTGCTCCTCACCTCCTCCAGTATTTCTCCAAGTTGGACTTGCCCGGGTTCGCCTTCTCCGCATTATTTGTGTCTTCAGCTCCAACAGCACTGCTACTCCCTTTTACAACCCTGCTGTTCTTTCCTTTTCCTTTATTTAATTATTATTTTTTTTAATTGCAAGATGTTCCCCAGTCAAAACAATTCCAGGAGAGGCATTAGAGCACGGAGGACTAAATAACAAAGAAAAGCACGGAAAGCCACGTGCGATGAAATCTGGCAGCGCCGCAAAATTAAAACAGAGCGAGGCAGAATTGGAGATGAGTGA
The DNA here is from genome assembly GCF_963932015.1 of Anas acuta. Classification (NCBI taxonomy): domain Eukaryota; kingdom Metazoa; phylum Chordata; class Aves; order Anseriformes; family Anatidae; genus Anas; species Anas acuta. Next base: position 28,566,759 of record NC_089016.1, on the reverse strand, counting down.
ATTATTTACAGCGAGCAATTTGTCTTCCTGTCTGCTCCCAGACAAGGCACTGGGTTGTTTCCTCCGGCTCATTCAAGAGATGGGAACAAAACGCTACTTTGGGATTCCCTGCTACACGCTAAAAGGCTGATAGAAATTCAACCTACAGGTCACCTAGGATTACGTCTGCTTCTTATTGAACGAGTATGGAAGCATTTTGATGGTGAAAATTTGGATAATCTGGTTTCTATCCAGCAATGCCCATGGTTTGGGGCTTCGGCACCATGTACCCAGTGCAGCTGGCTCCCATCAGGGCACAATAATTAGCAGAAATAACAGAAATAATATAAATATCGTTGTGCTCCTAGGCAGAATGAGCACTTTGAACCATCTTGTTCTCAGTTTATAGGAGGAATAGAGGAGAAACTTGGAAATTATTGCACTTGCTGGCTCCAACGTCCTTAAATCCCTAATTCGAGGCCAAATCGTAACGGCGATCAGAAAACTGACAAACCTATTTTGAAGACGCTTACGCAACTTCAAAATGAAATTGGGCTTCAGCAAGCTACGAATTTGGGGACAAGAAAGTAGGGCACTGCCACAGACAGCTGGAGCAAACCCACAGAATTAAAACCTCCGCTCCATAAACCAGCGGGGATTAAAACGCAGACCTGGCAGTTCTCAACCCAAAGCGTCCCCTCTTTCTATTAAGTTTTGATTTTTTTATTTTTTTTTGCAAGCAGCTCTGCCACATTCAGATGTTTCCTCTGGTATTAAAAAACAATGCTGTGCTTATCAGGACTACCGCGACGCCAGCAATTTGCAAGGAACGTGTTTAGAAATGCACCGACTGTTTACCCCAACACATCAAATTAAGGGGAAATATATTTAGGAACAGATTTGTGCTGCTTTGGCTGGTGTGATTATAAATTATTTTGTCAGCCTCACTGCCTAATTGCTAAAGGATAAGGATCTCTTAAGGGAAAAAGCAAATATTAGAACAAGCGGAGAGCAGGCTTAGTGCCTGGAAAGCACATGAGTGTGAACCAGCCCCTCGATCTCTGGCTCACCCTCGCCATCATCACAGTGTTTTTTGGAGAAATCTTCTCTTTCCGTTTCTTCTTTCCAGCCCGATGAGTCAACGTGGGGCTTTGCACAAAGAGAAACGGGAGGGAGCTTTTCAAGGCTGGGTTTTCACTGTGTAAATCTCCGATTTGGAAGAAAACCACCGTTCAGTCACTCACCCAAAGGAAATATTACAGGTCAGAAGTATTTTTTCCTGCTAGAAATGCAAAACAGGCAACTTCTCTCTTTCAATGTGCATTAAACACCCTTTGTCTTTTCACTTTGGTTGCAGCATTTGATGGCCAAATGCTTGGTCATGGCACGTCGGCGCCCGTGGGGAAAATTACTCTTTAGCATCACCCTAAACCAAAGGTAAATACAGCTGTATACATCTCAATAAATAAATAAATAAACAAATAAATAATAAAAACCAATCTCCTTTGACTGAATCCATCCCTCTGTGCATGTCATACGCCACGGGCCGATTTTTCAACCTGCGTTGACGTTAGGCACAACCGCACGGAGCATTGCGAGTACCTCTCCCCGGTCCTTTACCAGATTGTACAGAAGTTTAAAAAAAAAAAAAAAGTCAACTGAAATGTTCATGATTCAGCAAAATCACTGATTTATTTTATTTTTTTTTAATATCCTGCAACTTATTTTTTGCTCAAAATTTAGAAATGAAGTCTGTTCTTCTTGGTTTTTATTTAATATTAGTGCCTTCTGCATACCGTGATTCTTAAGGACGTCCAAACCATAAATGTAGAGTTAAATATAAAAAGATAAAACGCCGTGTAAAGATATCACGCACTTTAGGTGAAGATGGACTGCATGAAACCAACCTCATCCCGGCGCAGAGCTAAAAGCTTCAAAAGTTGCATGTGCAGAAGCGCAAAGCATTACCATGATAATGCTGCAAATATTGCTCATATTAGAAGGAAGATGGGTGTTTTAAGATGGGATCTTTCTTTCCAAAGCCAAGCAGAGTTTATGTTTTCTTGCACAGGGACAGGAGCCTACAAATATTTTGGCTCCTTCCCTTTAGGTCCCATTGCGCCGGGGCACGGCAGCAGCCGGTATCGGTTCCCTGTGGCCGCCCACAACCTTGGGTTTCTCCTTCCCCGGCTCTTTATGGCTTCTCTCGGAGATACCCGGGAACACAGAGCTCTACTAATCAGTGTCATAGCTCGTTAATTTGGTTTATTGGTCTCTGGGTAAGCCTCGCATGCTGCACCGTTCGGCAGGCGCCGAGTCTTTATCATTAAGAGATAACTGCCCAGAGCTCCCGCTCGGCGTGTTGCCTGCTGCATTAAGTGGCTTAATAGTACCGCTAAATTTATCCTAAATGAAAAGGTGGCCGGAACATTCATCACCTCGAACAAGGTTTAATCAAATCCCATAACATAATGAACCTGCCCAGGTTTGACACCGTAACCTTTGAGGGTTTCTATGCGCTCAGCAGCGAGGTATCGGACGTGGACGATGCTCTTCGGTTCTCACACTACTCAAGATAAATAGCTGGAAAAAGCTCTTGGAACTTGTGCCACGCGAGTATTTTGATGGGCACAATTACCGTGCTTCCCTGATAATGACACGTCTTCCAGCTTCATTAGTTCAAGGGATATTTACGGAGAGAATGACCCCCAAACAGTTCTGGTCTCAGAAATGCGGATAATTAATATTAAGAGAAAGTATCGATCCACGAGCCATCAGAAACTTTTCTGCTCTTAAAGGTTAAGCTTGGAGCTTGTTTCTATCCTTCCCTAATAAGTAATACATTTAAAGGTTAAAGATCTCTTTCTCGACGGTCTTCTCCTTAAGTAGTATCTTTAAAGGTTACTAGCATTGTTTCTAGAGGCCACTTCACTAAATAGTGGCGACAGTCACTTTGATTTTACCTTTGCTTCTTTTAAACCACTCAGTATCGATTCCGACACGAGATGCTCCTGGACATCGTTCATATTTACTTTCCCAACTTGGATAAATTCTCTGAACGTTCATCATAGTTTCAGAAACAACGCTATTTTACCCTACTTTGCTCCATCTGGCAAGATAAGAAAAAACAATTTTATCTTTCCTCCAATCTCACTTTCCAGTCTACGCAGCTCATCTTTCCCTGCTGCCATAACATTTACATATATCTGAAGAGTTCCAGCCTCCACGGTGCTTTACAAACATTAGCTAATTACATAAATTACCACGTTTTTCACACTTGGCAAATATCACGTTAAAATCCAGCTCAACCACCCTGCTGGCTCTCCAGCCTTGCCGTACAGAAACGTCACCAGGCAGTGCGATGGAGTTAGCAGAGGAAAGCTTCTCCTGATTTTTTTTTTATACTCATCGATTCAGCCATCGTCCCTACTGGAAGGAGAGATTTGGGGGATGGCAGTTTGTTTGACTGTCTGGCTTAGCTCTATCACCTTGATTTTCCCCCAAAACCACCACCAGAAGGACAGTTTCGGTATGCAGAAGTGCCTCAATTAGCAATTTTGTTCGAATTTTGGTAGCAGTGCTCTCAGGGAGTTGATACCCAAGAAGGATGCTCAGCATCCCAGCAGGACAGGGGACAGCAACGTCCCCTTGCCAGCACCTTGCGCACCCTGCTGCTTTCTTAGGTAGATTTAAGCTTCGTTGGCAAGAAATTGGATAATTACCATGCTCGTTTGGGAGAAAAATGCCTCCCGTGCCAGCTAAATGTCTGACATATGATGATGAAAGGCTCTAAGCAGGATAGATGGCACCTACTTGAAGCAGCCTGTCCAGCCTTAAAAGAAACATCCTCGCTTGCTATTGCTTCGTCATAAAGGGTCCAATCCATCCTCATCCTTCAGGGAGCCCGCGGCGTTGCACCGGCGTGATGTACAGCTCAGCAACAATTCCTGCGAAGCTTTGGATGCATTTATGGCACATTTTAATGTACGTTTCGCAGCAGAGCAATTTTAAGCAGCTGAGCTAAATGCAGCCTGACAGAATGGTTGATCTCCGTGGCTCTGCAGCGCAAAGCAGCCTTCAGACCCAGATGCTAAGGAAAGAAAAAAGTATAAAAAGTATTTTATTTTTTTTTCCAGTGGCAGCATCTGGCTCCGGCGTGTCACCGAGCATCCCAAGGCAAGTGTCTTCCAGTCTGCATCCTCCTCCTCCGCAGCAGAAAACAATTTGGGGATCAAAATGGGAGTGAGGAGGAGAGGAACGAGTAACATCTTACCCTAAAAATGATGAAAGCTTTGTGACACAGGTTGCTGAAGAGCTGATAGTTTGGTGATGACGTTAATTTGGAGACCCTTCAACATCATTTAAGATTCCAGCTGAGCAGCAAACCTTTGTGTAGGTGATGGAAAACTTCAGACACGAGATTTGTTTTCTTTAGGTCCCAGGTTAATGCAAAGCATCCCATACAAGAGCAGGCAGTTGGATGCCTAACTTCGATTGTCTAAGTCTTTTGCATAAAATAATTTAGAAAAGGGACAGAAAAACTGCATAAAAAAAATCAATCTGATAGAAAAAGTACGGGTAGCCCAGAAGGATCCATCTATTAGGACATTTAGTGGCACTCAGCCCCGTAGGCGCCGTTCTCCATTACAAAATGTTAACGAGTTTGAAGACAATTAAAAACGGAGCTAGCTGATGGGATGCTGACCGCATTGTGCCCTTGTCTGGGCTCCTCACAACATCAGGCTTAGCCACGAACCCAGCTCAGCCATCGGGGTCCAGCACCGCAGCCCCCTGGGCAGCCCTCCACAACCCCACAGCCAGACTTGCTCCAAAATCAGGCAATTTCTGTCCCCGTTTTTGTCCAACTTCAACACCACCCTGCAGCCCTGAGCGGGTCCAAGTGGCCATGAATATGCAGCATCTCCAGAAGCCACGGTTGTGAGGTGCTTAAGCAGTGTGAAATTAAATGATTTGTTCGGGGCGGAGGTCCTGCTACCCGCCAGCCTACCCCTTTTGACAGCGAGAGACGCTCGCCGTAGCTGCAGAGAGTTCAAGATGTTGCGTATTACAAAGATTTTCCTAGGAATAATTGACCACATGAGGCAAGAAGCAGGGAAGAGTTTTGCTCGGTGAATGTTAAACAACACAATTATTCAGCGTAACGAGCTAAGGCTAATAGGAAAGAGCTGCAAATGTGGTATTCAAGGGTACAACCCACGGCTAGCACTCGCTTAAGCCAAATTCTCCTTCGTTAAATTTGAAACAAAAGCCTCTGTTTTCCTACCGTGATGAAGACAATGAAGAATCTTCTTCCCGCAGTTTATTTACGGCACTTCCAAAAACCTCATAAATGTCAGAGATGTTGGGTAGCAAACATTACGGGGCATGACGACAATGAACTTTTTATTTATGAAGACAAAGATGTGCACCCATGAAATGATAGAAAAAAGGGATTTTTTAGCATTCTCCTAATCTTCACGCCAGGTTTCCATGCAAAGCCTCTTCTACAGGATAATTGATGGGAGTTTTATATAAAATAATGTTTTAAAGGTGACTTTCTAGGTGCTTTTTGTGATGTCCTCACCTGCACTCTCCCTCCACCGCTGCTCCGTGGGTCTAATTTGTCAACGAAATGAAACACGGCGCAAAATAGTGACTTCAAGCAGTGCTTTGGGATCACACTTGTTCTCTTTAACAAGTTTTTTTTTTTTTTTTACAGAAAGGTTTTCTTTTAGAAGACAAAAAGGTTGGCAATTTGTTTAGCTTGAAGCTGCAAGTCTTGGACTTTTTTGTTTCCCAGCCGCCTGCTGTGGAAACGGTCCCCTTCTTTGACCTCTGCCGACGAAGGTTTGGTAATTGTCCCATTGTTTTTGAACAACGTGCTCAGTGTTTTTTCTAGAAGGAGAAGCTGTAGGTGCAGGTATTTCTTTGACAAAACTCTACTAAGCGTTGGACGCGTCCTTCTTAGCAAAGAAGGCTATTTTCAAACGAAATAAACTAGAAATGAGTCTCTTAGTAGGAACAAGCCACACGTTAGTCAAAAGAGAGGGCAAAAAAGGGCATTTTTAGCTTTCATGTTGAATTAGGTTCATGCACGGAATGTAATGGCAACAGACATATGCACACCTACGTGCGCATCCTTCCCATCACTGCTCTCTCTTTTGGCCAAACTGGACGCTACACATAATTAATTCATAGGAAAAGAAAATCGGGAATCATGTAGAAAGCTTTGAAAGAAGATTTCGTCCTGAAATAACTCTTGGTCGCTTGCCACCAAGAGGCCAGCAGTGGTTATTTCTAATAACCAGCCAGCGGTGATTACGAGCCCCCGTGCCTTTCGCCGGTTTCTCAGATCAAATTCTCCTCTTAATTGTCTCAGCCACGTCTGCGTTGCGATTTACAGTGAAATCTCTTTTAGGCAGGGAACTGTATTTCTGTCCCAGTCCTCCCCGTTATCAATTCTGAGCTGACTGAGGTCTCCAGTCCCACAGCCCCATCAATATTAAGCAATAATCACGATAATAGTAATTCACGTCGAGCATCTTCCATTTGCTTGGCCGTCTCCGTCACGTTATTAAATTAATCGATCTGCCAGCATCAAAGAAAAATAGCAGCGAGACAGAAATCTTATTAAACCGGAGATAAAAATTTAAACAATTCTGCAAACGACCAAGGCAAAGTCTTGGGTCTCTTCTGTGCGCGGCTCAAACCCGGTTAGCAAACCATGACGGCTGGTTATTTGTTTTGATTGCATCAGTCCGTGCTTTTTAAGCGTTTAATTGAATTAATTCTCAGCAAGTGCTGCCAGGAGAAGAAAAACAAGGAGACGGGCAAGACAAAGACTGCAGAAGCGCAACAGGCTGGGTTATCACAACCTTTTCCAAAGGTGAGAAACTGCGTAGGGTTCTTCGCCTCGTTAGGAGTCACATTAAAAAAAAAAAAGGGAAATAGCATTTCGGGGCACGGTCTTTGAAGATGGTTCTGCTTGAAAAAAACTTTTTATTCCTTGAGATTTAGTGAGTTTAGTTCATTTCTGCTATATTTGCTGTTTCTGGTTGCCTTGATGTAGATATTTCAACTCTGTTCCCATCTCACAAGGATTTTATGTGGTACGTGGGTATGGGCACTTCCCTACATCGTCCCTAACTGCAGGACGCGGTCCAGGAGAGCACAGAACAATTCCACATCACTTTTTCTTTCCAGTAAAGACCCACGATACACCCTTAAAACACCTTTTTACGCAGGTGCCAGCCTGCGAGCTTTTGAAACTGATACTCTCCATCAACAGTGGGTGCTTTGGAAAGCCATAGATCTCCTGAGCAGAGGAAGAATTTTGGAGCAGAGGCTCACGGCGGACTCTTTTACCCCACCTGTACAAAATAACTCTACCTATAAGTGCAAATAACCCTATAATACATCCCAAGGTGGGAGCATCCGTGCCCCACCCCATGCAGCGTCGTAACCCGGGTCTTATTTTCTATTTTTGTTCAAAGTGCTTCAAAATGGAAACGATCAGCCTAAAAGGTCACTAACCATGATCAACTGCTCGGTGACATTTTAACTTGAGAGTAAGGAGGGAAAAAGTAAACACGAAGGTTTGGAACAAGATGCGCCAAGACGACAATGCCCTTTGGGCACGGCTTGTAAGACGAAAGCAACTGCAGCAGAGGGAGTTTTGAAATAAATAAATAAAGATCCAGAAGGTTTGATGGCATGAAAGCAAGCAGGGAAGAAAAAGATCAGCCTGACAGGTACTCAGTGGTCCCGACGGATCGGAGATCCTATAAATGTTCCTTAAATTGCGGTTTATCCTAGTCGGTGAGCTTTGGGTGAGCTTTGGGCTCCTGCTTTTGGGCAGCTGTGCAAATGGACGTGGCGAGGATAACGTCCGAAGGGACATCCTGATAAGACACAGATGGGTGGGAATTGCACCTTTCTTTCACGTTCTGAAGTTTGAGCTTTGCAATGTCCTAACGAGCCAGTGAAAATCAATGAAACGAGCTCCAAAACAAGAGCTTATGCAGTGCCGGTAAATGTGAGGAGTAAATAAAAAGGAGCAATCTCCCCCATCTCTCCGAACGCATTCAGAAGTAGCACTCATGAAGCACGAAGCGCAATTAACACCTATTATGTACAATATTATCTTACGAAAGAATATTAGCCCACTCCATCAGGGAAATGGCACAGGTTTTTCTACGAAGGGAATTACGGCATTGAAATGAAACAAATGAACGCTTCCGAAGAAAATGGAGATGTGCTCATCGGAATAAGCAAGACGACAACAGACCTACCTGCACGTGGTGCGTACAACCCCATCAGTAAGATATTTCTTCCCCACCCCTCCTTTCCCTCAGGACCAGCTCTGCTTCTCGTTATTCCCGGAGATTTTTCTATTTAATCATGCCACAGTTATGTTTATTACCGACGTTAATCTGCAATCAGGGAACAGCTTCTGCTGTTCTCTCCGAAGTTGAAGTGGCACTCCTGTTGCTGAAGCCTCCCTGAAAAAAAATCACTGCTTCTCTTTCGAACATTTTTGGGGTGTTTCAGGGCTTATTTTAATGAGATCTCGAAAGGAAATGAGGCTTTTCATTCCCACGTGTATGGGAATATGTGGTGTGTCCACCTGAAAAGCTCACCAATACATTTTTGATGCTTCTCCCCACTTCCCTTAAATGCCATGAAATCTCACAGGGCTGAATATGAGATGGAGAAAGAAGGAGTTGGGTTGAGAATGACCCAGTTGGTGTCCCCACATAGGGAAAACCTACAGCATTGGTAAACTTGTTACAGGACAGGAGAATCTGTGTGGGACCTGCACAGCAGGAAAGCTCCGAGGTGTTGTGGCTCTGCAGCAGGATCAAAATTCACTTTTTGAATCCTATTTATCCATTAGACAAAGCTGTTTTATAAAATTATTCACATTGCTGGTCACACACAGCTCCATTTTGCATAGGAAAATACCGCAGCACCTGATTGCCTTTTATCTTTTTCTCACATGAACCTCCAAGAGATCCGAATACATGGTTTTGTTCACGGTTTTGCTACGATTCACTGATTTTCAGTTAGTGATATACGAGTTTTTTCTTGCCTTTGTTTCTGTCTCCTCACGCCCATGCTGAAATATGGCACGGAAATGTTTTAAAAAAACAACACGGAGTTTTTCTTCTAATGAGATTTCACCCGAGACGCTTTTGTGTGAGTCAATGCACACGGGTAAGCATGCAAGAAAGCAAAAATAAATCCTCGCAGAACTCCTTAAAGTCACAAAAACGTTATTTTGATCCTTTCAGGTATGGCCACCGTGACTTTTTTGCCCTTTATAGTGACACAGGACAAGTTGCAACGGCAATCCTACAGAGGGATTGCCCAGGGGGAACAGAAAACCTTTTGGTGTCTACCTTTTGGTAGACACCACCAAAAAAAACAAAAGGTTTTCTCAGAGAACCACATTCCTTAATGATGCTCAGTAACACAGCTCCAAGTACACCAGAAAAACACCCAAAAAGCCACAGAGGAGCAAATTCCTCCTTGATTTTTGGCATTGACAGCACACCAGGCTAATTTCATTCATCAACTACCACCCACCTCTGCTGGACTGATGCTGTAGGAGGGCTTTTTTTTCCTAATTAAGACGTTTTGGGGCATAGGTGGCATTTGGCACCGTGGAAAGGAAAAGCGGAACGCCTCCCAAAATCAAATTCAGCCGCAGAGGGGGGATGAGATGCAGATCGTGGAGATGCAGAGCCTACCAAAAGCAGGGATCACTGGCCACGAGATGTTGAGCACGGGCAGACTTACCCTGGAGTTGACCACTTCCAAGGAGACATTCTGGGGCATGGCGCTGGGCACTGCAAGGGAAAAGAAACAGGGCAAAGTGGGACAAGGTGCCATCAATAGCCAAATCCCAACAAGCTACACCCAATATTTCTCCCGTCGGACAGAAAGGAGTGTGTTTTTTTTACGTGTGGTTTATAATCAGCTCACAAGCATGCACATCATCCAGGTGGCACTTCAGAGGTCCCCTAGGGAGAGAAAAAACCAACTGCATCTGCTCATTCCTTCTCCTTTGTGATAGACCTATTAGCAAACCCTTTAAACAGCCATTCAGCGGCTTCCCTGCAGTGACACCGACTACTTGAATTCATTTCTTTGTTATCATCTCGGTCGAAAAAGGATAGGAGCAGGGCAGAATTTTTTCTGGTATTTATCCATCAAGGTAAGTGCGTTTTGAGGACGCACCACACGCAGACTGACCGGACGCCCCTCTCACTGCTACCTTGCTTTTAGAAGGATGCTAGGAGGGAAAAAGGGCATTTTTTTTCTCCAGATATTACTTAAAAAGCAGTGTTTTCCATTAAGGCTGCAATGTGACAAAACAACCATTCGGGTCATCCGCAACCAAGTATTTCCTGACAAATTTCTTCCTGTTTTCCACTCTGCATATATCTCTTTCCAATCTGCTCGTACAAAACCGGTTCAAATATATATTCATTCCTCCAGCAGATGGCCAATATTAATTCAACTGCTGAGGAGCCAAGAGCTTTACAAATATGTTCTTAGTTGTGATGCATCAGCTCCCTGACACGCACCTCAAGCTTTATTTCCCTTCGAGAGAAATATCGCCTGCCTAAGTTGGCCCTGAATTTGCAAAAAAAAAAGAACTGAAAAAGGCCCACGGTAAATACCCAATTTAAGAAGAGTTGTCAGCCTGATGCATTAGGGCAAATGAGAGAAAATGATTTTTCAGTGTACAGTTATGAATACATCAAGCCAAAGCTGTGCTCTTTAAACCATTTTTATGTGACGTTAACAAGAGCGCTCGGGCAAAATTATTGTTTCAGCTGCCCGTGTTCAAATTGGTTCAGCAAAGATCTACACCGATGATCTCAGACCTGAAGCATCGCAGAGATCGAATGAATTAATTTTGTTTATTTAAACGGCGTTAAGAAGTGTTTGGTTTATTGTCTACGGCTACCTGAATGGGAGGAAGACTTCTGGTTGTAGGGAATAATTTAATAGGTAAAGAGCTGGAAGCCATGTAGAAAGGGGACATACTTTGCATCTTCAGTGAAAAATGAAGAAGAGTGGAACCTTTAGCACCAAGCAAAACGTGGACATGACTCGTTTTGTAACTTGCTTTGGCCAAAACTTGAGAGAATGAATGGGCGAAAGCCAACGTATTATACCGAGGACACGATGGGGACCACCTTTAAGCATCCTCAGTGCACAGGGTTGATCCTGCGGGAAGGATTTGAGTCAGCCAGAGCTAAGTCATTTGCCAGGGCTAATAACAAAATAATGGGAAATAAGAGGAAAAGCAACAACGGCTAACCACGAGGGTCCTGCTGCCAGCAAAGTCCCGCTCTGATATTGTATTTATGAAGGCTTCGTGGAGCATAAAAATTAAAAAAAATAAAAAAAAATGATGTATTTGAATCACAATAGCCTGAAAATTCATTGTCTTGGGGCAATGGTACAGCAAAGTGAGCAGGGTGTCTGAGCCACCTTTCCTCTGTGTTGCTAACTTTTATGTTTTATTGCCACTACGCATTATTCTCCTACCAGATCAACTTATCTTCATTTTTCCTTTTCCATGATTTGTTTGTCTTTATTTTTCTGATTGTTTCTCTTTGGCGAACGCTTGTCATATTACCCAATTTTGTTGCGCTCGTACATAATTGAGGCACGCTTTATCTTTCCTGCCAGATCTTTGATCAATAAGAGAAATAAATCCAGCCCTGACCCAGCATCGAACTCAATCCCTTCCACGGCAATGCTGGGCGTCTTCATTCCTTGTTCTCCTCTCTGAGCTTTCTGCTTTACTAAATGGGAGACCCCGATTTAATGTCTGGGGTTGCACAACCAATTCCCCTGGCAAACCAAGCGCTGGAGAGATTACAATTACATCCTCTGCTTTTCCTTCTTGATCGCATCAAGGAATCGGATGCACCTGGTAAAACTTTTGTGGATTATTCCCAGCTTGATGATGCCATGAGAAATAAGAGCAGAACTCATTTCATCGATACGTGATGAGCAGAGACGGATGCATCCAGGGATAAATTCAGCCCCTTCGTCTTGGCACGAAGCTGGGTGAGTTGAGCCTCACTGCTGGTGATGGGAAGAACGTTCATATGGCAAGGCACTGAGTTTTGGTACTTCTAACTGGTAGAAATAATAATGAAAATAAGAAAAAGAATGGTTTGGTTGGAAGAGCCCTTCAAAGCTCATCAAGTCCATGGGTGGACTTGGTGAGTGGTCACTTTAGGGCCAGCCAAAATCGATGAGGGCATTGTCCAAATGCCTCCTGATCATGATGGGCTTGGGGCATCCATCCAGAACCCCTCCAGGAAGCCTGGGCAATAAATTTTGTTTAAACCAAGTACTCGGGAAGCATGAAAGAAGACCGGCTGCCAATTGCTGGGATTAAATGCGTTTTGATAAATTCACGAGCACGATAGCTCAGGATCCAATGTGCAGGATCCAATGGCACAGGATTTTTTTTTTCTTGTGGTGAAGCTACAGACCATATCATACGCTGTACAGCCAAGGACTGGGATGGAAAAAATAACTTGAGCAAGCACACTCGCTTTCCCTAGAGGAAAGAAGGCTTAAAAATGATTCTGGTCCTTTTACAAGATGAAAAGAAGCAGCCCAATCCCAAAGACTTCTCTACCAGCTAGTGGGGAGCAGAAACTAACCCTGTTGTAGAAAGTGATGTGGATATGGGGAACTGCGGGCTTTCTCCTCCCTTTATCGCTCACCAATAAACCAGGATGGATTAATGGCTTCTCCTCTCCTCTCTGTAGGTTGATAGCTGCACACAAGTTATTTCTTGCTGTTTTATGGGGCAGAAAAGGCCTTAACCCTGGGAAAGGTCTTTTTTTTTTTTTTTTTTTTTGAACCATAAAAGAAAGAATTGCAGATTGCAGGAAGGTTTGGACTTGTACTCTCCACTCCCTCGTCTCCTTCTGTACAATGAGATGCTGGGACTACCACAGTAAGAAGGATGAAAAGAAATTTTTCTCTTTCTCTTCTTTTTTCTCTTTCTCTTCTTTTTTCTCTTCTTTTATACCTGCTCCAAACCCTTTTTTTCCCCCTTTCTGCACATCCACTTTTGAGAGGGGGGTTTGGTTCGTGGAAAAGCTTTAAAACAAAACCAGAATTAACAGATTCTTGCTTAATTGCAATTACCCTGGGATACTCCAGGTTTCAAATGTCATCTGGATATCGAGGATGAGTTATCGGTAGAGAAAGAGCCCAGGAAGAGCCTCCTCTTCAGCAGTGATTTTTGTTCGCAGACAGGTGAAGCGTTTGAAACACTTGCGGAGGATAATTTCCAGCCTCATGAATAACAATCTTTTCCCTTTCTCACTTATGATGACATTTAAAACCAACGTGGAGTACAGGGCCGCAGTTCTACACTTCACGGCGTGAATTAAATCTGCATACATTATGCAAAATATTCATTTTTCACTTGTTTTCCTTTTGTTTTTATAATTATAAGTGTGAAGTAATTTATTCTGCCAAGATCCAGCCCGTATTAACAGGGGAAACTGAATTAACCGGGGAGACAGAAGCAGCACTTGAAAAAATAGTGCAGAGGTGTCAAATAGAAAATAACGGTGCCAAACGAGCTGGGGGCTCGTGGATGGATCCTACTGAAGACAGAGCCTGGAGTAAGGCAGATTAAAATAGCATTTGCTTGGGGTTTCCCCTACACCTTGTCACCTGCGTGGCTTGGGGACTGTGCTGCAGCCACCTCAAAGAAATGCAGGAGCTTCTCCAGAGCACGCTATCCCTCTCATCTGCTGTTTTTCTCCAGGGTTTATACAGCTTCTGCTCCTGCTGCCCAGAAACTCGTATTGATTTTTTCAGCTGTGGAGAAGCGTTCAGAAGCAAAGGAGTTCGCCAGACAGACAGAAAATCGCCATTCTTAACCTCAGACAAAATTTTTCAGCTGGTTTGGGTAGGATAACCAGGGAGAGATACGGCATTCGTAATAAAATTAGGTAGAAAGTGGTAAATATAAACATTTTTCCACAAAGATGACCTTGAGGTAGTGATCCAACCCCAGGGCAAGCCAACTGGAACTCCCCTACCTTCCTTTAGCAGCACGGGTGAAAAATAAGTTGTCAGAATTGTTATCAGAACGAAAACCATTTATAAATTTCACCACTAAAGCTCGGTTGACGCCTCTTGGATCATCTTTAAACAAAGCGTTGGCATGGAGAAAAATCCCTCCGGCTGTGGGGCTCGGTGGGGAACTGTTCCTGAAGCACCGGCACCCTCCCGTCTCTGCTTTCTCTTCTGCTTTCCGGGCTCTCTTCTCCCCTTCATTTCTTCCTCCTTCCCCCAGCAAGTATCAGCTATTCTCTTTTAACCGTAAGGGCTGTATTTCCTCTTAAAACCAGAGAAAACTGCCTGGCAGCAAAAATATCTAGTTGGAAAAGTCAGCCTGATGGAGATCCTTCTTGGGCTTTGCATGCACCCACCCCACCAAATTTTTTTTTTGGTCTTTTTTAGGTTTTTACACCTTTGTGGCCAAAGTGACTTTGAAATAAGTGACTTTGTAACTCCTGCTTTGGCTAGGTCCACGAATCAGACTCAGTGTCTTCAAGAGGAGTAAGGTAGGTGTAAACTCTTGTGTTGGCCAACACAACTAAGTGCTTCCTAATGCAAAACCCAACTTGATGTACCTCCCCTGTGTGTCCCAGGAGCCTGGGGAGGATGGCAGGGAAGGTGCTGTGACCAAGCAGAGGGTGAAGCACGGGCACATCTGCTGCCCCCCCATATAACATGCAAGGAAAAGGGAGGCAGTTGTGTCCTCCAATGCCATTGTAATGAAATAGCTACAGGGTATCCACACCTGTGCTCGAGTTAGAGAGAAAATAGAGCCGTGCAGCATCCTCATTATTAGATGTAGGTATAATGAAGTGAACCAATTATCCCTGGAGATGAGCATTAGCTCGGAGCACTGCAGGCAGGTTATGAATCTCTGGTTTCCGTCCTGAATAACCAAATTGCTTCATTCCTGTTTCTTCCTCAACGTAGAGAAAAAAAAGCATCACGACCTCAACCAGGCAACCCGTTGGGTCTTTCCTTCTCCACTTACCATCCGAAAGCGTGGTGACGGTGACGTCCTCGGTGGAGACGCCAGGGCCGTAGCGGTTGTAGGCCAGGAAGCGCAGGGTGTACTCGGTGAACTTCTTCAGCCCCTCGAGCCGGTAGGAGAGCCCTTCCACCTCCACGTTCTGAGCACACACAGACAGCAAGAGGTCACCAGAAGCAACGCAAAAAGGGGTGAGCAGTTTGGGGACCAATATGCTGCTCTTTGAGAAGCTAAACCCTTATTTAAGATGGAATAAAGGGCAAAATCTAGCAGAATAGGTTGTTACAGACATGCATCCGCAACAGGAATTTTTACCATGAGCAGCTATCAGTCTGGGGAGAGGATGTGCCATTTCTAGGCTGGATTTGCATTATTTTACCCTCCTCCAATAAACCTGGAAGAAGTTACAAGAAGCAACTAAACCCACGTATTCTACAGCGACCACACATACAACCTGCTACCAACATCTTGATGGCTTAGCACAATGTAAAGGGGGAATTCTAATGGGTTTTTAAATGGGATTTAGCATTGTGCTCAAATTTCAGAGCAAATAAAAGAGGGATTTCACCAGCATGAACCAGCTTTTGCAGCCCAAGCTGAATGCCCCCTTTCCCACTCACCTGCTCCCTTCCCGTTGCTGTCTCCGTACAGAAGAGCCTGTAGCCTTGCACGGGGCCGTTGGCGTAGGCAGGGGGATCCCAGGACACGAGGATGGAGGTAGGTGAAGTGGACACAGCCCGCAGGTTTTCCACCGGCCCTGGCACTTGCACTGCACGGGAAGGAAAGGACCGAGTGAGATCTCCGCTCCCGTGCTGCTCTCAGCCCCCACATGCGGCGTGACCCTCAAAACTTAGACAGTCAGAGATGAAAGGGAGGCCAAACCCACAAAAAATAACACCAGAACAAGGTGACAATGTTCATACAGGTGAGGGAAGACACCCAGAGCAGCCCCATGGACAGGAGCCCACGGGTCTGGCCTGGCTGGGCACAAACACATCGGTACACCCCGATTAGCAGTGGCCTGAGGTTACTCCTGCTGAGTCACAGAAACCTGAAAGCACGGAGCGACGTGATGGATTTGAGCAAAAGAAACCATACAGCTTGTCCATATAGCCCCAGAAAGCTGCTTGGAGCAGTGCTTGGACCAGAGACCTCCCCCAGCCAGCATTACTCCATCATCTCCAAACCCAAATTAGCCCAAAAGAAGCACAAGCTTCAATATTAATGTGTAGTCCCAGCTCTGCCCTTAAATAATATTCCCATGTTTGCCCAGTGCTCAGTGCTTACAACAATTATAGGACCATAATGAACTCAACTTCTAAACCAAATAACGACAATAAAAGTGTTGAAATACCTGGTCCTTGAAACTGATATTTAATTCATTTAAGCTGGTAACTGTAGAAGTTTGCAATAGTTTTCACTCTAACTAGAGATCATTTGAAATGCAAAATCTGCCTTAACACCAGATTGTGGTGGGTGAAGAAACACAGAAGTCCTCAAATGCCAACCCCAAACAATCCCTTGCCATTGTTCAAGGAACAATAGCGGGTCACCTTTTGTTATGCAGACTGTCTCTTAAAGTGCTCCAATTTCTCTCTGCATGCAAATTATGGCGCATTAACTACATCACACTCAGCTTGAATGAGTTCTTAAAACAAAAGAGCTGAAAATCTTAATAAACTCCTACAAGCACCAGCAGTCCTCCTCCTGAACATCAGCCGCGGCGGCTCTCCGTTGGACCAAACCCCAGTGGCGAAGGAAGGTTTTGAGGAGAGAATCCCTCCAGTTTATCTGCGCCTTCACCTTGAACTCCAGCAAAATCGGAAGAAAAACGAGCAATAATCAGGGCCAAAATGCAAAGGTCGAGCAGGAGGTTACTGCTGAACACCTTCGGCACCAAATAGCATCTTTTTCCTTTCAACGGAGCGCGTGCCGCAGCACAAAATAAACTCACCGGCTATTGTGCGCATGGCACGGCACCCGCATGCCTTTTATCACACATAAATTCAGCTTTAAATGTTAACATTTGAAATATTTTGTATTTTCTTCCCCCGGCTTTCCCTTTTCATCCCATCTCATGTTTCCGACAGGCGTTGTAACGTGCTTAAGGTCTCGATATTTGCAGCGCACACAAAGCGTTTCGTAATCTTTCCTGATCCCTTCCGACAAGCAGTCATCTGGAGAGAATTGGCATTAGGTTTTCAATCTTTTCCTAAATTCTGATTTTGCTAAGTAGCAGAGAGGCTCTAGAACCGCTTTACGTCCCATTAAAATGAGACATTAAATCGTATTTCTTCTGAAGTTGGTCTTTTACAACTAACAGCGTCCTTTCTCTGAAAAAAAAATAAGAAGAAAGCAAGCAGGGCTGGCAGAGGAACAGAATATTTTCTGTTACCATGAGTTCCACGTAAACACTTCAATATATTTCCAAAAGCACTGTTTCTCTGAGAATGCCCTCCTGCTCCCATAAAAGATGGGTTCAGTAGCTCCGACTTTTTCATAAACACGAGCTACAACTGCTTGGAACGATTTTGCTGCTGCTCTCCCGACTGCCAGTTTTGGGGTTATTTGGGGGAATTTCTCCTGTTTAGGAGTCCATATAAAAGCAAAGAGTTCATGTGCACTTGGCAATACTTTGAGTGCCTCCGGAGAAGGTCCATAACTCCGTCCCTCCTCCCATCCTACAGAGCACAAGTGCTGCACATCCACGTCCCGGCCCGGCTGCTGAAACCCCACTCATGTGGGGTGAGCTGGAATCCTCTGGCAGGAGAAATGACACTCAGAGGCATACCTACAAGGGCAAAGCTCAGTCAATGTGGCTCGTTTTTGGGGTCAGAAGAGCTGGGGGAGCTGAAGAGGACTTCAGAGCTTGGGGAGGGACACTAGAAGTCTTGGCCACTTGTAGGCTTTCAGACCTCTAGTGACCCTCATTTGTTGTAGGGTCAGAAAGAGCTGGTATCCTTTTTACAGTCAACTGCTTCTTGAATCCAATTTCTGCTCTCAGGAGCCTTCGCTTCTCTTGCACAGTTTTCCTCTTTGCTGTCATTCACTTAAAATTTTGATGATAATAGTTATTAAGATCCAGGAAAGATACCAGTGCCTAAAATAGGAATGTGGGCAGCCACGTCAAAAATTGCTTGGCAACTGCCTAAAGATGCTTAATATCCCTCTCAGACCCGAATTTTTGGGCTCATACCCAGGTCCCACTGGAGACCAGAGAGAAGAGCAGCTGAATTCCTCAAGGAGCCCTCTGGCAGGTACAGGATCAAGTAGTAACCCCCAAGACCTTGAGGTCTAGAAGACGACATTGAACTTTTTTTGGAGTTACTGGTGGGCTCCAGCCTTGAGCTCTAAGTATTGATGCAGAATTACGCACGGCAGCCTTGGGACGAGAAAGCAGAGCCCTAAACATCACCTTCAAGTCGAATCCCCCAAATACGAGCTGAAAGGATTACAGTTCTACTGGTGTTATTTAATTTTTTTCTCTCTCTGGTCCCAGAGATCTTGACCTTTGCTGCCATAGCCTGAGCCAACTTCTATTCTCTTCATTGGGATTTCACAAGTATCATTCCTTACTGGAGTAAAACTCAAGTTGCGATGAAGGATCCTTTTGTAAAAACTTCTTGGCTTGCTTTCCCTTGTTGCAGTTCAGCAATTTTCTTTTTATTTTTAATGCTCATGCAGTAACTTTGCTGGATTCTCACAGATGACAACATGTTAGAGGAAAAGCAGGATGAGATTCACAGCGCGTTTGTCCTTTAGGACATGTTCAGTGAGAAGGGTTAGGTGACAGACCTAGGAACTTGTCATTATTTCCACTCTTCCCCATACAAACTCTCAGATTTCGGTGCTTCCTGACCATTACAAGCACCCTCAGATGAGTTGTAAGGGAGCAATCACCAATGTTTTATTTCTAAACCACCCGCATGGGATGTCTAAGTGCCATGGGATGCTCTGTCATTCATTAAAACCCTATGAGAAGAGATAATTAAACCAGAGGGAACCTAAAAGGTGTTTTTCCTTACTTAGTCCCATGGAAATAAGAGAAGACCTTGTTTTAAGAGGCTGGATGCTTCCACGAGCCCGTGTATGGAGGAAGAAGCTGGTTTATTGCCACAGTTTCTACTGGGGAGAACATCTCTCCGTGAGTTAAAACTTATCAAGAGACCACTACTGTAAATAAGAAACCCAAAAGTAAATATGGGATGCAAACGCACAGACAAAATAATGCCATCAACCAAGTAACAGCCTGCAGTCAGTGAGATAAATTAATTTAGAAAACGCGCTTTTGTTACAAAATGTGTTTCTGGGTGTCCAAACGTGCCCCGCGTTTGTTCCGAGGTCTGAAAACTGGAAGGAAAACCCTTCTGGACGGAGGAGCATTCAGCTGGAGGCCTCGCTATGCACTTAAGGGGAATGATAGCATCCGCAGGAATCAAAAGCAACTCCTATTGACTTCAACAGGGCCCGAAATTCAACCTTTTATTTCGAGAAACTGCCCAGAAAGATAGGTTACGGCAATCCTGGCTCTGGCTCAGGCTTCCGGAGGGAGCTTGGATAAATAATTGAATGCTTTTCTGCTTCATTTTCCTGCCCATAAAGTGGCATAATAATATATCTCCTACCCATCCTTTATCTTACCTCTTTAGACTGCAAGATTTCTGGGGCAGGAAGAAAAGTCCGGATGAAATAAAGATAAAAATTCTCTGCTCCTTCTCCGCAAGTCGGTCCAAGAGAAGTACGTCACTTGGCATAGCGGTGCTTGTGTGTCTCAGCAGATTTGGAGCAGAATTACGACACACTTCTAGGCAGAGATGCTTATTATTTATGAAAATAAATGATTAGATGACAACTGGTGGGTTCTTCATACCAACTTCATACCAACAACTTCCATGAACCACAAAAGGCAGGGAGCATGCCGGGTAGAGAGACCTCGACCATGGAGAATCCATCTTCTCGTTTAGAGCCCTTGGAGTATTTTCACTGAGCTGGATTATTTTGGGTAAACACGGTTTGCAGAGAAATCAAAACATTGGGAAGACGCGGTGACAGCTTTCGCTTCTCGCAAGGAAAACGAAACAAAATATTGCCATGGCGCTGAAACACCCGGTAATATTTCCCAAACAGAAAAATGCCGTTCCGAAATATTTCTCAACGGCTTTCACATGACTTCAGTGTAAGGTTTTCATGGGTTTTACATGCAGGATGACAGAATGAAATATATCGGTTCATTAGGGCAATGAAAAAGGAAAACGATCAAAAAAATACTTCAAAATACAGCCAGCATTTTGTTGACTATTTGTATGAAGACGACAGCTTCATAATTTCCCGTGAACCATGAACCTCCAGTCTTTTTCCTACTCTTCCTCTACTCACCCTATATTTAAATTGATGTTTTAATCCCATGTTAAAACCTCCTGCCAAGAGGAACACCTGAAGCTTTGGGTTTCACCCAACAGAGACCGTTATTGCTTCTGCCTTAAAACTTCTTCAGTCCTACAGTTTTGGAGCAACTGGGAGACTGGGAGAAAAGGCAAAACCGCTGCAGATTCCTTTGGGAAACAAATTTCAACTTGTGGGTTTGGTCAGATGGGAGGAGACGGGAAGGAAGAGAGCACAGATGGCACCACACGCTCTGCTCCATGAGGATGTAAGCACAGAGAAAGAGAAAAGGTTTTAACTTCTTTCACGAGTAATTTCTAAATGGACACCAAGACTTAAAGAAAGTCTCAGAAAGAGGATGCAATGTCAATTAAATTCGGTTTTAATTGCAGTATTTCATATAGCAATGCAACTTTCTAATGAGACCGAGGGGGCAGCAGAGGTGGTCAGAAAAAAAGCACCCAAAACCCACCCAAAAATAAAAAAATAAAATAAATGACTGCATTATTTCGGGGAGGCGAGAATCAATCAAGAAAAAAGTTCAGAATATTTCTTCTTTTCTTTGATTCTTTTTCCCAAAGTCTTTAGGAAGCCGTACAATCCCAGTTTTCGTTTTTCTCTGATTTCATCCCTCCTTATATCACCCTTTTGTTAAAAAAACACTCATAATCAGCCTCTCCACGACGCACAGGACCCACAATCTCATCAGGGAGGCGCGGACGGAGTCACTGAGCCTGCCTTAAGGTACCGCGTTGTGTTCCCCAAGGGAAATGAGAAATTCAAGGGAAAACGAAAAAGATGCAAAACAAGTCATGACATTAATGCTAAGCAGATTCCGAAGACTAAAATACCCGGAGATGGTCTTCAATCTCAATTATCAGTGCTAACAACCTCTAACAAGCAGTTCTTCTTCAAGTTTATTCATACCCCAAGAGGCACGGACACGGCCCCGAAGGGGGCAGAGGATGGACAAGGAGTACAAGAGCGGTGGCAGGAGCGATGCTTGCCGTGGGAGAAAGCTCCAGCTTCCCCGCACAATAAATATTTATCATTTCCATCTTATTTGAAATGATCGCCGGGTTGAAACAAACAAAAACAAGGCAGGGAGCAGGGGACAAAATTCATACTGCAGCCACGTCTGTGGGATTCGAGAGTGTATTTTTCCAGTGCCCGAGGCAGCACTGAGGCCAGCAGGGAGGTCGGAGGCGTTACCTGGACCAGCGCTGGGGACAAACCAAGTGTCCTAAGGGCCAGGCTAGAGCGAGACCAGAGCTGCAAAGCGAAGCACGTACCTAGAGCAAAGACCCGGAGCTGTCTGACCCCCCGCGAGTAAAAAGAAACCTATTTCAAACACGTTCCCTGCCTGTGGTGCTTACTAGGGGGAAAAACGAGCAGCAAATAAAAACAACGGCCAGAATGAGCTCTAATTGCAAAGTGGTTTCAAATTCAGGAACTGCAGCCAGAAGCCAAGCTTCACTCCCAGGAAAAAAAAAAAAAAAAGAAAAAAAAGGAAAAAAAATAAAAGATTTAAAGGCCTTGGGAAAAATAAGTGGATGGAAAGCTAGACACATGAGTCAAAGAGACAGAAAAACAGACGCCACCATCTTCTCCTTCATGCCTGCCCAACATTTAGCAAGGAAGACACGTTCCATTAAAATTTCAAGCAATCGAAAACCTCTCCCCCCCTTCCCCAGCCCTCCCCGTAAATTACTCATAAAATTAAAGAGCCATGTAAGAACGGCGTAAAGTTACCCCGGGGTGCATTTTACGGAGCCATTACGGAAGGATACACACAAATGAGGGGGATATTAATGACTCCGCACAACACATTTTTCAGCGCTGCTTCCCCCTTTCATCCAACGAGGAGAAAAATTCCCTGCCGAAGCAATCCACCGGAGATGCTGGCTTTTTTTTTTTGTTGCCTGCCCTGACCCTTTCACACGCTGATAAACATCTCCCGTGTCTCGTGGCGGTGATGCTGGCCAAACCTCAAGGGGCCATTCGTCGTTGGCCATTCGTTATTCGGGGCTCTGTTGTGGACACCTGAAATTTGGCAGGCTGAGGACGCCGCCTCGGACAGAGACGAGTTTTTCCTTTCCAGTAATAAATGTGGTGTTGTTGGGAGCTGATGGATGGGGAGCAGGAGCCTCTTGTCCTCCGTTCATCACCGTGACAGCCAGTGTGGGCTGGAGGCTCCCAGCGGAGCCCAAGGGCTCCCTCGTTAAACGGGACTAGCTGCAGGGCTTATAAAAATTATTCATTTTTTATTTCATCAGTACACAAAGGTCTGAACAAACCAAGTGCTGTTGACTAGCACGAAATGATTTAGCATCATTTAGAGCGACAATATTATCAGCATCATGACAAATTGATGCCCAAAACCAGTTGATATGGCTCTAGCACCCTCTGAAACACTCAACACCCAACAGCAGCAGGGTCTGGCCCTATTTGGGGACCCCGAGAGGTATCAAAAACGGATGGGTCTGATGCAAGACATCAGAAAATTCAATTACTCCAGCACATGCAAACTTAATCTGTGTGGGTCAACATATATGGAACCGATTGTGTCTGATAAAATCGTCATCCGCGGGCACTTTAGAGACAACGCTGCCTTCCCTTGCTTTTCATGTCAAATCTCATTGCGTTCATGTTAATGATCTTTTAATTTGCTATGCGGTTTTGACATTTCTCTGACAAACGCACGTTACAAGAGACTGCGACTGGAATTTTGTTCGCGTCCTTTCAACGTTTCCTGTGCAACTAATGCCTTCGAAGGATATTTGGATATTGTCTCCACTGCGAAACTTGGAGTGAGAAGAAGAAAACCAACTTGAGTAGCTTCTGGTGCAATTGCTTTAATGTGGTATCAATGGCAGGTTTTGTCTTTTGAGACAAAAAACTTAGGTGCAGCCAGCCAGGGATTAAATAATACATTTATCTTCCCCATCATAATCACAAAAAATGACAAGCTCTTCTGCCAAAGGGACTGATTTCTGAGGTTACGTGCACCAGCCCCCAATGGGAATTAAAAGTCATTAGTGTCAGCTTCTCTGGAAATCTGGATGCTGAGTGAAGTAACTCGGAAAGACATTGATGAACTCTAAGAGCTTCCGAACTCTACCCTCGGTGTTTGCCTCCCCTTAGTAATATTCAAGTCCGTCCACGCATCTGTCTGAGCCCAACACGTGTATGCCCACCTGCTCTAAGTCAGCTAAAAGTTGAAATATCGGTTTAAACAAAGTACGGGTTGGCCATGTAAAGACACAGCTATCCAGTCTAAACATTAATTTTCATCACTGAGTGACCGATGGTGATACCCTCTCCCGTTGTGAACCTAAAACCTGACTTTCCCCAGAGCCTGCAGTTATCACTCCCAAATAACCCTAGGACAACTGCTGATCGTAGTCCCTCTTCCTCTTGGCTTCGAGATGGGCGGGAGGATCCAAAGTGGAGGTCTACAAATGCATCGAGCCCGGTTTCTGGCCACAAAACCACGTCAGTTTGGGACCAGAAACCTTCACCCAAATGGAGAGGGAGAGCCCAGGAGCATTTAATGCTGCCCCACGCAGATAAATGGCCTCCTAACTGAGGGTTTCTGTGAAAAAAGGGGAGGAAAAGGTTTAATCTTTGGCCAAGTGGCTGCTCTATGCA
Organism: Anas acuta; assembly: GCF_963932015.1. Taxonomy (NCBI): domain Eukaryota; kingdom Metazoa; phylum Chordata; class Aves; order Anseriformes; family Anatidae; genus Anas; species Anas acuta. The sequence continues at coordinate 28,542,635 of NC_089016.1, read as the reverse complement.
GAGGACAAGAAGGTGGAGGCTCACCTCCAGGGGCAACCATGGGGGGCTGAGATCTGCTCCCACAGGAGGAGGCAGACATACAGGTGGGCTTCTGCAAGTAGGTATGAGCAAACCTCAGAAATTAGTAGTTACGCCTCAGAAAGATGCCGTTATTAATTGTCCTTCACGAAGCTGCCCGGGTAGAAGTTGAGATGTCAGCGCGCGCTAAATTGATTTCCCTGGGACGGCGATGATAAGGCCGCAGCGATGCCTCCGCGTTTCTTTGGGGCACACCAACATGCCTCCCTATTCATCTTCTCTTCCAGCAGCTAACACACACATCACGGAGACGCCGATTTATTAGGAAGCCGCCTTTAATTCCTAAGGGATGTGAAAAGCCGTGAGCTGGTCCCGCAGCGGGGAACCCCTTTCAAACCTCCGATGGACATTTTCAATCCCCCGTGCAAGAATAGAGGCCTTTCTTTATTCTCGACTTCCAAGCTGCTTTAACAGCATCTTGAGGAGGCAAAATAATAACTCACAAAGTCTCCACATGTGGTATGAAAAGATTAGACATGGCTTAAGCAGGCAGGGATTTAAATCCGGGCCGATAATACTGTAGTGAAATTATATGCCATAAAGGCAAGGAAAAAGGGGTTGCAGTTTACCACAAAAAAAAAAGGAAAAAGGAGAAAAAAAAGGTTTAATCTGGGGACAAAAACCTTCATATAAATCCAGCACGTATATTGTGGATGATTATTTCAAAAAGCTGGGACTTGTTCTGTTGATCTTTTAAACTGATTACCGAGCAAATGTATGCACTTTTAGAAACAGGCACTGACAGACATGAATTTCAGATGTCCTTTTTCATCAGCTTTTTTCTTCTTTAACAATGCCGGATTGCATAATACTTCGGATATTTTCAAATAATGTGGAAATTCAATTTCGGGGCAGCCATGTAATTTATTGTACAATAGTTACAGCGTGTTCGAAAAGACAGCCACACCGAGGCTGACTGCCTCCCAGGACCAGAGAGAGTTGTTTCAAAAATGATAAGATAATTTGGTCGCCGGTGAAAAGCGAAGAGAAAAATGGAAAGCAATATTTCCTCCACGCTCTAACTTGACACTTTAGAGGAATCTTGAAGTTATTAAATAGGAAAAGATATTCCATATGTCTACGCTTGGTGTTAAACAGAGCGGGTAACTCCGGGCTGTGGCAGCATCAGTCAGTAACAGCAGGGGGAAGCGGTGCCTGCTTTTCACCTGGGCTTTGCAAAGAGCAAGATTTCCCCAGTGAAATCTTATTTTCCTTCTGTAAATATACGTATGCGCAATGCAAACATTTACAGGATCGTGTGTGCGTGCGTTCGCACGTGTTTTAACAGAGAGAAATTGCTGATAGTTAAACGACGCTGATGCTTATTTGCTTAAAATTTGCTTATTACTTTCTAAAAACTCAGATTCCTAAACTGACTTTCAAGCGTTATTTACCCAAAAAGGGCTGAAATACAACCCTGGTTATGTTTGCACACAGCAATTGCATAATTGGAAAGAAATGCAATAAACAGCAAAGCAGTCTCAGAGCAGGAGCTGAAGTGGTTCCTGCACCCATCTCTGTTTGAATGGGAGATGCTCAGGTCCCCAGATGCTAAGAACTGGTTATCAACACTATTTTTTTTGAATAACTCCTCTAAACAACAAATTTTGCTGTGGAGGGGCTAAAGTCACATTGCTTTCTCTGCAATAGCCCTTCTTGGACCTTCCAAGGGAGATAAACTGTTGTAGGATAAACTCAATAAATTCCTCTTCTTTCTGGAGACCAGGAAATATTTACAGGTGAGACATGCAGAATGTGAAAAGGCAGAACTGAAAGTTTCCAAATACTCCAAAAATTAATAAAACATACTTAGAGGTGAATGTTAACTAATGGAAAATACTCATTTTTAACTACAAATCCCAAAGCCTACGTTTCAGCATCATTTACGCCGTGACGTGACAGACGATGGGACGTGTGAGCATCAAAGCTGTGACCCAAAACTGTGACAGAAGATGGGACGTGTGACACCGAGGCAGAATTGTGGCCCCGACCCCGACCCCACTCACACTCGGGCTGCGTGGCCACCTTGACGGGCTGCGAGCTCTCGCCGGGTCCCCACTCGTTGAAGGCCACCACGCGGAAGGTGTAGGTCTCCTCCGGTCGCAGGTTGCCCACGGTGAGCTGGAGAGTCCCGGACTGCGACGTGTTGACCGCCCGTTCCCTGCAACGACAACAAAAACAACTTGAAAATGCATTTTGGGTACTTCTTTCTGCAGCCGGTAGCTTGCAAGGTGTGATTACTTATCAAATTTCGGTTCAGAGCTTGTTCGTCTGTAAGGTTTCTTTTTGATTTCTGCTTTCAAAAACCTAATTCGAGTAATGGTGCCTACTGGGAATGTGGCAAGCGCTACAAAAGGCTTGTATTTTAGCACTTCAGAAGTCATATAGCACGTTGGTCCTTTGCCTTTTTTAATAAAACAGCAAAGTAATATTGATGGAAAAACAATCTGCAAAGGGAAGCGGGTAAAAATGTGGCTGATTTCCTAAGGATGGCGTTCCTGAATACGTCTCTGTGACAGTGGCACCTGTGGTATATGAAATTCTGGAAAATTGTATGGTTTATAGCATTGATTTGGTAAGTCTTTTACATTACCTTAGTAAGAAATTAAAAATAAGTGCACCTATATGGTGCAATCGGTACCCACATCACCACGGAGCATCCCTGAGCTCAGCCAAACCTGCGTTTTATTTAGGCTGAGGGTGCTGAGCCAGCACCAAACTCTGATCCTGTGCACTTTGGGATGTAGGTGTGAAGTGTTACGATGAGAAAACTCTGACAAAGCCCGTTTTGTATCTGGATTTGTATCTGAGGAGACCCAGGGCTGCCGTTCCTCTTCTCAGAGCTGCCCTTGGTGCATCACAAACCGGCCTCAGCCCTTTGGAGACATCAAAGCGAGCGCTTTGGAATTAGCCTCTGATGATGGCTGCATCTCCACGGGCAATCTCAGCAGCTTCAGTGCTCATCTTCTGTTGGTGATGGTCCCAAATCCCACCGGTGCCAGGCCACGCCACCCCTAGATAAACACGAGTCCACGTGAAGCTCGGCTGCTCCTGCTGGAAATAGCACCCAGGCGGGCAGTAGTTGGAGGTCTCCACCGCCCACTCCATCTCACAGCATTCACCCATCACTTCCAAGGCTAATTAGCTCGAGTCCAATTTTAATTAGCTCAGGTCTGTGCCTAGGTAATCTGATGTGTTCCAGTTTGGGAGCAGCAATGAAAAGAAGAAGCTCGGGGGAGCAGCCTTCAGGTGAAAAACCCCACAAGTTTCCCTGTTCCTAGCCAGCAAGTGCTTTCTCTCCATGCACCTCAGGAGAGCACTGAGCAAATTAAACCTTTACATGTTTTATTTCCCTTAATTTAGGTTTTCTAGCTGAAACAAGAGCATCTTCCAAGCACAACAAGAGAAACTGAGAGCCACGCTCATCTCACTCCTTTTCTACCCCAGATCAGTGCTCTGAGGCTGCCTCGTGTTATTCCCTCAAAATGCAAACATTTTAATTTCCCTTGCTTCATTTCTGTATGTCAAGATCCTGTAACTTCAAATGAATAAGGACTGCAATAAAAAAGTGAATGTTCCCAATCCGCCTGAGTAGGGACCGAAAAAATAACCAAGCAAAAACCCCAGGGCTGAGACCAAGACATTGGGGCAGTGCAGAAATTCCCTAAAAAGCACCAAACGTCCTCGAGCCAGGCACCTTTATACTTTGGGTTCTCTTTTTCAAGTCTTGGCCATAAATTACGGGCTAAAAATAAAAGCCCTTGACTAAAGTCATTCATGTCCTTGTAAAATGGAGGCCTCGACATGTAATTTCCAGTGACTGAGGATCATGTTACATTACAGTATCAGCATGTAAAAAAAGATAATTACAGTCCCCATATATCTCCTAGGTGTGTAACAAATGCTTTTATAATGTTTCAAACACCTAATTAGTTACCTCGAGTAAGACAAGTCATGTTAATGCTCCTCGCTGTGAAATGAATACTATTAATTTTAAAACGGGTGGACTTCCACCACCTTGAGCTCTTTTTTTTTTTCATCCCCTACTATCGTTTTCCCAGGAAATAACACAAAGTCCTTGATTATAACAAGCAAAACCTCCGAACTAATGTAAACAGTTCATCTGGGACTGATATTTTAGACCTTAAGCTGAATTCTAAAGATAGGCTCTAATCAAATAGAAGTTTTTGCATTCAATTAAGCGGTCCCTTGATTCATTTCTTCGCTCTGCGCCGTGCAGGCAGCGAGTTGGGGAGCTCCGTTGGCTGCTCGTGCCTACCTGTGCATTCATTAATTTGGCGTTGAAAACAAATTGTAGTGAACGTTCAACTGGAAACCAAGCAGCTCCCCATCTTGCAAGAGCCCTTCATCGAAGGAATTCGTGTTATGTTGGAATACCGTTGATTTCCTCCTCCTTTTCTGTTAGGATCAAGGCATCCCAGTTCTGTATTTTCCTCCTCCTTTTGTGTTAGGATCAGGGCATCCCAGTTCATTCATTTTATTTATTCATTTATGTTTGCAAACATTCGGTTAAAGAAGGATGGCTACAAATCAGAACCCATTATTTAAACCAATTCGCCATTTCCAAGGCTGTAATAAAACACTGAACACTATTTTGGGGCTTTGTGTCTCCTCTAAAATGTCAAACAGGAATATATTATTGTATAAATATATTATTGTATAAATATTTCTCTCTTATCAATCATTTTTTAATTTAAAGCTTTAATTTTTAATTTTAAATATAGCACGTAAATTCTCACTGAGGTGGCAGAATTCATTCAATACTCCGGACAGGCAATTAAATATGGCTTGAGATTACATGCGAGGGGTTATTTTTTGTTCTGTGGCTACAAGATCAAAAATAAGCAATGCCTCTTTCCTTGTGATGACTAACACACACAAATATCAAATGCCCGTGTGAATCAATGCTCACTCGGTACAGAAGCAAAGCAGCAAAGACGGATGAGAAGAGCGAACAAACAAACAATCAGGCTGAGAGTGAGTCCAAACAACAAAAAGAGACCAAAATTCAAAACGAAATATTGGATCAGGCCGATTTTGCAAATGTTCTCAAGGAAAAGTTGCAACTCTGAAGTCGTTTTGTAATTAAATGGTGGCCACATCCAGATGCAAACGCTGTCGGTTTTGAGGAAGTTGATAGATGAATATATTTAATATATGATTATATATATAATTTCGGTGTTTTCCACCTGAAGATGACCTCTAGCAACAAAAAACATAATTTAAAGTTCAGTATGGGTGGATGAGATGAGGGCAGCACCACTCCCAAGAGCTCACCGTCTGGGCAGTGCAATGGGAAACACAGCAAGAAAACAGAGATTTACCTCTTCCACTGCAGAACTTGACAAGCATTTTTAATCTTTCAATCGACCTTATTTCTTGGGTATGAAAGAGTTTGTTTTCGGGGAGCTTATAATGTCAAGTAAAAGGTAAAAGAGCTCCGTTCTTTCCCAAAACTGCTCTCCATCAGGGCAGGATGGATTTTTATGTTACGTCTATGCCTGTACCTTGCAGAGCTGTATCCATTGAAATTCATGCATTATATTCTAATACCATATTTAAACAGAAAAGAAGAACAATAAAATGCGTGCTTCGGTTATGTATCTGCTAACAGATCCTATACATGAAAAAAATATTTGTTCCTTTTTTTGTCAGTAGTCTGCTATTACCAGCAAGTGGCACGGAGTATATCACTTTTTAATCTGAACTTTTTCTCAACCCAGCAACTTTCCTGAGTGCAGAGGTATTGGTTGGCTGTTTATTTCCTAATAGATTTCAGGTTTGTTTTATCCTTTCCTCAGAACCCTGCCTTTTACCTTTAAGTGCTCTTTCCAGTCATCCTTATCTGCAAGAAAAACCATTTGATCCCCCGCCGGATGCCTGGCAGAGCACGAAGATTAAAGAGCATCCCGTCAGAAGGGCCCTGGTGATTACAGCACAGCAATAAGCACAACCGCTTCCAAAAGTGGCTTCTTTCAAAGGGCTGAGCCAAAGAGCCCTTACGGTGGAGTTCAAAACACAGGGGACAACTTCTCTGGATTGTCCCCAAAGCCACCGCGTGTGCTGGTGCTGCCTCCTGCCACGCAAATCGTCACGGGGTGAGCTCCTTATTCCAGACTCGCAGTAATTTCTCTGACAATTCCTTTGCATCCCTGAGGTTAATGTCAAACCCATTTGTATTTTATCTTTAAAAATAAAAAGAATAATAGCTCTTTTGGAAAAATAACATGTAAACAATGAAGTCAAAGAGCTCAAAAATTCCACGGAAGCTTTCGAAGAAAAAAGACACTCGCTGGTACTTTGAGCAGCACCACAAATTCTGGAAGAAAATGACTTTTAACGCAAGGGAATCCAGGGGGGGGGGCTCCTTTTACATCTTCAGTAATTCCAAACACACCAACGAGTCCCAAAGGTTTTTAAAAAAGTAAAGAAATGGGAATCCCCTTGCACGGCACATGTCCTATCCCACCGTGACCAGCACTGATGGGTATAGAGAAATATTAGGACCCAGTTGTACAAAATAATTGATTCTGCCGCATGAATCCTCGTTTTGTACCCAAACTGGGAGGGACACGGGGACAGCTGAGGATCCTCAGCTTTACACACACATGTACCAGTCGCCAGCCAGCAGTGAAATAAAGGATGGGATACTCAAAGCGAGTTCTTCGGAGTGATTGCACAGGAAGGGAAAAGCACGGGGTTCTTCTCAGGCATCAAATATTTTTTGTACGGAAAATAAAACCCAAGTAACTGCGCAGTACCTGTTCGAGTGTGACATGAGCATATATCATGAGGAATCAGGAAAAAGAGCAAATAATTTCTAGTGCCGTTATAACAAAAGAGCTATCTGCTGGGCAGCAATCAGCCGTGGCTGGAACAGCCCAGGCTGGCCTGCTGCACTCGCAATCATGTTAAAATCTTCATTGTCCTCTCCCCAACTGTTTTTGAGACCTTGCAGTGCTCTGAAAGCATCCTCCTCTCGAGTTGATTAGGGCTCAACAAATTCGCCTCCGCTGGGGATGCAAACAACACTTGAGCCCGTGGCTTCGGGGGAAGATGAAAGGTAAAACATGGAGCTAACAATGCTTTATTTTAGATGGCCGAGTAATAGCCGGAGGGGTAGGATCCATGGACATCGCTGTCATCCAAAACAGTCCCTCGTAGCAAGACGACAAGTCTTGTTATATAACCGTTGACGTGTCGTCTACAAAAATAGACCGCAACAAAAGGCACCGCTGGCCTCAAAACATTGGGTTCGATTTGTTTCGTTTCCACACGCGGACAGAGGGAAGAACACAAGGTTATGAATCTTTTGCAAGACGATGGTTGACTGTCCTCAACGAGGGACAGTCCCCTGGGCTTCAAGAGGACACCTACCTGTTGATGCCTTCCCTGGAGAAGAAGACCGTGTACGCCTGGATGCTGCCTCGGGCTTCGGCGGGCGGGCGCCAGCTGAGACGGACAAATCGGCTGGAGACCAAGACAGGGACCACATCTCGGGGGGCAGAGGGGAGGACACTGGAGCTTAGGACAGCTGGAGGGGAAGGAGAGGACACAGTCAGAGAGGCCGGTGGCACGGAAGTGGCGGGGTTGGCGGGAGGCGCCGTGGAGGGCACGGCTGAGGTGTCACGAAACAAAGGGCCAAGGTGGCACGGAATAAGTGTGAATAAATGAGAAGGGATGAAAGAAAGAGGGGAAAAAAAAAAAAAAAAAAAAACTAACAGTAAAATCACACCTTAAGACACGGCATCCTCAACCAAACAGCAACATGGAAAACTCAAGCCAGCTACTTCCTCAGGATACTTGAAAATTATTTCTTGTCCGTGTGATCACAGCGTCTGATAAATTCATTGCTTTGCTCCTATTTCAGTGCTCTTGTCTTGTACGCCCCAAGCAGCACAAGTATTTAACCTCATAAACATGCAGTAACTGGCCGCTCAAAGCCTCAAGCCTCCAAACCTTTGGTCTGGGAAAAGCAGAAACTAAGTGGGGTGTTTCAGCACCCGATTTATTAGGTAATCACATCAAAGTGGGAAAAAGCAAGAAGGAAAGAAATATTGAGACTTTTTTTTACATAGAAAAGCTTTCTGTCTACAAGCAAAATCCAGAAATGAATAAACTGCAGGCTCAAGCAGTAGAATTCACTTTTAGAAAAGCACCTTTCAGAGCATTTAAGGGTTTGGTTGTTGCCCACCAAGTCCACATGAAAGCCGGCCAACCAAATTTTCATCATTGGTATCAAACCAAAAGCATTTTTTTTTCCATTATTACAAGCCTATTTTGGACCAACACCCATGCAGACACTGTAAACTCTATTAGTAGCATTAATCTACTGTGAGATCATTAACAGTGGTTTATTACCTAAACAGCTCATGAAGAATAGCTTTCTGTGAAAAGCACGACGCTCACTAAATACCGGCGCAGAGTTTCCTTATACTGTCCCTAAATTGTTTTTTTAAGAGCAATTAATACCGTTATTATTAATAACAAATATTATTACCCCTTCCTTATGGAGATCAATCCCAAACCGGAGGGAATTAAGAAATTTCCCAGGGGCATTTCCAGAGTAATGAGGTGTTGAAAGAAAATATTAAGCCCTAGCCTCAGCTCTTTTGGCTGCGAAGTTGCGATCCATTATTTGCACTGAGATTGTGTTTAGTGTCCTTAGTCATGGGCCACTGCTCTAAATAATGTGCAAACACAAGACTAAAGTATAATCTGTGTACATTTATAGGAGGAAGAGACACAACTACTTCGCTGCACGGTCAGAGCGAGGAGATTTGGGCTTCTGGTCTGTTCCGTATGTTGACTCGTGTCTTGGAAGCGCATTGGCTTCTAATGAGCCGTGTTGGGTAAACATCTCTAGAGAAGTATCAAGGGCAAGATCTGGGGAAAAAAAAAAAAAAAAAAAAAAAAAGACACAGAGAAACCTGCAAGGCTTTTTCGGTGGAATTTTTGTGCTTAGATTCAGAGAACTGCCCTGTTATTAACAATTTTGGCATCTGAGACCTTGTAGAAACCCTCAAGTTCCCCTACAAACCACCCCAGTATGCAATTCCTCCACCGAGGAACCATCCTCGTGGCAAAGCACGGCAGTCTTTCACCAAAGTCTTTCCCACCAAAGCTGGTTTGGTGTTCAGAAACTTGAGCTACAATAACCCAAAGTCTTGACATTTCGATTACTCTACACATGATGGGTGTCTAAGGTCCCCCCATAGAAAACAGGGAGATGATGGAGCCTAAAAAGCTACTCAAACCAGGAAAAGGCATCTACCTTTAAACCTGCTGAATAAATATCTTAAATCTGGAGGTGAATCCATACCCACGGATGCTGCGGTGGCTGACCTGCCAGGTGCCCGTTTAAATAACAGGAAAAAAATGAGGGGAAAAGCAGCAAGATTTGGACTACATTTCTAGCCCACCAAGTACTTCTTTTACTTTGGCTTTCAGTAAACTCTGTAGAGCTATCACTGACAAAAGCAATTTCCCTTTTATCGTTGCTAGCAGTGAATAGTAAACATATATTGTACAATATAGGAAGACATATAACCCGGAATTATCTCAGCAAGCAATATCTGAAATCCTTCACTCTTTCATGTGACTCCACAAGATCAATCCACCACTGCTTAAACCATCTACATCCGAGCTTGACAGGGGCTGATTTTAGCCCGATGTGGTTTGAATTAACTCCTTATGAGGTACATCCCTCTCTGCTCTCGTGGCGGTGTGAACAATCACCTACCTCTGTACAAAGCGAGCACGAAATCAGACTGCTCCCATTCATTTTCCACAGGTGCAAATGACTCAAGAACCTACAGAGAAGGCCTGAATATAGCCCAATAGGCTCTGATTTCCGTGTTTCCTTTATGAAGCCACATGAAGCATCTCAAATTATGACCAAATCTCCCACTATTTTTAATCCAGAATCGGCTGTGAGTATTGTGACCTTATTATTACTTTGCCAGTAGGATGCATGCTTGCACTGGGTCCTACTGGTAGCATCTTGAAAAAAGCAAACATTTTTAGAGACTGTAGAAATGGAGGTTCTTGCTTACAGCCTTTAGTGTTGAAAATAGATCAATTATAAAACACGTTTTCACAGTTTTTGGTTTTAAATAGACGTGAATACGTCTGCATACAGGTAGGGAGAAGTCCTGGCAGAAGCATCCTTTTCCCCTTAAAATGGTGTCTTTAGAGACCAGCAAAAGCTTTTGGGGATACACAAGAAGAGATGATGAATGAATGGCAAAAAGCTTTGAAATCATATCCCACAATGGATTTGGTATCAAAAAGATGTAACATCATTACTGCCAAGCAAAGGTGGGAATAGGTGATGTGAGTTTATTCACGAGCTTCTCCTGGTAAGAGACATGGGTGCAAATCCTATAAAACCAAGAATGAATGAATGAATGAATGAATGAATAAATAAATGATTTCACTGCAGTGCTTCTGGGACTTTAATGTAGTGCTACATCCCAGATCTCAGCCTAGTTTTTATATCTCTGTACCAAAAAGACTTGTTTGCCTCTCTTGCAAAATTACCAACTTGAAAGAAAAAAGAGAAAAACAATTGTTTAAGAAGAAAAATAAGTTGAAAAGTGGCTGTGTGTTCAGAAACTGTTGGTCTTGTTTTTCAGCTGGCAATTATGACTTTGATCTAAAAATTATCCTGGTAATCTGCACCGAGGACCAAGTCCTGAACTACTTAAGGTGAATTTGACTTTTCTGCTCTTAAAGCAATTAAAATTTGCATGCTTTTAATTACGCATGTTTAATTCACATCCAAAATCGGAGCCTGTTACACATATGCCATATTGCCACACCCATATATAATCATTTTTCAGGTCATAAATTAATACACAGATTGATAAGCAAGATGAGCTATGTATAGGATCTGCCTATACCTCCCAGCAAGTGGTTGATTCTCATGACGCTATCCATTTAGCAATTTTTTTTTAATTGCAACCTTAGCTAAGCCAAGACTTTTGCAGTCACTTGCCACTGATTTAACACTTGCGGTATGCTAAAATAAGAACACGCACTATAGGCTATCCATACTTTTAAAACGCTGTCAATTAGAGCTTGTTGGTAAGATTTGAAACTCGATATTTTTTCAAGAAAAGCGAGAAACCTCCCGCACTTACAACCTTCAACTTCCTGCTGCAAATCACACTTTCCTTAAACAGGCCACGTACCCTGGTGCCAAAATACGACATTTCAAGACATCCAATGGAAGTTTTCAACCAACGACACTACATCAAAATATCTGTCATGCTTTCTAACAGCTTTTTCAATTCATCAGTTTGCTATTTTCAATACAGATATGAAGGGTTTATATACGTATATTTATTTCCATTTAAAAAGACAACATTTTTGCTGAATGCATTTAAGCATAAACGGAGCGTTCGTGTTTTATGTTAAGCAATTCATTTCAGGGCAACAAGATGCTTTATTCATGCAAAAATATAAACTTTTGGACTAATTCAAGTCTCCTCCCAACAGCTTCCTTGTGTTTAGCACTTTCAGTCGGTTATTCATACAGCATGAATTGCAAGTGTAAGAACATAAAACTCTTTTCATCCTCAGTACTAAATGGAAAAGTTATTTACGGGGAATTTTAATGCCACAAATAACATCAAACCTGTCCTTGTGGTCTAGTGGTGCTCAGTACAGCCCAGTCAATATAATCTTTTGTGGCACTCTTGCACTGAGGGAATTCATTATTTTTTTGCCAGCACCCCTCTGACCCATCTTTCACAGTTTTCTCTACGGAAGGTGTAAGTTATGTCTGAGAAAAACCTCCCTGCAGGAGTATCTGTAACCAGAGAGATGCTGTGGATGTAACACCTAGGAACGGAAAAAGTGAGGCGTTCTTCCACTGAAATTGGCTTACATAAGAAGATCTGTAATAGATACCAATTTGGGGAGAGTCATCATCTTTTAGAACACAGACACTTTGGATAGAATTGTTCCCATTTCACTTTACGGAATATGCCCGTTTATTTTAATGGGGCCGCGCCATTAAATCGCGTCACTGCAGGGGAAGTTTAGGGACTGACGACAATTTCTGGACAAAGCCTCGGAGGCGGTTCCTGAGCCACGGCTGGGATTAAAACCAGTTCTTAATTTCTTTTCTTCCTCCAAAAAAAAAAAAAATCAATCAATATTCATTTACATCAAGGAAAGAAATAGAATGACTCTAAACAAAAACAGCAATCGTGGCTGTAGAGCATGAGTTGCCTAATTTTCCTTTGTACCAGCCACCAAACAGGAATTTGTATTAAATTGGTAACACATCACTAATTGTTTCTAATTAAACAGGCTGCACCCAGAGCTGCAGATGAGAGGAGATAGAGTTTTGCACCGTTTTATCCCAGGGAGATTTATCTGGATGAACTCAACCTCAACGCAACCCCCGGTGGGTTAGGACAGCAACCAGGATCTGAGAGGGGAAGGCAAGGAAAAAATCCACATTTCACATGGATGATCACATCTAAATCCCAGTGCTAACCTCTACTAGGAGGATGTTCCCTGGGAAAGCCCTGGGACATGGATCCAGGAGCTCTCATCACCCCAGATTAAGCAACTAAATCACGAAGCGATGAAGCAGAGAAACACGAACTGCGATGAGTCCCCGTGTTTTGGCCTGCCCATTAAGTAATTAAATTTTGATCTTGCGTCTAACAGCCGGGAGAAAAGCAGGCGTTGAATCGGATGACCTTTAGGGAGATGTGCAAGAGGTATAATTTGCTGTCTCAAATATCTATCAGATCGGACAAGTTACCGGTCGCTCATTACTTACGGCCAAACAAAACGCTCTTTTCCGCACAAGCAACTCCTCTATCACCTTTCCTGGGGACCATCTACAAAATTTGGCCTTTCCAGTTTTCATTCAACCGATTAACCATGCAACACGGTTTCAAAGCATCGCATTCAGCAGCATTTCGTCGGGCTCTGTGTATAAATCTATCCTCCAAATGCAGGCAGAGCTCGCGTTTGCCCAGCTCGTGCGTGACCGCCCGCATCTCCGTTGGATTTGTTCACACGCGTTGGGTTTTACCAACGACACCGAGCACATGCCGGAGCGTCAGGGTACATCAGCATATGCTTCAAAATTTTCAGCCCATCTGCAGTGATGCTGATTTCCCAACTAAAAGCTCTGTCCTCGCTGCCATACGAACTTCCTCCCTTCTGGCTTCTCGCGCAGCTCTTCATTATCGCTCGGTGCCGTACCGATGTTCTTCGGAACGAGTCATGCGGTACTAATTTTTATTATGCCTCTTTTATGACATTACGAACCTCGCTATAAATCACCGAGGTTCGCGGGTGTCAACAACGCCGGGTGGTGCTGTAAGGGGAGCTCTCTCCTGACTCAGCACCTCCCAGGATCAGCCCAGCGGCGCTTTCGAAGCAGCGTGTTGAAAATGGAAAATAGTTAGAGGCTTGGGAGACATCGAGAGTTGCATCCTATAGTCGTGTTGGAAGCCTCTCCGTGCCCCTGACACTACGTGGGGGCAATTGAAGGGCTGGGGACGTTGGAGGTGGATGCTACCAACTCCTCTCTGACATACAACCCCCATTTCACTGCCCTTTACAAAGCTTTGGGGTAAATTCAGCCAACAACAGCACGCAGCGCAAGCCCATTGCTCATACATCCTAGACCTACCAGAATTTCACTCACATCAGGTTTCAGTGCTACAGAAGCTTTTAATGAGATGAGATTGAGTAGGGATGTGCTGAAGATCCTCAGGATCCTCTTCTTCCATGGGAGAGAGACTCCTTTCCTCTTACAGACTATAAAACTGCTATTCACGTGCAAAGAAAAAAAAAAATCAAAAAAATCAGTCTTAATGGCTGCTTACGTAGTCAACAGATCTTATTAACTAACTGACAGTGTGCACAAATATAATAAATATTTTAAAAACCCAGGGCTGGGATCAGCTCGGTTGTTCTGTTGCTCTCCCCCTGGGTGCCGTGAGGGCATCACGGTGCGGGTGACATCTGTCATCACCAATTAGTCACCGGGAAAAACGAGGGGGGGGCTGTTGATTGCAAGCAATTCAATCACCCGCGAACGCTCCCCCAGGAGCCGCTGGTCAGTTCATCTAGTCTCCGAGCCACCGAACGATAGCTGCCGCCCACGGAAAAAGCAGAAAGAAAGCAAAGGGTTTTAAGGCAGCCGAGGGACTCGGAAGGCATTTCGTGGTCAAATACCGACGGTGCTAAATGGCAAACATAAACGGAGCCATCATCTACAGTACTCAACATGCAGCAAGGGACCAGGAGCGTGTTCATTATTTTTGCAAGTGAACTCAGCGCTGCAGCGGCTATTTCTAGGAAGGACTGGGCCAGAGGCTCGAAGGTCGGCTATTTTTTTAATTTATTTTGGCAAAAGTTTAACTGGCTTTAAAACCGAGCCCTGAGCAATTCACGAATTTAATATAAAGTTGAATAATACTTTTAGCTGAAGACCAAAAATGAAAAGGGGAGAACTTTGAAAGCACGAGAACATTTCAGTCATTTTGAGAAAGAAGTTTTTTTAGGAAGTGTTCTGGTATAGTTTTCTGATCTTCCATATTGAAATATCTTGCCATTTTCAAAGGAAGATGGCATAATTTTAATTATATCTGAGCCAAAATTGCCCCCCCGGGCCAAAATTGCACCCCAAAGCAGTGTGAGCATGGAGCACCTCCTGGTGGACCATAACGTGTTGCTGAATTTGAAGTTTGTGTACTCTGATTTTGGAGGCTTTCCATGGAGGCAGACAACGTACTCACACTTTGAGTTGTCGATCTTCAAGCCCCATCTCTAAATCTCTCGTTTAGCCCAAGTTTTTTTCACAGAGGCACGTGGCCATCCGAGTCCAACATTATGACCAATGAGACCTTCAAGGCCTTCAGTCAAATTTTATTTAAGCTTCTAAGAAAGATCTCTGAACTACACTGACCTACCCCACTCCATAAGGCTTTGCTGATGGATGGACACAAGACCTCAAGTTTTGATGTCAAGTCTCTTGAAGCTTCAGCACACGCCTGGCTTCTCTTCCAGGGATGGAGCCTCCTCACCAAACCTGGCCCAGGCTGATGGCAGGATTTAAACATCTGCTGATGCCTTCAAAATTTGGGCCAAACCCTTTGCTTTCAGAAAAAAAAAAAAAATGGGACCAAGCAGGTCCCTCTTTCTGTGGCAAGGAGGTACTTTATAACTGATTTAATAATAATAATAATAATAATAATAATAATAATAATAATAATAATAATATAAAAATTCCAAGGCGAGATTCATAGCTAAGAATCCTACAAAAAGTAAAGCAACAAAAAAAAAATCGCTATTTTTCTCTGTAGCATTTCCCTTAATTTGGCTAACCGAGGTACTTGCTCTGTATTTCAGTTCTTATGTTTTGGATTCCTCGGAACCTCATTTTTCTCAAACATTATACAATAAATTAGCCATTTTCTGTAGCTCAGGCTTCCACCAGGCACATTAGCCTTTTATAATTCCTAATTTTTATTATCGTTATTCAGCTCTCAGTGTTACTCAAAGGTTTAGCAGAAGGCGGCATATGTTTCCTTATTTGCTCGGTGGATTATTTATCAAAACTAATGACACTAGCATGAATTTGGGGGGCAGCCACGCATAGCTAATGGGGATGCTTTCGAGGCGAGACTTTCTGCACCTTTCCTCCTCGTCTGAGAAGCGAAGAATTATAAGCTAAGTGCCTACACGGTCGTGTAGCAGTTCGTATTTTCTGGTAATGAGCACAAGAGGAAAGAGCTTCTTCTCTGAAGAACTTCCTAAAATCCCCACAAGTAGTCTACCCAATTGACCCACCTCTACCAGCAGCAATACCGTGGCATCATGTTGTGGTTGCTGGCAGCTCGCGAGCTCCAAAAAATCCAAGTGAGCGTCCTTGCTGGTACACGATGGGAACAGTTTCAAGGCTACAAGCCCATTCCCAGAGCAATTAGCAAACCTGAGGTCATCGGGACCAGCCTGGGATTCTGTGAGCTGCAAAAACTGGCCAACTGTTCTTGCTTTACTGAGCCTCTGCCACCTCTTGGCTAGGCGAAAACTAAGATAACTCACTCGTTAGTTCATCTTTGGTCTTCATTGAGACAGTATTTGTCTGAAAGGGAGCCAGCTCTGACCTGCACCAAAACCATCTGAATTTCAATCAGATAGCCCAAGGCGGTGATGGAAAAAGAAGAAAAACGGCTGTGTAACAAACCCTTTTTGCCTGGCTTATGGGTGCCCATTTCCAAAGATGAGAGAAACGTCTGACTCCACGTTTCCTGGAATGCAGAAAGCGAGATTTTAAATAATCTGGATCAGCCCACACCAGGTCGAAAGAGCTAACAGTGTGCCTCACAACCCAAAAGATTTAGGGCCAAAAGCGCCACCGGCTCTTTCTCCTCACACAGAAATTTCCTACGGTTTCCAGAGCTACGAGCAGGGCTGAGGGGAGATGGGAAGGGTGAGGTCGGTTGTGTTGGGGGGAAGAGGTAGCCAGAAAATAATTCAATTTCCATTGGAAATTATTCATAGCAAAATAGCTTTACTATAAATGTGAAAAAAAGAAAAACAACAAAAAAAGTCCTGCTCCTGGCTTACGCTTACCCAAAGCATCCTCTCTGTTAAAGGCATGTCTAAGGCACCAGATCCAGCATTTCTTTCCCCAAAAGCCCACACTGAATCAATGCACATAGCAGGAGACAGGCAGAGGGAGGAGGACAGAAGGACAGCCCCGCAGAGGTGCCAGCACTGCTGTGCTCCAGCATGTAACAGCCACTGAAGCAGTCGGTGTCCTGGCGAGGGGACCAAACCAGGACTCAAAGGACAGATGGATACCAGGAAGGCAAAACACCAAAGGGCTTCTTGTCATCTGCCTTCCGCGGTCCATCAGCCTTGAGAATTGAACTTGCAGTGGATGCTACACTGCAGAGATGAACACTGACCCTAACTGGTCCTGAGTACGGACTGAACTCAATTTATCCATCGATTTAGGGCTTTAGGAGCAATTTCCGTACTCCTGAAGCCAAGGTTTTCAGTCCTAGATCAAAGCCTGTGCGAGACCATCTTCCACGACAGTTTTTACCATTTTATATTTTTAAGGAAAGAAAACAATAGCCGTGCTATCTGCCCGTCCTTTAAAGCCTCTGTGGCATCCGTCATCTTGTGGCCAATTCTAACCGAAATCCACACAAGATTATGGAGCTCAAAAAAATGAAATATCGAGGATTTAATCAAAGTCGATGCCTGGATGTGGTGTCCCAGGCTTCAAAGGGAATTTAGTGACTCTATTCTGCCTTACGTACGGGTTTGGCCAACGTCAGCCTTGCATCAAGTACCCAAAATGTACTCACGTAGCTGCTTCTGCTCTGGGGGCAGACAATTGATGGTTATTACTGCATTTCCTCATGGTGGGGCATGAAATTTAGGGGATGAGGGGTCAGGAAAGGACCCCAGTGGGGATTATTGCAGGTCCAAGGCATGAACCTGAAGGATGCAATTCTGTAGGAAAGCAAGCTTCATCAGCTACATCGCCCCCAGAGCAATTGCTCCAAAGAAAATTAGTAATTAAGAGGTTTCCCAGCCAGAGAACTCGTACCTACAACCTCTAATAAACCCATTAGAAAGCTCGGTGGCAGATCACAGGAATCAAAGTCGGAGATGGCAGGGTTGTGTCCTTCCTAAAAACCATCTCCCCACCTAAGCCAGGTGGAAAAGCAGCAATTGGATGGGTTGAATACTAATTCCGAGACTATTATCACAGCAGAAAGCACTGAAAAAAAAAAAAAAAAACACACACATATTTCTTCAGATACGTTTTCTCTATAATATTGAATTTATAGATAAAAGCAAGCAAGCAGCAGAACTAATCTGTACATTAATGAAACTCACCGTGCCCTGCTAGAAGAGCGGTTACTCTGAGACAACAGGATATTTATAGCCGTGTGCAGTGATACTAATAGTTTTGTTAACATTATCTACTTTGCCATAGACTTAAAAAGAATTAGACATAATGGTGGTAGTTACAGTAGCATCTTAAAAATTGCTGGCTTTCTACCATTCTAATTCCCTCTTCAATCACCTGTAATTTCCAACCTTCTCCTTACCTATTAGGTCGCAATTTCTCAGCAGAGAACCACCCACCAGCATTTGGTGAGGGGAAGGATACGGGGGATCGAACGGGAGAAATATTTTACTCGGTACAGGGGAAAAAAAATCATTTTGAAGCTATTTGCTTTACACGGGAGCTAAGATTTGATCTGGAAATAATTCTACTGAATAGCCACACGGGGCATCCAGAGGAAATTCTTTGGGTTAAAGTTATGAATTCTTGCAGAAAAAAAATTCTGCAAGAAATTTGTTCCTGCTGCACCCCTGGCTCTCAAAAAAATAAACATAAAAAATGGGGAAATTGGGAAAATTGAAGAAAACGCTGTTTTACCTGCAATGCCTGGACAGGGTTGACAAATGCTGGGAAGCTGAGCAGCTTTGCCACGGCTGAGTTAGAGAAGCTTGCCGCTTGGTGCTTCTAAGCTGAATCAACAGAATTCTTATCAAATTGACAAATATTAATATATAATTCAGTTTTCTGGTACAGTTAATTTTTTTTTTTAAGAAGGCGACACAATCCTCTTCCCCCAGCTCTGTTCCTGGGAGAACATAATCACAGCACTTCGGTTTGAAATGTTGCTTGCTTTTTCTCCTTGATAACGCTTGTAAAAAAAAAAAAAAAGAAACCACAGTATTTATTAGAAAAAAAAAAAAAAAAGAAAAAAAAATGGAGGACTAAAGAAAAAAATCTTTTTGAAATATTAAATGCAGTTTTATTTTGAACTGAAATGATAAAAAAGCTGCTGTGGCTGGGGTTACAGCTCCTCATCATACAAGGAGACAGACTTAAAGGGAGTTTATAATTGTCAGGGAGCTTTAAATAATTGAACAGTAAGACACAGCATGGGAGGGCGTGTTTTTATTGTGTAATAATCTCAGGATTCATTATTCATAATAATTATGATTATTAGTCTTGCAAGTTTTCTACTGCGTCCTTTGAAAATTACAAGACTGATTGTGCGAGCTCAGAGAATTTGGAATAACACAGTTAATTTGCTTTTAGTTTATTACATTCCCCTGCATTAAGTTTGGTACCAGAGGGAATAGCCCTCTAACACACAAAAGCAGCGAGAAGAAACTATTTAAAAAAATAGAAAAATTAAGACCTCTAGAGCTGAGTTTCAAACAGCCCGTGTAGGAATGCCTGGGCACCTCCTCGCCCTGAAGCCAAGGGCAAGCTCCTCGTTGCTTTTGAAGGTACAGATTAGGCCCATGTGGCTATATAAAGAATTAAAAATTACAGGAAAGCATCTGATGTCGGAGGGATGAATTATGATAGCCTTATTCACACTGAGCTGTGCTTACACCCCGAACGCTTTGATATCAGCGAGGCTCTCCGTGCTCTCCGTTATTATTCAGAGCCAGGCAGAAGTGGTTTTCCTGTCTTGAGAAGAAATTTGAGATAAAAGAGCGAGAGAAACGTTTGTGCATTTGGATGAGCCTGAGACCTTTAGTCATTTTTCAAGGAAAAAAGGGAGAAGGAGCTGGGGGAGGATGCTTCGATGGACCCCCCCCAAAAGCCTACCCATCATGGCACGTAACCGGTCTTGGATGCAACGATAACAGGAGACACCGGTGTAGATGGGAACCTGCTAAATCCAGCATTACAATGGGAAAAGTTGAAACAAGGCAACGGAACAAAACATGATGAAGTCAGTTCTAGCACAAGAAAAGTTTTTTTCCAGCTGAGGTATTTCCAGCTGCAGCTCAGATGACAGAAAAAATAAATAATTTTTTCCCCACAGCACTTATGAAAGATGATTCACCAAAGATTGCAGTCAGATGTAAACAATCACCAGCCCCCGTCAGCGGAGTTATTTTCCAGCTATTCACTGATGGGAAAATGGAGCTAAATATTTCACCGCCAGCTCTCTTCCAGCACAGGCTGCAAGGAGCCCGAAGCAGAACAGTTTGTGCCACCAAAATCTCCGACCTCTCCAAGTAACTCGCTTCCACGGCACAAGTCGGTGCATCGGAGAAGCCATCTGAGCTGCCCAGCCATTCACAGACATTTATTTTTAGGCAGGGTTTGAAATTTTAAAGGCTGAAACTTCATTTTGCATCGTGAAAAAGGGCCCAGCACCACGGAGAGGAAACCTGCCCATTTTTCTTCCCCCTGTCTTTCCACAAGCTGCATGGAAATCCTCCGCTTGAATAACTAGGGGAATAATGGACTCTTTACATAAAGATTTCATACTTCTGAGAAGAGATTTTTTACTTCTCAAATGATACAAAGGTTTTCATGTTTTATTTACACAGAGAAACAAATTACTCTGAGACTTTAAAGTGGGATGAGGTTGGGGGTTTTTGTTTAGTTTTGTTTGAAGGAGAAAGCAACAACAGAAAACTTCAGAATATCTTTTTTTTTTTTTTTTACAGATCTTGCTGAACATACTGAATTCTATGACTCCCTGCAATAAAGGGGCTATAATATAAATCAGGAATTTTTATTTGATAAAAACGTGATTGATAAAGAATACTGGAAGTGCTACTAGCATATAAAGCTACGCTAATGAAAATACGAGACAGCAAGAAAAGAAGTGGAAACAAATCATTTTTTACACACATAAAAAAAAATATATAGAAACACATTTAATGCAGAGAAAGGAAGAAACATTAAAAAGAAAAATAAAAAAAACTAACAGCCAGTTTCCTAAAAACTCATGAGTCCTTGACACTGTGGTGACAAAGATCATCACAGTATTGTCGATAGGGGTGATATTGTCCACAAAGAGTATGGCCATGTAAGCATGAAAATCAGAAAGCCTTTGAGAATTCTTTGTACAAAGACTGGAGGTGAAGGAATAGATGAGGAAAAAATAGAAAAGATCATTCTTCTTGGACCTTTGTACAAAGAGCTAGTAATTGCTATGCCAAGACCCGAGGAGCTGAAGAACCACAAGATATGTCTTCAGGGTATTCCCAACCCATACATAAGCTTTTATTGTGTGTTATAATAAAAAAATATACCATGTCGTGCTCAGAAACGTCAGGTGAGCAGCTAGTGACCTTGAGGAGCAGACAAATTGTCTCATTGAACTGGGAGCCTGCAAGAATAAAGGCAAGGAGCACGCACCAGCGATGAGATGCTCCACTGGAAGTCATCTCCTGGGAAGAGGCCACATCTGTCGGCTTCAGGCAGTAAGTAGCCTTAGGAAATTGGAATTGGGTTCTAAATAACACTGCTTGAAAGAGAGGAATAGATCTGATCTCGGATGGTGAGGAAGACACTTGCCCTGAAGCTTCCTTAAGACAGGGAAGAATGGGAGGAAAAATGTCAAATAACAAGAGAAAATTCCATCTTGGTGGCTATTACAGGCATGGAAGATCACCCCCTGGAGCATGAGGAATCTCCTAAGGCTTGAGAAATCTTCCCAGAAACAAAGTTTCCCATCAGAAAAGAAAATTTATGAAATCAAAACCTAAGCACAGAAGCCATTTTGTGTGTTTGTCCTTCAAGGCCTGCTGAGGTACTCCCCAACACAAGGCCTTGTGAAGGCCCGTAACTTCGGCAGGAGCTGGCTCTCTGGGGAACACACGACGGTGCTGGCAAACATTTGCTCTTCTCCCACATGCTAACCTTCTTCTACAGAGCAGAAAACAGCCAGTTTCTCATTAGAAGAGGTAGCGTTTTCCAACGGGGCACCGCCAAGGTTTGAAACACGCCCTACCAAGTGGTGCCGTTAACGCACACTTGGCTGAAAGTCATCAAACCCACATGAAAATGATTATATTATGCTTTGTAAATATCACCAAGGGCATAGGACAATGCAAACCCTATACTCACTGTGTTTTTTATTGCGGTTCTGAAGCAGTCTGGCTCACAGAAAGCCTAACGCCACGTTGCAAAGGGCCTAATCCTACAAAAACCTCAACCCACTCAAAGCACCATAGAGATGCATTACCACAGTGTCCCCATTTGCAGAAAACAGTACAGGTGAAGGGAGCTCTACTTGTTTTTTTTGCCAGTTCTGGCAAATTATTAGACACAAACTGTGAAAGTGAAGGGCCAGAGAGCTGAGGAATAGCGAGCGATCCGTGAACAGGGTTAAAAAACCCTAAACCATCGTACTGGTCACAGGCAGAGCAAGGACCAGACAGAAGAGAGAGACGGATAAAAACTAAGCAATGAATTCTCCAACGGCACAAAAAGAGAGGCATAAAGCATGGTTTTGCATTTCCCTTGTCAGCACGGACGCATCCTGAGAGCTGAATAGGGTCTGGATTTACCGGCAGTCCCACTAAGCCCAGCTCAAATTTGCCTTGGATACCATTTGTTACCCTCAGGTAAGTCATAGTGGCCTGCATTCAGCTCTCTTGAGGATAAGAATGTAAAATATTTGCTCCTTTTTCCTTAGGAATGGAAATGCAGGAGAGAATAACACCCGCATCCGCAGAGCTGCAACTGGCTGGGTTTCTGTGATGGTCCCTAAATGAAAAGTGAGTGGTTTAAATTCATATATTCAAATAAAGCTGAAGAATAAAAAATAAAAATAAAAAAAGAAGTCTGGCTAAATGCAAAACACTCCTTTAAACAGTATACCATTTTCTGCTTTACAGATTGTGCTTTCTTTCTCGGGTCATCGGGGTAATGTAAGAAATGGCAGGCAGACAAACTGCCTCCGGCACAACTCAGGAGTACACCAAAGAGTACATTCAAACAGTGGTCACACTAGAATAATTCTCCCAAGGCTGGCAGGATGGTAAAAAAAAAAAAAAGCCAAAGCGTTAGAATAGAAATTGGCAGGAACTGATAAGAAAATAATCTACCTAGAGCAGAAAAGCCGTTCCATTTTCCAACCCCAAGAAATTCATGCAAAACTGGGAAGACAAAGCAAAAACCCACTGCCCTCTACCACCCCAGGGCTGGGAATGAGGACGTACAACTCGTTGAAAGTGGAAGACGACAGTTTCGATGCTCAAATGTAGATGGGATTAAGAGGAGTCATGGTGGGTGGGTGTGCAGAGGGGCTATGGACAGCTTTTTAAGGGTCTGCTTGCAATCCGTTTTATATCTAATGTTAAAAAAAAAAAAAAAAAATGAAGTAAAGATAATTCATAAGGTTATCAGAAAAAAAAGACAAAATACTACTTTTCTACACTTTCCTAACTCCACGCTCCACGTGACCAAGCCAGTAAAACACAGACAAAAACGCACTTGTGTTTTTAGGTACTTTCACCAAGGAATCTCAACACGGAATGGGTTTTCATGAGTTGGGAAGCAGCAGAGTGCCAGCCGTACATAACAAAACATCCAAAACCTACCTTTTCTCTGCCCAGCAGAGGTTAGAAACTGGGCAGTATCATGGGAGAGCCGGCTCAGCCTAGCACTTGCTGGTGTCCTAGAGCTGACACGTCTGATGCTTTAAAAGCTGTTTCCTTCACAACCTCCACTCTTAGGATAATTGCATATGCTCAAGCGGTAGGTCAGGGGGGACGCTGTCGTCCCATACGTGCCAAGTTGAAGAAAATTAATTTCATTCCCCAAAGAAAGGAAGCACTGGCAAGATTGACGTTAAACAATATTGATTCTGTGGCACCGGGGTCCTGGAAGCAGAGCCAAAACAAACAAGCCTACTTTGGGATCCAGCATCCATAATGCATCAACCAGCCCGGACGGATCCGAAACGGCTCAGCAGAGGACATGGCTCTTTTCCCTTTTCTTGCTACACCAAAAAAAAAAGAAAAAAAAAAAAAAAAAAAAAAAAAAAGATGCACAACGCTCCCAGTAAAAAATCAAAATAAGTCATGTGGAGAGCAGAATACAGCCCGATAGTTTTAACGAAGAAGGAAATGCTAGGAAAAGACTCATGCATATCTGATGCTGAGTGAAAGCCAGGGTGTGACTAACATATTGGAAAAATTATTAAAGAGTGTTTTCCTCTTTGTACAGAGACTGCCCCCAGCAAATTCTGTCAAGGTCGCCGAGACCTTGCATTATAGCTTCTGTAGAGGAGCATCTGTCTGCAAACAGACTTGCAAATGTACCTGTGCATCTCCCTGCGTGGTTTTGTTTTTTTTTTTTTAATTTAAACATTTAGTAGGATTTATTTGTTTCAATAGTTTCCTTCTGCTAGCATCAGCTCTATCTTCTCCCCCTCCATCACTCGGTAGATTTCCATACTAGAAGAGTTTTCTATAATGGCATCTTCAGCGCCGCGTTTAAAAAAATAATAATCATATAGATGAGAGTACCCTACACTTCATTAAACGTGACAATCACATCCCTTCCTACTGCTGGTCTCACTGAAGGCATCCTGTGTAATTCAGCTACCTACACTCTTCAATCTATCAACACGAACAACGAATTTTGTTGTATTGCAGGAAGAGCAACACATGCCTTCTTGCCTCCCCACCAAGGCTGCTGAAAAGAGAAAAACTTCCCCCCCAACCTGTACCACCCTTCCTCTCCCAAACCCCAAACCACCTGAATGAATTTTAATTCTACTCCCAAGGAAAACAGAAATTTCTACAAATTCAGAATTTTCTTCATTCTTTTGCTGAACGTTTGCCTTTCCCTTTAGAAATAGTAGCGTGAAGTATTCCTCTGGGCTCATTTCATTTGAACGTAATTTCATTTTTGCCAATTAGATGAAAATTAAAATTGAATCAACTCAGTAAAACGTTTTGTGATACTCCCTCACCAGACAGCCATCTATCCTCTTTTCGGGGCCAACCTAACCAAAATCCCGCAGATTTCAGCATCGCACCCCTGCAGTGATGTAACACCGGATTCACGAAGTACAAGGCTATTTATCTTGGCTTCCCACACAGGAATAACAAAATAGATTAATTTAATTCCTGTAGCATACACAGCACTGCGTTTCGATGATTTGGGTCTAGCTGGAAGGTATCTCAGAGAAAGCCAACAAAAGTTGGAGAAAGCCACCCAACGCTGATGGGAGACGTAGCCGCGGTGGTGCAATGGGGAGACATCGCAGCATTATTAATTAATTAATTAATTAACCCTCTTCGTAGCACCCACAAGGGTTTGTCTGAATGCATTGTTCCTCCTCTGTCCTTTTTGCTTTCACCAGATGTTGCCGACTTCCTTATTCCTTTCTTAATCCTTACTCCTTTATTCCTGCATGCCTTATTTCATAATTGCCTAGAGTTAAAACTTACCCTTGGAATAGGCTTAGCTTGCTCCGATGGCCAAATCACGCTGTGTATCCATCTCAAACCCATTTAACTCCGGTGATAAGCAGCTCGTATTTATTTTCAGGTCATCACTCTTAGGCACTGAACAGCATCCGTCCCAGTGACAACCTCCACCCAACCCAAGACACCCAACCCAGAGACTATTCCCCTGTCATTAAAGTATCAAGAGCGACTTGATTTTAATCCATTAAACATGTGAATGGTGTTTATGTTTTTAACAAGAACACCAGGCAGCTTTTTTCTTTTCCCTCCTAGCACGTCCTCCTTCCCTTTTGAAGCTGACCGCGTTCATGTTAGCAGAAGGAGCTTACTTCTTAAAAATAATCCTTCATGTCTTGCTTTAAATGATTCATCTTTGCTTCTTTCTTAATTCTGCCAAGCCAGCTACTCAACCTGAGGATTTCCTAGCTGATTAATTACGCGGTATCTATTTAATTATGAACTTCATCTTGCAGTAAGACCACAATCGTACTTTCTTTTCCCAATTTCACCCTTTCTTTCACAGACTCAGAGACCTGTCAGGGTGGGCAGGGAGCCTTGGGTGCCCCCAGTCCCCCCTGTCCCATCAGGACCCCCAACCCCACTGCCCAACCCTCAACTCTATCTACCAGGACAGCTGTTTGCACGCAAGCAACTGTTGCAGGCTGCCAGGGAGATCCTCAGGGCCCGGCAAACCCTCACTGTCCCCAAAAAATCCCTCAAATGACCCAAAGAAGCCAAGGGTACGCATTTATGGAGCGTGAATGGTTCATCTGAGTGTGCAACGGGAATTATGAGAACTGAATGACTAATTCTTAGTCAAGATAAAATTTGTACAATGGAGTAAACTACCCAATATGTGAAAAAATTGAGTATGGTTTTGTATAACCATATAAATATATGTTATACATACCTTATCCAGATTGAAACAGAAGCAACTGGTGGAGATGCCCGATCTCAGCCCGTTGCACAAGCACATTCACCAAGCCCTGCTGCAATAAATGCAAGGCAACATACGATATGGGATAGCCGGGATATCCAAAGATGTTTCTGGCTCACTGCAAAGTCTAAATTTTCACTGAGATGGGAAACCATCGAAAACCAGTCCTGGTGAGGGGTTAAGGAGGCACGTTGGCCAAGATGGTGCAAGGGGAGGAAGGGGAGGGACGGGGTTTGGAGATGGGTGATGGGCACAACTTGACCCCTCGGTGCCCGGGTCCAAAAGTCAAGTTTCATTGCTCAAGAGCTCAATCCCTGCTACGTACCCATATGAAACTCAAGGCTAAAACGCACTGCTCTCCAGCATGAGGGCGTATTGTAGCTCATTTCTTAGCCTGTTTAAGTGCAGGGTAATGCGAATACGCTCCCCATATCGCATTGCCTTTAAAATCCATCTCGTGAAAGCTCCTTGTGTGTCCGTACGCAGCGAGCGCGGCTCCTCGCGATGCATCCTCATCCTTACACCCGACATCTTTTCTTATTAGCCATTCTCCCGGGCTGAATTCGCCCCGTTGCCAAGGCGACCGGCAGGAAGCAAAAAATCTTTCATCTGGGAGGGGACGGTGGCGATGGATGAGGGAGTTTGAGCAAGGTCAGGCGTTTACCGCTGAATACAAATCTGTCACGCCTAATAGATGAAGCTCTTTAGTTTCCGAGCTACTCAGGCTGCTCCCAGCATCCAAGGAGAAAATAAAAAGACACTCAAGCATGAATGCCAATCAGCTCGTGCTGGCAACAATGATGTATATACATGTGCCACAGCAGCTGTACCAGGCTTGGCCACGGATGAAAGGAGAAATTAAATAGGTGTCAATAATTATAGGAGGTCAGGATCTCAATCCCTGAATACTAAATATATTTTAATAACGTTGGCTGGGGAAGCAGAGAAGTTATTAAGCCAGGAGGCTCAAGAGGCCCCGACCCGGAGCACAATGGGATGCGGCGGCGGAAAAGGCGTCACGGGGGAGCGCAGCGGGGCACGGAGAGACCCCAAAAACAATGGGGTCTTGTGCCTGGGCTGGCCAAGCTGCAAACAAGGGAACAAAGTGAGGGCTGGAGCCGGAGGATTTGCAGAAGCCTGGGTAGGCTGTGCTGAAGGAGAGCACAAAACTTGGTTTAGAGCAGGCCCAAAATAAACATTTTGGTGGAAAACAGGCAGTGGGCAGGCATCACCCCATTAAACCTTTGCTACAAGGACAGCCTTTGACCTAAAGCCTTGTGTCCAAGGCAGTGAAAAGCTCACTCAAGTGGCCATGTGTTGCTCCAGAGACAGAATAAACCGCAGCTTCTCCGCCCTGGTCCATAGTCACATCCGAAATCCTCAGCATGGACCGCTCCTGCCCAAACCATTTCCTCCAAAAGGACATGCTGGATTGCACAGCTCAGCACCCAAACCGATTCGTTTTCCCCCATCCCACGCTGAGGATGAACAAAACCAGACAAAATGACTAAGTCCGTGGCTAAACTGAACCCACGTTGGGGGATAAAGCTGTATTTTGCTTGCTTATCTGCAGATTTCAACAAAAAAGCTCCTCCTTGCATGCTGAAGGCAAGGCTTAACGGGATTTCAATGCTGAAAGCCACGGAGCAACCACAGCAGTGCAAGCACACAAGATTACATATGCAACATTAATTTTTAAAATGGCTTTGGATTTCCCTGAAAAAAGCCTGATTTCAAGTTGGCATTGCAAAGTACGCCTTCAACGTGCTGGAAAAAGCTCTTAATTTGGGGGTATCAGCAGGTTGGGTTTGTTGTTTTTGTTTTTTTTTTACTACTGTAAGGCAATTACACAGGAAGATAGATGTCAGAAAGCCAGCTCAGTGCTAAAACCTTGCAAAAACACAACCATAATAAGCTGGATTCTCATCTCGCACATCATAGTTTAATCCCAAATGAGTTGTTCTGATTTTGAGCAGCTTCCCATCCAAAGAAGTCAAGGCAGAAATGAGATGAATTCTTCCTGGTAGACTGGGCTTACGTTGTCACCGAGCTTTGAGAAAGAATACCAAAAAGTCATGAAACCAGGTGAAAAAAGGAGCAGGCTCAGCATCTTTCTTGTCCCCACTACCACCGTTTTTGGTTTCTTCTTTCACTTCTCGGGGAATTTCACTTCTGTCCATCCATCCGTCCTCAGGTACCAATGGACTCCTGGTAGATGTTCAGCAAAAACCTGCTTTTAGGGACATTTCGTGATAGAGATGCCAGGACTTTTCCCACTCCTGCTTGCACATTTGCAAGCTGGGATCATGTGTCTTCTGTTCTTCTAAATTAAAACCTTCCAGTTCCCTCCGTCTCCTCTTGATGAAGCTCTGATCGTTTCCATGACTTTCCTGTGAATCTCGACGCTTCTCCCACCGCAACCTGGCTTTTTCAGCCAAAGCTGTTTTAAGGAAGATTCGTCTTAATTTATGATTTTTAGCTATGTACTTTTATCTGGTCACGGGTAATAGAAATTGGCTTCGCTTTTATTATTTCATCATCTGGCTTGAATAAAGGATAACATTTAACAGCTATAACACAGGCAAAGACTTTCCTTCGTGCTTCTGGGCTCCAGGTCTGGGTGGGAACTAAAGGGTGTTCCCTCCAGCCTTGCTGTCCGGGGCCATACCCCAAATATTGCACTGCCCAGGGCAAAGTACCACCACTGGAGGGGATCTATCAACATCATCCTAATTAAGTCATTAAATTCAGCAGGTTTCATCTGCCTTCCCCTCAGCAATTATTTCCCATACAGAAAAAATGGACCTGAATCTCCATCGTAGGCGACGTAGGGTCGGGCTCTCTGTGCCACGGCCCTAAATGCTCTATTTCTTGTAGCGATTTCTTGCACCCATCCTCACCTGATTCCTGGGCTTTTTACCCAATTCCTGTTTCTTTTGTAGCTGCGACAGATGCTTCCAAACTCCTGTCCTTTCTGCCACGCCGCGAGATTAGCAAAATGTTGCTTTATTCAACTGAAACCGTTGGCGGAGATGTTGGAAATGACAACAACTGGGAACAGCTGCTGTTACCTGGAGGAAAGATCCCGAGGTTTTGGCAGGGAAAATCCTGCCAACTGTTTCTGGAATGAAACTGTTAATATCTCCGAACAGCTCAGAAATCCACCGTAATACACTAAATTACAAACAACGGGGGGAAGAAAACAAGAAACCCGAAAGCGAAAACAAACAAGAAGGTAAGCAAAGACTACCTAAGCTTTCTTTAATCCCGCTTTAAAAAAGAATGAGTTATTATGAGCTGCGAAGAAAAGTCTTTGTAATCCTTGTTAGACTCTTCTACAGGGAGCCAGCCGTGCTGTGCAGACACAAAACCCTCCGAGCCACAGCCCCGTGCCAAGGCGGCGAGCGCACGCGCGGCACCGCGGCGCTTCTCTCGGTAGCCCACCTTGGAAAAGCAGCTGACCAAAAGGGGTTTCCAAAACTTTGAGAAATATAAATACCCACCCGGTTGCCTGCCCTTAATTTCAGCAGAATTACTGAGATCAATGCAAGAGGGTTGAAAATTTGATTTCTTTAACATCAGGCCAAGGCGCAGCTCTTCACCACGGCTCTGCTCCCGCGGGATGGATTCAGTCCCAGGCAGCCGCCGTAAATCAGGAACGTGGCCACCTGAGGTCAATGTGGCTAAGCCAAAATCTATATATGCAGGAGATAATTTAGAGCCCGGAATAGCTGACACTACAATAGTTTGTGGCCAGCACTCCTCAGGCAGGGGATGCTCAGGTCTGGCTGGGAGCGAGGGTCCTGCTTTGCTCCAGCGGACACAGCGAGGGCTCCCGGTGTATGCTAGGGTTTTTGGGGTGCCCGGTATAGAGGGAAGTAACTGTTGTCCTAAAAATAATCTTTTCCATGCTCAAACTGCATTTTTTTGTGTGCTGTGAATGCTTTTAGAGGAATCCCTTCCCTCTTTGGCAGGGTTTTAGGAAACCAACTGAAGAAACGTGTGAATTTCTCAAACCTAATCTTTGCTCTGACTGATGTTTCTCTCCGCAGACAGGAGCCCCGTGAATAGGAAATGAAAGGGAGTGGGAACACCTTTCACCCCCAAATCCACGAGGGATTTGGCCACTCCCTTGGGATTATTGGTCCAAATCCCATTAGGCAGGAGGCAGCAGTGCCGTGCGCTGGCTGCGGCTGCGATTCGGGGGCAAGGATGCTAATTCCATTAAAGAACCCGCAGAAGGTAGACCCAGGACAAAGAACCAGAAATCCTTCCGAGCGAATAAAGATAGTGTCATGAAGGTAAAAGGAAAATATTAAATGGGCTGAAGGGGATAATGTCCTGAACGTGAAATTAAGTGTTTGCTTGCAAAGGATGGTCCCGGCCAGAGCCAGGCTGCCAGCTCCGCGCTGCCGTGGGTGCAGCCAGCAGGGCTCACTTCCACCCCATCATTTCCTTGGACCTCTTCAAAATTAACTTCTGCCCTGTCGAGGCGAGTGACAGAGGATGAGGAAATCAATTCTCATCTCCACTCCGCTGCTGGGAGGTCGCTGACTTGTGCAGATCTGTCACCGCGCTGATGCGACCGCAGCTGAGAGGGGGTACGTTGGAGGCAAACAGGACCTTGAAAAAATTGTGGTTGAGAGGCCCTTGGATCAGAAACCCTCCGTGCAGCAGCCTGAGCAGGGCACGGCGATCTTACAGCACTGATAGCACCGTTTCAGCCATCCTCAGGAGGAAAATTCAGCTTTTTCCTAAGGGAGGGGCCGGCGCGTTGAATTTTGACAGCGCCAATTTCAGCCTCCGTGGTCCAGGACAGGTACCTTTTGATGGCTGTTCACCTCGGCCCTCTATTCCTCCGAGAATCGGGGTGTTTTCGGAACAAATAACGCCTCTCTGCTTTCAAGCCAGCCCTCCCCGGCTCAATCTTTCCCCTTCCAGGGAAAGCAACAGCAAGGCGAGAGCGCTGCTGAATATAAATAGGGGCAAAGCACATTATAATTACAAATCTGGCTATCCAATGTGCAGCTCTAAACCCTGAAATGATAGGCTGACACTGTCATCCCAGCCCAGACACCAATTACAATTACATCTAACCGAGGCCACCGAGCCAGACAGGGGAAGGGGCAGATGAAAGATGCACCTTGGCGGGGATCCGGCTCCTCGACTCCCAAGAAATTGCCTTCTGCAAATTATTAGCGAGTCGCTTGAGCTAAATAATTAAGGCTTTTATTTATTTTTTTCTCCCTTATTACTCTCTGATCTGCCAGGTGTAAATAACCCCACGGAGAAAATCCTAATAGGTCTGAATCAGCATCAGAACCCAAAGGGAAAAAGCGTCCTCCCCTTGCCCCCGAGCTGGTGCCGGGCGGTGTTTTGATCTTAACAGACTCTCCGCTCCTAAACTCAGCCCCAAAATCGATCGGTGAGCTCATTACATAAATCCATATTCAACTATTTGGTCTATATTTAACACTACAACAAGGGTAGGCAGGGCGAATTAAATGGATTTCCTTCCACGTGGCGCAGAGCCTGAGTTTCTCCTTCCTCTTTGAATCCTCTCCCACCCATCTTTCGCTGGAAAAAAAAAAAAATCACTTTTTGCACACCTACAAGGGATGACAACGCTCACAGCCCTTTATGATCGGAGGTGTAGGTGCTAATGGGATCGATGCAGCCGTCTCCGGAGCGATATTGGCAGCAGGTTTTGGTATCTCATGCACGTGCCCTGTACTCCTTTTAGAAGTACATTTCCAGCAGATACAGGTGACACGCCGTATAGGAAAGGCATCACTCAACACGAGCAAAGGACGCGCTCGCCTGGCTGCTCATTTTCTCCTAAATACAGCTGCCAAGCTTCAGCGACTGGATCGGAAAGCAGCTTCCAGGAATTTCCAGAATATGCCCCGTGACTTCTCAAATTAAGGGGATACAAAGGATATTTGAGGATAATCCCAGATCCTGTCGTATCCACGGTGATGTCGAGGATACCGTGGCACTGCACAGCCCGTCCAACCCTCAGCACTAATTCTGAGGCTGAACAGGTCCAAATAAACTCTACCCTAAATTAGTACTTTGTAAAAATCAGGTACCGTTGGTCCTGAGCATGAATAAAAGCAAAAACCGATATAATATCTTGCAGCTTCCTAAATAGGGCCACGTGTAAGACCGCGTGTTTGGGGTTTTTTTTCCCTGAATCTTTCCATCAGGAAGCGAAGATACGAAGTTAATATCGCTGACAAATATGCCCGGAGATTAATTTGATGTTTCTCCCATAAAGCAAACACATCCAGCTGTTTCTTCCCTTTTCTTATCGTCGATCAAACGGCAGCTCAGCAAATAGGTTTCTGCCGCGAAGGTGACAAGGTGGTGCACCACGGATAAAAACTCATCAGCACTCAGGACTGCAGACAATGCATCTCCTGACCTTATTACCGGCAAGCTCTGCAGTCTAACTTCATCTGTGCTTCTAAAGGAAGATGTTACGGTTAGGGAACAATCAGCGCCTGGGAAAAGGGGGGAAAGAGTTGACCGAGCGAGGAGTGAAGTTAAAAATTCAGCTTGGGAAATGGCAGGTGAGGTCTGGAGTTGGTCACCCAACCATACGTGGTCAAATGAACAAGCCTACAAGGACACGAGCCATAAATATCTTCAATTCCTACCCAGTATCCAGCTGCAGAAGGCAAAAACGCTCAATGCTTTCAGGTGTGGGTATCTTTAGGACACCTTAGCTAACCAGGAAAATTGAACTCATTCGAGCGGAAGGCACCCAAGCGAATTACTGGGAGGTCTGCAGACAAACCTGGGCACACCAGGGTCAGACAAAGAGTTTCAGCACTCGTTTGTCTTTCCTCCAATAATTTCCCAACTCTTTCTTTAGAGGCGGTTTAAAGGAAGAAAATCTTTGCCTACATAACCTACAAAATCCAATCGAGCCCCATGGCAAACAACCACAGACCTCCACGAACGGCCGGGACTTCCAACACCAGCGCTGCCACCTCTACTTCCAGTAAAACTATAATCCCTGTTTATACACACAAATAGGTTCCTACAAGCTGTAAGGAGCCTGAAAGTTCATAAATGGGGACAGGCAGCCACCCCAAAAGCCTTGGGAAGCCCCAGCCAGGGGCACAAAGAGATGCACCCAGGTGGCAGCACACTCCCGCAGCCCCGTGCAACTTCGCTGACCTCACCTCAACCAGGAGCTTCTCCAGAATTTGACTCGGAGCCTTTTATGGATTATTTTTTTTCCCAACAGCTTTATCTGAATGTGTAATAGGTTGTGTTGCTCTCGGTGAGAACATAAAGTGCTGAGGTTACGCAAACCCGGAGGAGCGGCTCTTGAACGAGCTCTTCACAAAAACCTGTTTTCTCTGCGCTCAAATTGCTACGAAAAAAAATGAAGCTTTTAGGGACGTAAGCCCAGTCATTCATATAACACTTGTGAAGACCAAAAGGTTTCCTTTTGCAGGTTAAAATAATAAAAAATTTAAAAAACTAGGAACACTTGCAGTAAGAGTTCCGATACGAAGCTATCATACTAATTACATTCAATTGTCTGGAAACTCATACAAGCCTCGAAATTACATCACTTCCACATTTCAACCATCGCACTGCAGTTCTGCTTCCCTGCCAAATTCAATTCCGACACATCTTGAAGTTTGGGAACTAATTGTGCAGTTATTTATTCTATCCCGTGATTCTTCTGACATTACCACGTAAAGTTAATATACGGTAAGTGATATTTTCATTAACACCACTTAAATGTTAATTGCCTTCCAGTTTCCCGGGACTATTATTTATCAACACATATCCTGTTCTAGAAACACAAAATCATGGGAAGGCTGGCTTGGAAACTGTAAACAGCTCTATAGGAAATTATTACTCCTCTGTCTTTTATTCAGATGATCCTAAATCAATTTTAATACGCAGCTGTGTTTGTGACAATAGCTCTTCCTCTCTTATATGCAAGAAATTTCACAGTGTTTTCTGAAAAAATCTGTCGTGTCTTTACAGACTCTTTGTGCTTGGATCACTCTTTTGTTCTGTGTTCTTTTTAATTTTTAAAGAAAACACGAGAACGGTTGTAAATGATTCAGGAAACACAAACGGTCGCGTGTATCTGACTGCCACCTCGGAACTAAGATGTATTTTACGTATTTTTAGGACAAGATCAAGCATCCCCTACCTGCATTAGCTGTGTCCAAAGCTTGCCTTTAAGAACAAATCTCTGCTCACACCTGAGCATTTCTCACAACACTGGTCCCTACATCCAGAATCTTTCTGGTCCAAACCAGAAAATAAAACCAAAAAATAAAACGAAGAAAACTCTGGATATAATACTCCCTGCCTGATTTCCACTGTGCAATTCTTGAATCTGTTACGGTAGAAAATCTCCAAAAAAATTCACTTAAATCCAAAGACAGCAGAACCAGAAACGAACTCAGGAACTCAACCAATCCTTTCCAACATCCTATGGCAGGGTTAAAAATACCTCTGTTATTCCTAGAAAATGTTTGCCTACCTTGTTCATGAAGACCTGCAGAAGGAGCAATTCTAAATATCTTCCAAGACAATCCCTTGCAGAGCTTTGGTCAGTCTTCTGGGCACCTCTAGGATGGCCTTTCTACACCTTGTTTTAATTTTAAACCAGAAAGATATTCTGCTGATTTCGTATTTTTGCGTACGTCTGCGATAAATCCCCGGTAAGGTGTCATAATGTTATGGCAAAGACCACCATAAAAGCATATAAACCAAATTTATTCTTACCATTATCATGATTATTACTGCTCATGCAGTGCAATAAACGCGAGCGGCTTACCAGTTGTGCATACTAAAACAAGGAGGTTAAAGCTCTTGTCTCAGCACAAAACCACACGATGTTGGTTCAGGAGGTCATCCTCCTCCCCAACCCCGAGCCTCGTGCAGGTCCTTAGGTGCTTTTGTTGTTGTTTTGCTGCCAGAGGTTTTCCCTGTAGCATCTCTTTGGCCAACCCTGGCAGCCTAATAAATGAGCCTTCAGAAAATAAATTTCGCATGCCGGCAGAGGAAAAAAAAAAAAAAAAAACAGCAAGATTTATATGTACATACACACATTCGATTTTGAAATTTGCAAGTGGAGCCTTGAAATAGCCCCTCGCGTCTTCCTCCACGGCACGGAGGAGCTCGGGAAAATTTGCTAGTTCTAATTCAGGGCATCGAGGGCAGACTGGAGAGCCCAGGATTATTAGCACGAAGATCCACCTGCCTAACATCTTCCCAAAAAATCCATTCATTACTTTTTTCACTCATTTTTCCCGATATTCAAAACCCTGCTTTTATATTTCACCTTAGTTTTAAGACTAACCTCAAGCAAGACTAACGCACGCCGTTTGGCTCTCCCAGCAAACCTGCAAAGACTAAAAATCTGAATTTTAATGGAGAAATTAGCTCCACTTCTTAACACGTAGATAGGTTTTGATTTCTTAAGGAGGAAGTGAGACTTAGAAGAAAGGGAAATGATGCCTCGCAGAATGGTTTTCTAATAGGAATTCAGGGAAAATGATTTCTGAAGATTGATTCATCCCTGTTTCTTTGTCGAGGAAAAGTCATTTACAAGTTTCCCAACCTCAGCCTTATTATACAACGAATGCAAAGTCCTCGCGAAGATCTTGCACATGCAAAACCGTTACATCTGCCAGCTGCTAAGCCGAAAACGTGCGACGAGAAGCAGCCGCACAACCCGTAAGCAGAGGAATTAAAAAGGAAAAGGATGGGATGGAAATGAGAAACTGAACCACAAACAGACGAGCACAAGCAGGGGTGTTCGGAGCTCGTTGGGGCTCACCCCTTGAGGATCTTTCCAAGAGTTTCAGCCCTCTGCACCCTCTCCATCTCCCTACAAGGTCCAATTTGGGACATGCTCAAGCATTACGATGCCAAGAGCCAAGGCTGATTTGCAGAGGCTGATTTCCAGCCTCTGAGCGAGGGCATCTTCCTAAGCTGCGGATTTGTCTAGCGAGGAATTTCCTGCAGAAACACAGCTAATAATTATCCCGCTGTATACGCGCATTGATGATTTCAGGGCTCTCTTTATCTGATCTTTCACCTGCTAGAATAAAACAATCCCCCCACACGTCCTCTGAATATCTGAAGGATGAGGAGCCGCTGGCGTAAAGCAAATAACTGCCTGCAAGTTCTTTATAGGAAGATTTTCCTCGGGGATCTTCTCTTCAGCTGAAGTTATGCGTGTCCATCATTCACCACCACGCTGCTCTCTGCTCATTTTCTAGGTGTGCAAATAACAGGTTTTATACAGTTATAAAAATAAGGCAGCCGACGGAGATCTCTTTCAGCTGCTTTTTCTTGCTGAGAACCGGCTTGCCAGTACTTGGACCAGGAGTGCATATTGTAGGGTTTGTTCCTTTACCTGCTTAATAGGATCACGCATGCCTGGAGGTCCAGAGGAGCAATTGTTCTTTGGCAGAGTCACGAGGCAGAAATAGAGGCCAGCAGGTAGCCAAGTGGCTTGAGAAACCCAGGATGTGATGGTTGAAGATTAGGATAGAAGAGAAATCCTTTGATATCTCTTATTTACTGCTTTGCTTTTTAAAGAAATAAGCATTTAAAGCTGCAGTTTATAAATTTATTATCAACTGGTGAGCAGTCTCTTGCTTGGAGTCTGGCATTAAGGCCGTTAATGGGAAAGAAAGGGAACAGGAGAAGAAATAATCCCAGGCACCTTTTCCCCAAGGGTGAATCAACAAATGAGCTTTGGTTTGCTGTAAGATGTGTGGATCGCAACCCATCCACCATCATTTCTTTCACCCTAGTTCATAACGATCTGCTGAGTACAGCATCTCTCCAAGAACAGAAATTTTACGTTTCTCAGGCAGCTCGCTGGCTTTTTGTAGTCTAAGCACAACACCTACCCAAAGAGTTTGCAGCATCCTACAGCCACATCTGGAGGAGTGAAAGCCAAGGTTATTATCTGCGGGAGCTCGCATTACGTCCTTTTACCCATGTTAAACTTCCAATATCCCCCAAGATAACATACAGAACACAGTTAGCTCTCAGCACGGTCCAAATTATTGGAGGAGACCCCCATAAAAAGCCACACCACCAAGCTGGGTCATCGCCAGCCCCCACCAGAGCCCCCGCTGAGCAGAGCAGAAATATTTCCCCCCAGCCCTACCACTTCATCTGCATTTGTAGCTGGCTCCTGCGCCAGCTGTGCATGCCGGCCCCCCCTTCACCTCCGAGGAATTGGAGTGGCATTGTTTGAAGAGCTGATTAAACAGCCAGGAAAAAGTAATCCATCACTTAAAAAGGGAAACGGAGACAGTTCGCAACGGCGTCCTGGAGCTCTTTGGTATCTGCTCTTCGTTTTCTTCTATTTTAATCCAACATCATAAACACAGGGTATAAAATTAACTGACAGCACTTCGTGACGAGGTAGGAGCAGCGCTGAGTTAAACCCAGTTTCGCTTTGGCTGATCCTAGAGCCAGATTAAACCCCCCCTCCAGTAGGAGACGGCCCGTTTCCTTCAGATGTTCGTGCATGCAAATATCATCCGAGTGCATGAGCTGAATGCCAGATTCGGCTTGAAAGAAAACAAAGAAAATAAAAAGCAAAGGCAAAACAACGCGGCATCTCCCCACGGCGACATCTGAAGGGGAACAGGTTGGTTTTGAACAGGATGATGCCTCGCTGATCCCTGCTGTCCTTCCTCAATATCACACAGGCATTTTGTCCGCCCGTGAAATCTAGTTTCTAAGTGCTTTCTCATTTTCACCTTTGTCCCTAAGGGAAGATAACCTCATCAGCACCTCTGGTGACTGCACAGGGATGAGGAAAACGCTCAGCTGGCAGGATCCTGCAAGGGCAGGGCTCTCCCACCAAGCTACATCACTCCACGACTGCAAAGATTCTGCTCTTCCCAGGCCAAATCGGGGAACGAACGATGCTTCTGCACGTTCCCATGCCCTCGGCTTCCTGGCATCGTCTTTGAGAAGCAGCAAGTGCATCCCGCAGCCCGGAGCGGGTCATTAATCATTTACAACCCAGAAACTTTGAAAGGTTTTTAACCACGTTTTACAAGGCGTCTGGTTTAAGATGAAGACATCTTTCTGCTGGCTTAAAAAAAACATAAAAGAGTAAACCAAAACACCTATGCTGCTGTATAATGCAGCCCATACAACCGAAAAACTATTAATTTCAGAGCAACAGAGCAGCATTTGTCCTTCTAGTACATAGACACAAACCTTATGATCTCAGTGGTTGGCTGCGCTCGGTAGCCCCGTGCCAAAATGTTTTTTCTTTCCCTTTCCTCAAGACAAAACCTTCCACAAAAGCTTAACACAACTAGATATATAATCCCTGAATGCTTATGGACTGTTTCGTTCCATCACCTCACCCGTTTATGACCATCTTCTCCTATTTCAGGAGGACAAAGCTCCCCTACAGACGGTGAGGCATCGCCGTTGGCTCTTCGTGCAGGTTTAGTTGGCCTCCAGAGTCAGCTCTAGGACAAGGCCAGCATCTGTAATTGCCTCAGTGAACAAAATGTCTCAAAGTATCTGAGAGCTTGGACACACTTTTAACTACAGCCAGCCAGCTGGAGAAGTAAAAGGGAATAAAGAATAGTAGCTGCTCGCTTGGGATTTTTATGTTAATAGCATTAATTACATCTGCAATTCTGTGTCCTTTGCATCTTACCAGGCTCTGGGATGATTAGCTGTGCACTGGCCTGTGCGTTTCCAGCTTCATTTTCAGCTACACACTGATAAAATCCTTCATCTGACTTTACCAAGCCCAGAATCCGCAAGTTGCTGCCACCCTAGAGAAATACGGAAAATGGAAAGAAAGGAAGAGAATTAATTAGAAAAACACCATCCAACGTCAACGAGGATTACAAAACCTTCACGGAACAGCTGTTCTGTGAAACAAAGGCACTGTGCACGCAATCTCAACCCCAGACCACATAGGCATCTAAGGACAAGGTCTGTAACAACGAGAATCTTCATCAGAAATCTCTCAACACGTGATATTTTGCATTTTGTTTGAGGGAAGGTGCCTACAAGCCTGAGGTTGGACTCATTTTGTTGTCCATCCAACACCTTTCTCAAGGCTTAGGCTTCAAATTACAGCCAGCCACTTGGTTAGTGCTCCGAATTTTGTCTTGGCCCTTAGCCGCAGGGAAGATTTAGAAGAACTTTCAACCTCTGTGTCTTTGAACAAATGCTGTGCTGAAGGTCAAACCCTCCTTATGGCTCGAGGCCTGGAGATCCTCCAGAAAAGGTCACTCTGCGCTCACTCCATTTGAAAGAGATTTAGCTTTTAACTTTTGTTAGCACAAGGAATGATGTATAATAATCAAAAAAAGTTGAACTTACTATTGCGTATGGCAGAGTGGATCTATCCTGCATGAACACCACATTAAAACTGTTTTTTTTTTTTTGATTGGTAATTAAAAGATGCTATTGGTTACAAGCTGAAAAATTAGAAAGCACTGAACCAAGCCATGAACAAGTCACATCTCGTGGCCTATGGACATCTTCACTGTCACTGAGATTTTCGGGGCTCTTTTCCAATATTTCAGCTCATTCACAAGTGGCACTGCTTTCAGGAGATCAATGCTTTTGGAAAACTCAGCATAAACCAAGCTTATAACAGTTGTATTTAAACTAAAAGGGGTGGGAGTCCTGCATGGGGATGTTACTTTGGGGAGAATGTGCAAAAATTCTCTTTAAAAATCTAATTACATCAAAAAACTATTCTCATCATTAACCCCTTTTGATTTATATAAAATCAGTGTAAGAAATAATTCCTCTCATCAACCAAGCCATAAGTTAGACAAAGTATTTCCTGAAACAAATCTGAAACTACTGCAGGGAGACTCAACGGGTGAAAATTACCAAGAAAAGCATCTTTTGCTCATGTAACTCTGTGGGGCACCACCAACATGTTCCCTAATGCTTGTTCTGGTACCCTGAAACTTTAAAGATCTGTACTTAAAAGGAGAAACTAAAATTTGTCTTCATCAGTGAACCTTTGCACTTGACCATAGCCATCGTTTGTCATTCCTAACAATCCTGGGAGTCTGACTTCCTTGGAGAAGAGATCTAGTATTTCTGTCCCAAGGCCAATAGTTAGTAAGGAAGTCGTTAGCACTTGCCAAGCGATATTATTAACAATAATTTAGATTGGGATCACAAACTGTTACATCTCTCCAAAAAGAAGTGTTTAAATCTCCCTAAA
This sequence comes from Anas acuta, assembly GCF_963932015.1. Classification (NCBI taxonomy): domain Eukaryota; kingdom Metazoa; phylum Chordata; class Aves; order Anseriformes; family Anatidae; genus Anas; species Anas acuta. The sequence continues at coordinate 28,502,097 of NC_089016.1, read as the reverse complement.
TCTGGGAGATGACATCAACGAACTCGCTATAACATCTCACTGCAATGCTCCTTCTTCGCACTAGGAGGCACAAGAAATTTTGTTTTCTTTGGGAAAGCTTCCAAGTTTGCGAAGGCAACGATTGGGTCAAGTATCAGAACGCATTTCACAACTTGATAAAAAATCTCAACCATCAGCGAGTAAAAAAAACTAGATAATTACCACTATCTGAAAATAGTCGCTAGGAATGACCACTTCTCCATTCTTGATCCACTCCACCGTAGGGATGGGCTTGCCAGACACGGCGCATTCAAACTCGATGTCCATGCTCTCGTAGGCATAAAGATTCGACGGGCGAACTAAAAACCATGGTGGAACTACAAAAAGAGGTGGGGGGAAAAATGAAAGCGGCGATGAGTAAATACAAGTAAAGGTTTAGCAAGTAAATAATTTCAATAAGCCTTCAAAAATATCAGAAATAGGTAGAAAACACATCTGTAATTCAAATTCTTCTCTTCAACCTTTAACAAGCAAACACTAGGGAAAACGTTTATTCTAGAGAGAGCACTTAATGGTTGCTTTTAATATGCATTTCTAGCTTTTTTGTTCATTTTTTTTTGGCCAAAAGAAAGAATTTGAACTTCAATTTACAAAACATGCAAGTTGTTTTCCAATGCGCACAACCCAAAATTTTATAGAAGTAACTTGATAGCGAGAAATTAAATAAATAAAAATAATATTTAAAAAATCTCTAAGAAGGAGGGTAATTAAATCTCATTCATTTCAAAGGATTGGATGCCAACTGCTAACTTAACAAAGACCTGTAAGTCAACGCATGGAGAGGTACATAAAGGTATAAGACAAGTTCATTGGCAAGTGACACAGAATTAGGAGCATTTAGAGACATTTTCATCTAAACCAGGACTTCTGACCGAGTTTAATAGAAGATGAAGAGATAATCAATAACTAGGAAATCCGTCCCCAGTGATGGAAGAAGAAAAAAAAATAGTTATCTTTGCTGAGAAGGAATACTTATTAAGCCACCAATTATCTGTTGCCTTGCATTACTGTAATGTATTCACAGCTTTTCAGTATGCTATACGATATGCTAATTTAATTTCATCATTATTGTAACACTAGCACAATAGAAATTAGCAAGTTGAGGAAAACCGCTCATAACGTCACCGTCCTGACGAGCCCACTCCCCTCGCATCCAACTGAAGAGCACCCACCAAAAAAAAAAAAAGACATCAGCATTCCCACCAGCTTTCCCAGGGGAACGATGGTTTTGAATATCCATAGTCCTCGGGAAGCCAGAAAGGATTAAATTTCCAAGTACCATCCACGACTTATCATTTCAGACAGAAAATCCAATTGTGTTTCTTGAGTCGTCCTTCCTGCTGTCTGCTTATAATATTTATAAAGCCGTAATATTCAACCCCCCCCCCTCTAAATTAAAAGAAGGTGAAGATTATAAAATCAATTGCGCAGAAGCTAAAGAAACGTTACAGTCGAGGCTGCCCTTGCATCCCTAATTCGGACGCCAGGTTTGCAAGGATTACAGCACACTCCCCAATTAAACCATCAAATCCTGCAGCCTCCTAGGGCACTCAGGGGAGAACATCCACTGTAAGAGCATTTTAGGATCTGATTTCCAGCTTCTTATTTAGTGCATGGCTTCACGGTTTCTAGGCTTCAAACTCTTCCGTGCAAACAAAACGATGAGTTTCCAGTAGGGTTTTCTCTGGTTCCTGTTTTGGCATGATCCACGCGCTTCCTTAATCTCGTAGTGCTCTGCCAGCATCACAAATCAAGAGAATATCCAAGGTACAGCTTAAAGGACACAAGAACTCCCCCCAGTTTTTCTGGATGAGTTAGGTGCGACTTAGAGCAGTCTCCATTGAGACTAACATCTTCCAGTTGTCCACCAGACCTTAAAATCTCATGGGGCAAGCAGAACATGAGTCAACCCAACCATCTCCAACAAGAGAAGCGTCGTGCAAGGGACCAAAGCGTTATCTCGATGTGCTCTTCACAGCTGCATTTAACAACCTTACCCACAAAACTCTGCCTGCAATCCCTTACTTGCCCTTATTGGCATTAAAATTTCCAGCTTGGGTGATAACTGAAAGCAGAGTCCTTGAGATGCCATCTCTTTAACCACACGCTCCCGACAAATCCTTGGAGGGCTCTCCAAGCTTGCGTCCACAACAAGGTAGGAGTATTTTGGAGAAAACTTGATTATTTTATTTAAAAACTGTACATAATGCATAAAAACAAGATCAAAATAAGACTGCAAGGCTATCGTGTCAGCTATTTCTTAATTTCTAGCAATTGCTTCTGCTTTGGAGCTAAGTTATCTACACAAACAAGCACGAGACCTTGGCCCCTCAGCGTTGCTCCCATGTCAAATCTTCCCTGGTCCTCTTTCAGATCGGCCTTATTTTCCACGCACCTCACAGTTTTGGATACCTAGAAGCTCCCAATCCGGTTCGGATCAACTCCAGCGTGCACAAATTAAACCTGATGAGCTGTCCTGATTAACTTGGCTGCCTAATTTCCTACTGAAGAGGCTCCCACGGAGGTGCGTGCGCAGGTCAGGAAGGCACTGCCTGCTTTTGGGGGGGGGCACAACGGGTTCAAGACCCCACAGCCACAGGAGCACGCAAGAAATTCTGCAGGTTTTTCAGAAAAAAAAAAGCATCACTGATAGGGAAACACCGGTAATGAGGCTGACGATTGAGATTATTATTTTTTTAAATAACATCAGATACACTAGAGGCATACAAAAAGACACAGCGGCAGAGTGGAGAATAATCAGCGTTGAATAGCTCGGTTCGAGGGAAAGCAAACAAGCTGTTTGTGTAACAAAGAGCTGAATTAAAAATTAAGAAGCAAGCGAATTCACATGCTCATTTTTAGCTTCTTTCCACCAGTATATTTTATTCAATAAGCTCACACCAAACCCCCCGCTATCTACGCAGTTTACAAACCCCGCAATTTTTCAGAGCTCTGACAAAACCATAAACCACTCAATCTTCATTAGAATGGTTTATTGCCGTGTCACCAGAAGCCTGTAATTAATTTAGAGGCTTGTAATTCACAGATTCCTGCCAGTTATTCTTTCTGACGCACACATTCACGGACCCTGACCCGAAGGTTTTCCCTCCCTCCACCAGCACGGGGTCACTGCTGCTCCCCTCCCCATTTCCCTCTATTTAAAAAAAAATTGTTGGCATTTTTCTAGACAGAACAATGCATTTAATAATTACCGTGTGTTCACAAACCTTTTATGCAGTGGATAAGGTGCATTATTTTCAAAGGCCATCATCCCAGCTTCCCTAAAGCAAATCAGACAGCACGAAACACAGGTAGAGGCTACAAATAAGGACACCACGACGTGCCAAAGCAGACAGATGTAACACATCCAGACTCCTGCTCCATATCCGTTATGCATACATATAAAACACCAAGCACTATAAATACACGTGCCGTAAATATTTTATAGATCAATAAACGCCAAGCGCTGCCGTATTTGCTCTCCTCTTTTTCTCCGTGCTGAATATTTCAAAGGCCCGCGTACGTGGAGGAGGTTGGCGAGTTGGGCTGGAAAGGCGATGAAAATGCTTGCTTGTTGCTCGTGTTCCTTCTAATTATATCGTGGCAATAGAAAGGCAACTTGAAGACACCGCAGGCATTTTTTTTCCCCACCAGAAAACTTACGAGGTTTCAGAGAAGTTTTTATATATATATTTTTTTAGAAGGTTTCGGTGAATGGGTGGAAAGCTCGAGTTCAGCGAGATTTCAGCAGCCTTGCGCTACGGTATCCTTATATCGTCCTTTGCCCTGTTGAAACCTTCAAACCTATCCTCAGACAAAAATAATTTAAGATGAAAACTCTGAAGGCTCCATTTTTAGACCTCGTCGGAATGAAAACACTTTCCAAAGCGCTCGTTTTCCTTATTTCACATCAACCCAGCCATATAAAAATGCCCCGGACTCAGGCTGAGGATATTTTATGCTGTACCAAAATAAAATGGAAGTAAAACTAAAACCCAAAAGGTTAATCAGACATGTAAAAGATGTCCACGAGATTTGGGGTTTTAATAGAATACCAGGGGACCCGCGACAGCTCCAAGGGGCTCTGATAGAATCCAGCAATGCTGCAAAAAGGTTCTGGGGTCTTGAGCCTTGCTTCAAACAAATGGGATTTCCCCTCCCAGGAGCACAAGAGGCTGCATTTATTTGGAAGAATGTCAAAGATTGGTGGTAATGAGCCTGTAGAAGAGACGTGGGGACTAATCGAGCCCTTGCCAGCAGCAACAGCTAGCGTGGAGCGTTGGGTGTTGGGCTGACCTCCCCATTTCTAGAAATACCTTTTGCGAGATGACAGCTGATCTTGCGACAAGAGGAAGCAATTTTAACTTGGAAATGTCAGCGTTTTCTAATGCGAAGCGTCTTCCCTTTGCATGTTTGAATAAGGAATGTGTTCCTACTGACCCAAGGAAGATAACTGCTGTCAGTGAGTGCCCAACCCTGTCAGCCTGCAGAATGAGAAGACTTTCAATTGCGTGTGCTTAACGGGAGCCTTTGTCATCTCCTATACCCCAATCCTTCGAAAAGGGCCCTCGTATTTTTCACTGCTAGCTTGCACAAGCCATGGGCTTAAAATAAAGCTATGTTAAGTGAACAAACCAGGTTGTGCCTGTCCTAAGATCGAACTCCAAGCCAATGCAGTTCTACAAACATCAGGAGAATTTGATTTTTGGATAAATTCATACACAGACCTCCACTGCTCTACATTCATGGTAATTCATGAAACTATTATTCCACCAGGTCCCAAAAATGTCCTATGAATGCTCTTACGATATCCAAGAGCTCTTTGGAAAGAGTACGAGGCAATAAATAAATAGATACCTAAGAACGTGTCTTCAAAAACTAGATTAAAATTCCCATCTTCTTCTTTCTTGCCACAGCTCGGTACCCTTGTCTGACTCTATGCTCTGCACCTGCCGTTCAGGAAGGCGATATGATATCAATACATCTCCCCTCAGCCCAGCCTTGAAGAAATAAAAGAAAAACGACGCTGTTAGTCTATGTAAAACTTCCTTCTTCACCTAAATAAAGGCATGGCTTGTCTTCTTTAATGATTTAGATTAGCGTCATGCTTCTTTAGTTCTCCACGTGAAGGTCAGCTCCTACAAAAAAATCACAACAGCGGCAGCTCGCGGTTCCCGAGAGGGAAAGAATTGAGCCACCAAAAAGTCGAGCGATACATCACCGTGGTCAGGCGTGCATGAAAGAGGTGGAGAAGGTGTGCAGGCAACTCGTGCAGCTCCGTCAGGGCGTTGTAGTCAAACCCTTCCCTCCTCTGTTTTCTATTACATGACGACGTGCATCTCTCTTGGTATTGAGTCTGATAGATACTGGAGGGCGGAAAACATCTCCGATTTTTCTTTGTGAGCAGAGAACCATCAGTTTTAGCCAAGTAAAAAGCTGCTAATCTGCTGTGCTCTCTAAAAAAATAATAATTTAATGAAGAGACTTTGATTTTTATTGCCTACATTACTAAATGCTCTCCTATCAATGAGCACACTGATGAGACGCTTAGAGAAAAACACAATTTCAGTTTTATAAATACTTAATATATATAAATGCAACTGAAACCACACTTACTATATTATAAATACACCAGAAAATACAGTGAAAAGCAAAGCTTAGCATTGCTCCCACTTGTTCCCAAAGGCAGAAATCCTTCTGCAACGCTACAACGACCTGCACTACACTTGAAGGTAAAATTCTTGATCTTATCTAAATAAACCCAGCGATTTTCTCATTGATTGGTAGGCGCCAGCCCCTCAACCAACACAGGAGAAAAGGTGACACTAATATATAAGGAAAATACGGTGTTGTCTCCGTGTTGGTTCCAATTTTGTTTTCTTTTGTTGCCCAAACCCCTCCCCACTCGTGAATAAGTTCGACATGGAAAGACGACTTCTTCCCCCTTAAAATGTTGTTTTATATATGACCACTGAATGAAAAACCACAAAAATGAACCAAAACATCCTTGTCCCTTCTAATAGGTACAAACGTTGACCCATGCCCAACTGGAGGCCAGAGAATATTATTTATTTAATAATAAACGTGGCTTTTATGTGACATGCCGATAACAGACAGCCCGCGCTGAGAAAACTAAGGTCACAGATATCTGTCACTTTCTAAATACCTAAAGATTTTATTTTATTGCTGCCTTTATGACTTATGGTGCAGACAGCAGCTATTGACCACCTACCATCTGCCCTGGGAACAAACGAGCGTTTCATAATTGTGTATTGGGTCAAACTTTATCTTCGGATGCATTAACGTTATTTCTGTCAACTCCTGTAAAACAGCAGCACACGCAGCACAGAGGAGGCTAAGGGCTAATACAATACTGACAATTAGCTCAAGTTTTGGTAAACAGCATGAAAAAATCTGAAAAAAAAAAAAAAAAAATCTGAAAAAAAATGCAGGAAGAGCTGAATTATCTCTATTTACTTATTTATAAGTATTTTGTCCGTTTGCCTAAGGGTAGCCCAAATGGGCATTAAGTTAATGGGAAAACAAGACTCCGAAAAATACATTTTTTCTTGCCCTTTAAAGAAAGGGAAGGATACAATGGCTCTGAATTAATTCAAGATAACTACTTGAACTATTAATTCAAGATAATTGAGCACCAACCTGTCTCATCGTAAAAAAAAACAAACATCTCAAGACCTCACCACCAACTTTCCTCTTCTGTATCTGTACGAGACGCAAAATTTCAACTCGCATAACCCGGTTATAAGATGTTTTTGTGGTTAGACAGGAAAATAAGGGCAGGACGATGGCTTTCCAGATCCCTGTGATGTGTTGAGGACCAGTGAACGCTCTTTCCTGGAGCTCTTTGCTGAGATTCGGGCTGACACCAGCACGCACCACGCTTCCAGGCTCGGTAATTGCAACGATAATGCATTTCATTTTGGGATCTCAAAGCAATTTGTAGGCATTAAATAATTCACAAGCATTTTACAGATAGATACACACACGCGCGGAGTAAATGACTCGCTCAAGGTCATGTAAAGTATCAGTGACAGATAATTAAAAGCCAGTGTAATTAATAGATGTCCCTGGGAGATTTGTACATATCTAAGACTCCCTCCCCTCAGTAGTCGGCACCGACAGCCACCTCTCCACACACGGATTTCCCAGGTTTATTTGGGGACTTTCTGGGCCCCAAAGTACAAGAGAGACCTGGGTGTACTGGAAAGAGCCCAGCAAAGGGCTATGAAAGCTGTGAGCATGAGAGGAAGAAGGAAGAAATAAAACTACAACACCTTGGGAGATGCTCTCACCTTTAGGTGCTCTCAGGAGGTGCCTTCAAAACTTCTGGCTGATGCAGTGTTTCAATTCATCAGCACATTTTCCTAACAAAACCAGCATGAATTGAAGTTTTTATATCAGTAGAGGTCATTGGATTTCTTATCAAAAAATAATATTACCAACCGATCACACATCGATACCCTTTACACAGGTATTCCAGAAGTTTATGGAACATTTATGGAACAACCCAAAATGTACAGAAAGCTGTTTACCCACTCAAATCCCACACTGCCTTGTTTGCCCGACAGCCCCTGAAATCTTGGGGGGAGGTGTTTGGCTGAAAAAAGTCCAGTATTAAAGAACGACAAACCTTCGTCACGCTCCAAGAGGAGCATATTGAGGAAGCGTGCTGAAAAGGTAGTTATTTTTTGAGATCTTTATCTGTATGGCCTCAATCACCTTCTTATCACGTTGTCTTGTGGGAGAAGAAAATGAGAAACAGAGGAGCAAATAGATGAAAGAGAATATGTATTATAACGATATGCAATATTGGGCACATTACTGCAGCCTGTTTCGATGCTTACTATATTTTGTTTACCCAACAAGTTAATGGGAGGACCCTTATTTCATTTATTCCTACTAAATATCAACTTTCAAGCCGTCTCATTCAAACAAAATCGTTAACACGGACTGAGGTCAGAAGCTCAAAATTTGCATCATGGAAAATAAAGATTTGGGCCACTAGTGAAAAGACAAGGAACATAGACATCATTACTAAGAAGTAATTAAAATTCCCCCCTTCCATTAAAAAAACAGAAAGATGGATGAGGAATTGCTCATTTCCGAGCCCCCAGGTAAAGCACAGGATAGCAGCAGCTCTAATTTACACATTTCAGTCCTCGTCTCCCTTGATGGATGCTTTTGGTTCAAAAAAACAAGGATGCTTTTGGTGCAAACCTCCCTCTCCAGGCACTGCCCTGGCACAGGATGACCTCTGGTCTCAGCACCAGAAGTTGAGCACGGAGATGAAAGGACCCAAAGCAGCTACAGGCACTCCAGGACACTCACGCTCTGGCGGAGGGGGGTTGAATTTGATCAAACAGAAAAGAAGCAGCATGCTCTAATTCGATTAACACGCAAAAGCGGCAAATGATTTTTTAAGTAATCCAAGGTCACCGAGGATAAAAGGCATGGAGGTGTCCACGCAGCGCTCACCCAAACAGAAATCAAGGAGCTGTCGTCTCAGTAGCGGCCACGTCACCTGCTCCAGGACCCACGAGAGCAGTTTTTTGTTTGCCATTCCCCTCCAGAAGGGCAGCACTAAAGCAGCTGGCAGCCAATCTAGCCTGACCTTGCATATAAAGCAGAGTGAAACTTCTGTAAATTAATTCATTTTTGGATTACTGCGTATATTTTAGGAATCTCGTTCAGTTTTTTCCTAGAGATACAAACCACGCCACGCACTTCGGTACCTTGTTCTATTACTTACTCTTGTTTTCTTAAATATTACCTTGCTTCTAGTCTAAACTTGTCCTTTTTCAACGCTGGATGTTCTTCATTTCGTTGTCAGGTAGACCGTAAGGCTCTTTATTATTGTATTTCTGCTCCTGGCACAGACACCTACAGACCATGATCAAAGAAATAAAAGGGGCTCTTTCATCTTCAGCATCTTTTCCTATCCTTTAACCAATGTCACGGTTCACCTTGGATGCCTGGATCACTTAAATCTCCTTCCTGAACCGCGGATGCAGTTCTTCTGCAGTGTTTTTCCCCAGTGCCAGGTGTGGACGTGCTAGGTTTATTCAAAGGTCTTGTTTTTACCAAAATCCACAATCTCACACCAATTTCTGCTGCTGCAAGTGCTGGGTGTGATGCTCAGCTGATCAGCCTCGACTCTCAGCACTTCTCCAGTCTGTATTTTCCAGCGAAAATGTGCCCAGCTCAAGCTTTTCTGCTTGGGATCAATCCTGCTCTTGCAAAGCAACGTGTTTGTGTGAGCTGTGAATTTGGTCTTTTTTTTTTTTTTTTTCCCAGGTCATGGGTCAAAATATTAGAAAACCATGTTAAAATATTAGAAAAACATGTTAAAGCATTCGAAAACCATGTTACCTGATGTGGCTGTCGGGGTGAGCATCCCCAACCCAGCCCCATGGGCCTTTCCAAACCTCACTCCAACCTTCCCCAACGTTCAACTATTTCCACATTTACTTTCGAGACACCAACGTTTTTAATTCAGACATTTCAAACAGTCCTTTCAAAGTTCTCCAATTCAATACATTTAGACAGGCTGATTTGAAATGAGACGTTTGAAAACGTCTATTTTAGGTACTCGGCGAATTCCCTGCTCTGCTGTTTAACTCTCGCTGAAGCTCCTTTGATGCCCTGCTGTGCTCTGAATGCATCATCCACCTTCTCCCCCTGGTCCCAGGGAATATTGTCCTATATTCTGTCTATATGGACCTCATTGTCCTATATTCTGTCTATATGGACCTCATCGCCCTATATTCTGTCTATATGGACTTTATCATCCCAACAGAGCTTTCAGGGCCAACGTGCTCTGAAATTAAGTTAGGGAAGGGGCTGACTTTTCCCCTTGGATTTTCCTGCGTGACCTACCTCCAGATACTCTAGGAGAGAGATGTCAATATGCACGATAACATCTCATATCAAACATTTTTCGTGTCTTTGTACAACTACCACCTCTAAAACGTTGGTCCATGTTACTATTTTGACCCTTTATCGTCTCTCAGCTCAATCTCTGCAAGTCTCAGCATGTGATTGCATCAGGAAATAATAATTACAGCTCACCTCATTTGCAATTTGGCCTTTTGTTGCGACTCTACAAGCTGGCTGTGCACCAAGGAGCTCCGTGAAGTCCTTGCATCTACCAGGTGAGCTGAATTTTGACTCCATTTTGAAGCCAGCCTGCAGCTGCACCTATTTCTGGGGCTGAGTGAGGTTACAGGAGTGGCGTTAACTCAAACCAACTCAAACAGGACATCCCACAGCCGGAGTTATCCTGAGCATGAGCAGGATGAAAGCACCTCCAACACCTTTTTCACGAGGAGAGCGTTGAAGATCCTGAACGAACGTCAACGGGAGGAACGAAACTCCCCCATGCAGTTATCTCCTACCTCCAGATACAATATTTACAAGCAGCACAATATCATTTTTGCAGCTCTTGTGTTCTCAGCAGTTGACAGAAGGAATAAAAGCTATCATCTCTAACCCTAAGGTCCCACCGGCGTGATCCCAAACCTGCAGGCTCCGACTGTATTACCGGGATTAGTCTTTACTACTCTAAGTAATGCTCTTGACCCCTCTTTAATAATATATATTTCATTTTCTCTGCTCAAACAGAGCAAGGATTCACGGGCTGTGGGTCAAACTCACCTTGGCACACAAAGCAGGACTCCTTTCCTTCAGGGTTTGCGCAGGATCTAACATGCTAAAAAACAGGCTCTGTGCTGAGCAAGGAATTTCCCCCACCGAGCATCCTTTTGAAGAAACTTTATTATTTTCCAAAGGAAAAAAAAAAACACCTTTAAGGCAGGACAACAGGGAGGCACTGGGCTGCTTCTTTCATCCTGCAGGCAATTGCTCAACCCTTAATTTATGCACAAGGCTAAATTCTCATCTTCTTCAGTACTCTGCTGCTGAGATACGACACCGATCACTCTGACAGCTGTCACTCCTCCCATCAGCACCTCACATATTTAGCTGTTAAAGGGAAAAATTGGCTGGCACGCAAATAAAAAGGCTTATCCTGCAACAAAGAGGTTAAAGCTTTGCCCCTGGAAGGACTCAGGAATTTAAAAAACGTACAGGAGAGAAAAAGGAAAGCTGAAAAAGGAAATATTGGGAAAAACGGTTCGGGTTTTTGGTGTATCAATCAAAATCTCTTGCACTTTGGGGGATGTAAGGAACACAATTTATCACCGTGATGCGTGTTGAGAACACAAAAGCGTTGCCTCTGCCGGGTAGGAGCAAAACTGCAAGAAACCTCAACGGCAACCAATTTTTCAACTAAAACTCACAGAACTGTGCACAGAAACCGCACAGTTCAGGCTCTGCATGCCTCTCCCAAGGGCAAACCCGCTAAGTAGCAGCGGTGGGTTTGCCTTTCTCCTTTCCTATTCCTATTTTTCCCCCTCTCTCTTAATGACTTCCATCAGAATTTGTATTATCAGTAGGCACTGCCTGCACGCTTGGCAGCAATCCACAGCTTCACTCTTCTACGAAAACGAACGTCTACTGAAAAGACTTCTCATAGAATCATAGAATATCCCAAATTGGAAGGGACCCATAAGGATCATTGAGTCCAACTCCTGGCAAGAGGAGTTAGCTTGCTTTTTAGCTTGCTTTTCTTCTTTATCCTCTTTAAAGTTTAATCTTCTTCCCTTTTTCTTTTTTTTTTTAAAGAAACTAAAACATTTCAAAAAAAAGAGGTATGGATGAACAGAAAACATGTCGAAGGCCAAAAACCTAGGAGAAAAAATAATGTTGAGGAGCTTTTGCACTGGAATTTAAAAGCTGAGATGAAGGAGAAAAAGCAGCCGATGCTCATGACCATACAAAGCTTTACAACTCTCAGAGGGAATTTGCTATTTTCGCCGGAAAACCCCGATGCCCAACTTCCAGTAGGGGAAAAAAAAAAGATGGGTTGGGTTAAAAAACGAGCAGATATGAACTTACATAAATTGCAGGTTGGGTTTGTATCAAGTTTTTAATAAAGCCTGGGAAATATTTCACTATTGATTGGTATTCATGATACAGTTGTAATCCATGATACAATGGCAGCAATTTCATCAGTTCTCCATCCGAAATATTTTTGTTTTAACACATTATTATTATTTTTAACGATTTTCTGGATGACTTCCAGTATCGGAATTAGGGACCAAACTAACTCCACTACTCTTCCCCTAACAGAGCATCTCCTCCTCTGCCAGCCCCGGGCAGCGTGGAGCTCGTACAAACATCAGCTCCGCTCTCCCGTGACCTTAATGATTGATATTCCTTTCTGCTGATGGATCTCAATAACATCTTTGCCGTTTGACTCTATCAGAAAGCTAAAATGATGGCCTCAAGGATTTTCCTATTATAGTCGCATGTATTCTGTAGCTTGGTTCATTGCCTCCAGACTTAGTTCCCATTTGTCTATATTAGCCTGTATGTTTTCATGTAATTTTCCCAATAACCATGAAACCTAAAAACCTCCTGAATGCGGCTGCATTATTTCTCATTAGACACAAAATTGAAATAGATGACAAAGCAAGTTCCAAACCGGAGTGGAGAACATAATAAGCCACAAAAATCTTGTGTAAGACCCTAATTTCGACTCATTACTCAAGCTGTGATATAATCAGATGTTTAATTACTTCTCTCTCCATCCATTTTATTGAGTATAAGGAAGTATCTTTATATATTAAATGTATAAGTCATTTTACTTGGGAATCTCTATTTTCATTACTTTCTCATGTAGTACTGCCCACCCCAAACAGGATTCATGAGCTCTTGGGTAAGATTGCCTGTCCTAATGGGATTACTTTCCAGTCCAATGGGAAAAATACTGGGAGTATTTCACTTTTTTTATTCCAAAAGAGGAAAAAAAACATGGGACAAAGCTCATCTTCTACTTTCTTTTCACCCAGGGAATGTAAAATGCTACATATATTTGATTTTAATTGCATTGTCACAGATTTAGGAAGGAAGGTAGAGAAGAAAACCACCAACCTCATCAAACATTTGTCCAGGAAAATGTGTTTTCGACAAACATCAAGAGCCATTTACCATCTGATCCTCATCCCCACAACACTGAATATTCTGCAGTTGTGCTGCTTAAAGGAAATTTCAGCAATGACGGGCTGAAACGACCACAAGTGAACCCAACTCCTCCTCTTGGGGTGTGCAGAATGACTGCCGGGCACGCAGGATTGCGAGCAGGTTGGCATCCCTCGAGTCGGAGAAAATACGCGACCTTTAACGCGTCATTCGCCTTTGACAATCTCATCCAAGAAGCGCACACGTTTCGAATGTGCAAACATTCAAATGTGTTTGTTTTGCAGCAGAAATGCTGAGTCTGTCTTATCAATATAGGATGCTAAGGAGCTTAAATACCCCGTGGCCAACATTGAGGCAATCCCTTGCCTCTTCCAGCTCTCCGCTTTAACAAATTCACCGATGCTTTCTCTCATCTGGCGTATCCTTAAGCAGATGGCTCCGCTCCACCCTACCCACTCTGGAAGATTTGCTTTCATGAAACAATCTCGCAAAATGATTTCATTTGCATACATCATGCCAATTTCTCAAACACCATAAGCACGGGAGCCAAAAAGTAAATCTCCACCTTCGGTTTCAACCTCTTAAGGGAAAGATGATAAAGACTGTTCCCCAGGGATGGTCCTACAAGCACAGGAAATCAAAGTAGAAAAAGAAAGTGCCTGAGTCTGATACTGAAATATCTTTCATCCCGTTTAATAAGTAAAATTATTTATATCAAAACTGGGAAACCCCAAACAAACTTCAGCTGAATAAAGAATTTGAAGAGTTAAAAGTGAAAATCTTTTCACTGATTGTGGAAACTGCACAATGCAATGGCAGCCAGGAATTCGTGGGTGGTTTTTCTCCTAGTTGACATCCACTGGGCAAGCACGCTTACCCCTAGGATGTGAAACGTTCAGATTAAGTTAAGGAACCCACCTTTTACACTTTTTTTTTTTTTTTACATATTTCATTATATTTAGCGACCCTCAATTCTTGAGGACCTTTTGTAACCACGGTGATGCTTTTTAGATGGAGTCTAGCTGAATATTTCTTTGCTCCCCCAAATCAATGCTATTCACCACCGACACACGGTAAAAGCAGCATCAGAGAACCCTGTGAATCAGTTCTCTTCGGGATTTTCAAGACAGAACCAGGGAAACCATTTTTCCCTTTACCTAAGCAAAAGGTTAGGCTTTGATATTAAATGACCTTTTGGCAGTCATTGTCTTCATCAAACAGAAACAGTATTTACCGTGGTTGGGAGACCGTCGAGAACCTGCTCTGCTTCACTAGCGGGCTGTAAGCTGCAAGGAGAGGAAATCCACAGCCTGCTGGATTGAAAAACCTCAACGTGATATTTAACTACTGAACACCTGGGATTTGTGGGCATCTCCTCTCGGCAGCTACGAGCACTGCTCATGGAAATCCCACATTTATTTGGCCGCGTGAGCCACATCGCTCCTGCTGCAGGACTCATCGATGAATCGAGCCAGGGCTTCAGAAGCCAAACGAGTTTAATTCTTACCCATCCGGGTGCGTGGTTCAGCATGCTCTCTGCAATTACTGGGGAATCCATAGCTTAGCTCTATTAAACTCCATTTTATCGGGCATTTGTTGCTTCAGTTTGTATATATTGATTCTTTTTTCTTTTTTTTTATGGAATAAAGTGATTTCAAAACACATGTCATGAAAGCGCTGTAAAATCAGAGCACGATATTATTCTTGTTAATGCCTGCAGTCCAAGAAGGCAGGCAGACCCATAATATTTTCTATTTCAATACCATGACAGTCTTAAATACTGTATAGATCAAACCTCTATGAGTACGGGAGGATTAACTCTTCCCAGCCCCAACCTCACAGAGCACATGCTCACGAATAAATCTAGGGGGTTTATCCTAGTTATAGAACTGGAAAACTCTACCCAGAAAATTGAAGCTCTCAGTTAGGACATCACTGTATAGGAAAGTAATTCCAGATGCCTGAACGAAGCACGACTATCACTAAAATAATTAAAAAACTCTGTTTTTAAAGTCTTAGCACCCCTAAGCTCAGTTCAGCAATATAATTCCAGTACAATACTTTCAAGTTTTGCTTGTGTGTCCTGCCATCACAGCTCGTCTCATTCAGTGGAGCTGCTCACACAGCTTTAGGACACTTTCCGCTGTGAGTAAATGGCTCACAATCTGGCTATTAATTTGAAAGGAGCGTGCACATTAATTTATTACAATAATACTTTGCACTTTTATGGCGGTTTTCCATTTAAGAGTCACAAAGTACTTTGGGAAAAAAAAAAAAAAACTAATAAATTAAAATCTCACCGTGCTCCTCTGAGATAGCTATTATTAACCACATTACACACAGGGGAGAAAGAATCACAGAAATGCTAAATGAATTATCCAGGGTTGGATGAGACGACGGTAACGGAGCTCAAAGGAAAAAGTAGATTTCCCAAATGTTCAGCTCACGCCGAACAACGTTTCCTCTCAGAAGCTGTGGGCAAATCCCAGAGAAACCCAAACAGATGTGAGTAACTCCTGCAACTCTTAGAGAATCAGCTGGGATTTTGCCTTCTTATCATTGAACCTTCAAGATCAGCTAAAGCTTTACTAAGGTCAGGACTGGGACTTCCTCAACGATGATGGGCAGCCCAGGAAAGAAATGCTTAGAGTACCAAACAAATGGTTTTTGAGTAATAGCCATAAGAAGGGCTCCACGTTAATGGGAGCTGCATTGCACAGCTAAAATTAATGGTTCTGGAGTAAAAACCCAATAGCAGCAATAGTGGTCAAAGTGCTGCTGTCATCTATGAGTCAAAAACCTACTCTAAGCGAAGTTTTTCTTAATTAAATGCACTGGCACGCGTCCCACAGCCACATAATGAGGCTATGAAAATCCACTCAACTCTTGCAGTAAGTTTCAGATCTCGACCATCAGCAACTTGTGTTGTTAAGGGATTGTGACCACTGACAATATTTTCAAGTAAAACCCAAGATGCAGTTCACCTCTGATTCAAGCGCCTACAAAAAAAAATCAACTAAAACAGTCGGGATATAATTTGGTCTACCATACTTAGAGCGTAACTGAGAAAAATGAAGTTCCGTATTCCAAATATTTTGATAGCCAGCCATACTTCAAAGGAAAAAAGCACATTAAGCAAAGAATGCCTCTAACAGTAAGATGAAGCCTGCAATTTGGGACGCAACCGAAGAAACTTCAGAGGACGGAGGAAAGGGTTTGTTCTTAAGATTTACCCCAGTGGCAATGGCATGGAGGGATGGGCACGGAGCAGCCCATCCCACAGACATTTATTACTTATTTCTCCATTTTATCAGCAGCTGGACACACATTTTCAACAAGAACCTGCACCCAATTATCATTAAACTGTGGCAAACGGAACAAAACACCACCTCCTCCTCCATTAAAGCAGAGAAACCTTTCCGAAAAGATCTGGCTGTTCACCCTAGGGGAGCACAAGTGCTGTGACCCCAAGATTTCACCACCTCAGCACCACCTCGTGCAGAGCTGCAGTGCAAAGGGCTGGCACCCCGAGCCCAGGTGTCCCCTACGAGCCTTTCATCCTCCTAATGACTCCTGCCTGAAAATCATTTGTTGCTTCAGAAAGGTGTTTCCTACCTGTGGCAATTTATTCCACCGCAAGAAGAAATCATTAAGCTATCAGAAGCCACTGCTTTTAAAGCAATCAAATTTTCATGAACCAGGAATTACAACTTCAGGTGCTAGATAAGCTGCATGGGCAAATAAATGTGGAAAGCATCAAGTCTCATCCTGAATTGTTAAGTATAAAAACAAGAAAATGTCGAACATAAAATGAGAATTGTTCCTAAATAGAATGCTTATTGAAGATTTTTCAGAGGAATGAGTAGTTCTTTAAGTGGCAAGTTATTGGTTTCCTGCAGATTAGATGTTATACAATCAAATTGAATTATTGAAACGCCTTCCATCTATCCACCAATCTATTTACATCAAATATACCATGTTATTTTTCATACTGTGATCCCAGCCTTCACAGGAATTCTTTCGAAAATGATTTTAGCACATTTTCTTCATAACGGTGACATTTTTACAGGCATTTAATATATGGGATCCAGCCTATTAATGTATTTATCCTGTTTCGCCACGGTTATTAAATCTTTAAAGCCACAGTTTTTCGTTGTTATGACAGGGAAATAAAAGCACAACACCAGAAAAAAAATGGATGAGCTGCTGGCATGCACTTAAGGACATCCTGAAAGATACTGGAGTGGTCTGATGGCTCACCAAAGGCTCACCGAAATCCTTGATATCCCGTACAGCTACAGGAACTTGCTCGCTCTGTGACCTCAGGCAACATGTTTAACATCCAGAGGTCTCAAAAAGACTCAATATGAGCTCTTAGTACGCCGTGGTGGCTTAAAAAAGCTCGTGTAAGCCTTAGATGTTTAAAAAGAAGGACATCAAGGAGATGGAAGGGACTGATCTTGCCTGACTACACAGCCTAAGGCTGCTACCACAGCGCCATGCCTGGTGCCTGTGTCGAGGTAGACAGAGATACCCGACCACGGGACTACAAAGAAAGGACACAAAACTGACCCAGGAGCCACACGCTGTGAGATTCAACATGCTCAATGTCTTCAGTTGACTGAAACTGCTGAGAGGTGGCCGCTTTGCTGGGAAGAGACCGAATTTAAAAGCCCGTTTCAGGGCCTGTCACCCTGCCGGGCCCAGCTTACTGCTGCACAACATGGCCGATCTCCTCAGGCGGCGCTGGGGCAAGAATGCTCACAGCTGGTTTCATCCCCCATGTCGAGCACCACATCAATCCAGGCCACCCTGCCATGTCGGCAGGCCTAGGCTGAGGCTCTTTGCTTTCTGTCAAAGCAAGCTCGGGCCCGAATCGAGTCCATTAAACACCAAGCTTTAAACACCACGGCCATAAGGAGGGGGAAGGAGCTCGGTGCCAGCAGGCCGAAACAGTGCTCAGGGTTCGACTTCATGACTGATCAGTAACACATCCGTGTCCAAACATTGCTTGAAAAGGACAAATCTAATCCCACAGCTGCTAGTTACCCACCTGGGGGCATTTTCTATTCCTTTTTCTGCTGCTAGGGGAGTGCTACGCAGACTTACTTCACCTGAAACGAAGCAAGTGTAAAAGATTTTATTCGTTCAGCAGCAATAATTAGATGTCAAGGCTGCATTTATTCCACTAGCTCATGCAAAAGAGACATTCACTTATTTTGTCAGAGTTGAGGATATTGTTCATTAATGCCCATCCCCTTTGTTTAAATGCTTGCAGAGCAATGAGTGCTGTGAAGTGCATGCTGCTCCATAGCCCCCAAAATACTTTAAGACAAAAAACCTAACAAAGCCATAACCGCCTTATTAGACATCCCTTCGTAACAATAATTAAATACACCGAACTCGTGACGAAAATGTTATTACTCTCTAAGAAAACCCCATAAACCTGCTGTTACAGTAAATCAAGAGAACTTATCTGATTAGACAGGGGGGTCGTTGCATTCGATTTAGACAAACCCATCGTAGCATAAAAGCAGCCCAGGGATGAATTAGATTTTTACTAAAGATTAATTGCCACATTAACAAAAGAAAACCAAACCAGTATGAGGCAATATCCCATAATTGGGCCTAATCACTTTCTAAGCAAATTTTAAATGGTAATACTTGATATATTTGATTAAGAAAACATCTGTCACGTTCTTTAAAGAGATGTTCCTCTGGCCTCGTTGCGTCTTCCCACCAGAGACATCACCACCACCACAGGGAAGCTCAAACAATCCCAACAACACCAACATCTGAAGATCTTCATCTGGTGACAGGAATAGAAAGACAAAACTGCTCCCCGACAGCATTTTTGAAGGATTGCACGTATTTCCCTTTCCTCATTAAAATAAGCCCAATACAAAACAACCCAACTTCTCTTGCCCTTAGAGTCTGCGTGTAAATCATATTGGTTTAAGACCGGATTGCTGTCAGATTGCGATAGTAATGTCACTGTAAAGGTGCACCTTGATGATGACTTTGATTTTCTTTTACTTTAATATCTCCTTGTAGCTCTAGAGCCTGTGGTATCAAAAGGTGATAAAAGAACAAATGAAACTGTTAGAGCAGTGTCTGTAAATGTCTCTTGCCATCCATACAGGAGAGAAATGTGTTATCATGACAATCCCATCTCTGTTTTTATTGTACTCTGGGTAATTTGGGGAATTTCATGCATAAGGTGAAAGAAATCATTTTACCACATTAATGCACAGTTCCAAGAGATTTTACTAACAGGAAACGAAGAGCAGAAAATTTACGATTACTCTGTACCTCCATTACTCTTTCCCATGGCCTTTAAATCAAAGCTTTGCTGTCATGCACTGAGGGGGAGTGGCAGGAAGACCAAAGCAGGGACAATCTCGGGGACACATTTCCTCTCTGGACCATTCTGTGCCAAGGACCGGCGAGTTTTTAACCCCGGGGAATAACCGAAGCTTCCACAGAAGCCGCATAGTAATTCCCAAATCAAATCGTCCGGGATGATGGATGAGTGAAGATAGAAACAAAATAAAAACAAGTGGCAGCTTGCCAGCACTGACAAAAAGGGAATTTCCTCCCAGCCTAGCCTCTGGCTTTGAAGATCAGACACACCAGTATAACAGCGATCATCCTCAGGCTGGAAATGGAAAACCAGCTGCACTAAGATTGCTTTTTAATTTGGGGTTTCTGGGAAAAATCAGCCAGAAAGTAAATATCAGCCTCATCAACACCTTTCCTACAGGCAGGATCTAACTTCTTGTGCATCCAAAGAGCAAGAGCAGCGATGACAGGCGACACGCTGCCCTTCTCTGCTCTCATCCTGCCCCTGCCTTCACCCGGGGAAGGGCACGAGATCCTGATCATCCTCTCTCAAAGATCCCTGCTGCTTCCCGTCCCGGCAAAGAACGATGTGGGCTCCTGCCAGGAGCATTTTCCGGATGCAAAATTCCCATTTGGCAGCGCTGTGTGTTAGAAACCTCATTTAAATTTCTTGCAAATCTAATCTCTTCCATCTCGTACATCAGCCCAGAGACAGTTTTACAGCAGCGGGTTTGTTGTCATTGTTCCCAAACTGCACTGTCCCCGCTCTCCGTTAAAAATATACAGAAAAATTCACAAGTGGTGTCAAGTTGGGGGCCTGCCTCTCTTTCAGCAGCCTCCACTTTGAAGACTATCAGATAAAGCAGCCTCCCAGATTCATTTTCTCCTTTGGAATCATATTTCACAGCTTCCACCCATCGGTCTTTTTTAAACCAACTCCTCGGTGTCTTGATGGATTCTTTCGTGAAGTTTCCAGCCCTTACCAGGTGATGGAGCAGGCTCTTGATCCGACTGACAGCTCGCAGCAAACAAATTGATGGCCTCCGGTGGGAACGCCGTACCTGCCTTCTGCATATTCAGCCCATGACATCCGCGTTTGACCTTAGGGAAGATTTGCTCTCATATTTTTCAGTGTCAAATCTCCCCATTACCCCGGCAACCTTCCAGCTTTCAATTATTGTGTCCGTGTCTCTGGTACCCCAAGATTAACACGCAGTCTGATGTCACTGCCTATTTGTGAGCAGGCAGCCAAGGTGCAAATACCTTGGGGTTTTTTTTTGGACATCCACACATTAGGATGGTAAAGCAAACCTCACCTCTACCCATGCTCACTTCTGGAGTCTTGTAACCATCCTACATATCCCACGAAACACATCCTAGCAATTAGGATGGCAGTGATGTATACATCCAGCCTGATGGTATGGTGATGTGAAAACCTAAATAATTCCTCCAGCTCTCCGGGGTCATCATCATTTGTTAGGGCACAGCACAGAGACCTTGCCCTGCCCTGCCTGAACCAAACCAGCCGCCAGACATTTCTTGATGGGGCCCACGACTTCAAACACTTCGTCAGCAGAGCTGACAAGGTTGGAGCAGCTCGCTGGTGTAACCTAGCTGCTACAGGGCAGCCTTGCCAGAGGTCCTCTAACATCATTTCTCTGAACCACAAAACAGCTTTTACACATGAACTGCTCTACTTTTGGTACTCTGGGTGTCAAAGTCATTAGAGGAGCCTGACATCTACTAAAGGGAACTGCACGTAGTGCAAAGATTTGTTTCTTTATTTCACATCTTCCTGGCATAGTCCTCTGCGCGCTGTTCTTTCCTTGAGGCTCAAATATTTTTTATTTCAATAGGAAAAGCAACTCCCTTAACCTTGCTCGGGCCTTTCCTCCTTTAACTCAGCCCTCAAACAGCGTTAGAAGAGATTAATGCCATCCTCTCAGGCTAAGCAATCCCAGGATGTAAGTGATACGAAGGAAACTCTCAAGCCGCCTCCGCTTGGTTCTGATTTGGGAAATTAGAGGGGCCGGAGCACGCTCTGGGATAACTCCAGTCTACAGTTACTAGCAGAACCCCATTTGTAAACTTTAATCAAAGCCCACGGATGTCTTCCTTCAGATCTTAATTTGTAGGACCTCGGAGGCTGACGATCAGTTTTCCTCCACGGGTATCCCACGCAGCGTGTCCTGAAAAGGTCTCGGGGCCTCAAATGACAGCCAGGAGATAATAGGGCACGGGAAGGCAGACTCATTCTTCTCCTTAGCAGAACGAAAATACAAAGAGAAACGGACCCAAAATAACTCTGAAATAACTCAAACCCAGCCTATTTTCAAATAGGATTTTTTCCCCCTTTCCCGGAGCATTTTACTTCACGTGAAAGAGTGAAAACGGTGAAAGTTTGGAATTAAGAAGTGGAACCAGAGAGCAGCGGTGCTGCAACGGCGACGTGGGAGTTACAGGAGCCTGACACCAACCCCTAGTTTGGAAATAACACCTATTGAAGCGCAGGAAGATGGAAACGAGGATTTCAGCGTGAAGCCTTAAACACATTAAAATAATATCTAACCAGCAGTTATTTCAAACTGTGCTTCTCTTTCAAACAGGCACACATCCGCCTCTCTGAAATCATGTGTTGAGTAATAAAAACGGAGTCGGATTCACCAGCGGGAAATGTTTGGCTTTGTTATTGGAGAAATATCTCTCGAAAAAAGGAGAGGGCACAGCTCCAGCACCTCGGAGATCCCAAGAAGCAGAATTGGGGAGGTGAAGCTCCTCGCTGCCCGCCCCGGGACCTTGGCACCAGCTCCTGCCACCTCGTAGCAGAGGCAATCAGAGCCTATTCTCCACGAAGCACTCGAAGAGGCACTTGTTAGAAGATGGAAAAAGCGATCACGCTGCTTCACCAAGGAGCAGGCGGCTCTCCGGAGAAATAAGGAGAGCAGCGTGAACACCGGCAGCTCCGCTGCGCCGAGGGATGTCCCTGCAGTCACTCATCGGAGGGGCTCAGCAGAGTGCTGAGAGCTAACCCAGCGGTGCCTAGGATAATAATTCTCCTAAAAACAACAGAAGAACAACAGGCAGACAAAAAAACAAATCCAAGTACCTCTTTTGCCCTCTGAAAAGCACAAAAACAAGCTGTCGCTGTAGTCAGCGGTCGTGCTGATCAAGGGATGGCATTTGTCCTCTTGCTGGGTTGCCAGCCACAACTGGCAATATTTTTTTAGAGATGGAGGGAATCGATCACAGGAGCAGGAGGAAAGACAAAGGGAAGTGTTCACCTCGCCCTATCCATCTCTGTCCTGGCCCGCTGGGTCCAGCCATGCACCTACGGAGCGGGACAGCCCCCGTTGAGCTTCCCCTTCCCTTCGTTGCCACCAGGAGGATCAGCAGCCAAGTGCACCAGACATCCAAGAGCAAAAACCATCTTCTGAGTCACCAAAGCCACTCTGCGGAGGGATAGCAGGCAGCCAGAGTGCTTTTCTGCAGGGTTTGAGATGTGCATTAAGTGCCAGGGAGCGCTGGGACAAAAAGCTTTCATTATTCTGTTGCTAGCTCTTTCCTGGCCTCTTCCATCCCAACGTAGCACCTTTCTAAATAACAGCTGCAAACAGAAATAGGCATAAAAAAAAGCATAAAAGCCATTTTCTTCTCGCTTCTGGATATTTACCGAATCCGTACAGAGATGAGATGATTCTGTCAGATGCTCCGGTCTTTTATCTTCGTTTCAGGTGCTAAAACCTTAACCAGACGCAAAACCTTCCCCCATCTCCCTCCTCCTGACTGACGTTCATTTGTGATTTGGCCATTGCTCACGGGAAAAGGCATCACTCTACAGGTGAATTTGTCTTTCTGAGGGCAAGCGGCGAGATTCCTCCTTTGTATTTTGTCTGCCAGGCACTGAGGTTCAGCGTTTCCTACAAACAACACCATTTACAAGCACCATTTCTTTCCCCTAGGTCTGGGGAAAGGTTCATTAACCCTAGCCAAAAACAACACAGTGCTAAGTTTATTGGCATGGCCACGATGAGTATAATTATAATTTGAGTTTGAGCTTTCCATGAAATAAGCCATTCCTCTCAGCCCTTCTCTGCTGTCCCAGGCCATCCTCTTCCAGCAGTGATATCTCCTGATTACCCCTCGTGGCAGCATGAACGTCTTGAAAACCTTCCTTTTAAAGAATCCTAGCATTTTTTTTTTAATTTTTAAATTACAAAAGAAATAAGAACTTACTGTCCTCCTTCAAGAAAGGAGCTTTTGCGTATCTCTCTCTATTAAACCACTTTCATTTCTGGATGGTCATTTCTGGATGGCCACCAGAAAGTTGAGCTGAAATACCTCCTTGCACAACTTTTACCTTTTCTTTTTTAGTCGTCTATATCTTAAGAAAAAGGCATGGAACAAGGTGTTCTTTTTCTTGTTTTTGCTTTTCGGAGAGCAGGATCTGACGATCATTGACGAATAAATATTGAAGTGCTACCAGCTGATGGAGACCACAACCTGTAGGTCCTCTTTTTAAGCGTGGGTTATCAATTTTTACCGCACCTTCCATAGGCAAGGGGTGGGATTCTTCTTTTCTGACCTTAAATTTCCATGTGGTTATGAGATGTCCTCGATAAGAACAGCTACTCTGCTCACCGCAATTAGTGCTGTGTAAAAACAAGCTGGGATTTCGGTGGTTTCACTTCCCACATCACGAAAGCAGAAGCCCCAGAGCTGCGTCCTGCTGAATGTGCAGGATGGATCCTTGTCCTTGGCCCCCTCTGTTTAACAGCCCATTCAACCACTTATCGATGATTTTCTTGCAATGATCCTGCCCAAATATAAAACTGAAGATTAATTTGCATCATTTCTAGTGAAAACATTTTTAAATGACTGGATAAGAGTTCTCATAATGCCAAGGAAATCCTTGAAAATCCCGTAGGAAGTCATTCTAGGGAATGCCAGCTCACTGCAGCACAGGTTCGGACTGGAGGTGCTAAAAACATCTGAAAACATCAATTTAATGTCGATTTACCGTTTCTTTTTGTATTTTTTTCATATGCAGACTCCAGCGGCTGAGCTCTTGACTTCTCAGCAGCTCCAGGTCTGCAGCTGCCTCAGATGAACCCTGGATTACACAGCTTCAGAGCCACGCTCTCCCTTCCCTCCCCCCCCACCTGCCATCCAAATCATAAGCCACCCATGGCACTACGATTATTTCTTCTGCCAGTAAAGGTCTCCTTTTTTCCTTTTTTTTCAGCCTCGGGAGTCTTTTCTCGGGCTCTCAGCTGGAATGAATGGATAATAGCAGCTCTGACACATTCAAACGCACGCCTCGCACGGGATGGAACAATGCCTAGGTGCGCCGCCGCCGCTATGGACTCGAGTTTCATTTCTCCACTCGATTTCCCCGCAGCAACGAGCTCGAGTCCTCCCGTTATTATGCTGTGAAGCAGATTCCAGCTGGGCTGGCATCATCTCCATGAGAATAAACCGCTTGGGCAGCTCATACGTTGGCTGTCTCCTTCCATCGGCGGGGCTGGAGGGATCTGTCCGACACCGTGAGGTTCCCTCTTGCAAGGAGCCACGTGCCTGTCCTTCAAACCAGAGCTAAAACGTCGTGAAAAACACAAAAACTGCACTATTCACACGCAGGGTGGACGCACGCAGGCTTCCTATACGCGGGTGTTTTAGGAATTAAATCCATCAATGAGGGGAAATGGAGATAAACACATAATAGCAGCCTCAGACTTAAGGCTTGTCGTTAAGGCGAGGCACTCTGCGAATTAGTCATTCCCCCCTTCCCCTCCCTCCAGAGGGATTTCATTAATAAGAGCAATAATCTGCATAGTAAAAATAAAATAAAATGGGAATTATAAATGGCAACAGTGCTATAGTTATTATAGCTACAGCTATCACTATAAAAATTGCATTTATTTATGCATACAACATGGCTAGCATTATAGGACCTTTAAAAAGGAACACCAATTAAAGGTATTTAATATAGAGAGATATGAAATTAAACCATCCTCCTCCTGCTCTACAGCATCCTGCTCTATTTTTCTGGGACAAAAAATTCATTCTTGACATTAAGAGCTGGAGGTCACTCTGGGGAAAAAAGCCTGTGTGCTCAAAAATTAAATACACCGAGAAGGAAAAACACTGCCCACGTGAAATTTAAGGAGACTTTTCTCTTTTTCCTAGGAGAATCAGACACAAGGAGAAAGCTTTTTTTCAACGGGGAATCCTTACCCTTTCTGGGACGAGCCTGAACTTGTGGTGGCAGCCTTTGGCTGCACACTCTGCTGGTGTTATAATACAAAACTACATTCATCAAAGCCACCGAAATGAAAATGGAATGGCTTGCACCTCCTCAATGCTGGAAAGCTTTAATTAAAGCTTCAAAAATTAAAACAAAAACATTTTGCACTTTTTAACCAATTTCCTTCCCTCCGAGTTGTACCCTGGATACCTAGGCATAGGTTTAGCCTGTCCTGTTGGCTGACATTTTGGGGGTATAGGGTTGATGCTTTTGGGGTGTAGGGGTGCATGTTTTGTCACCTTACCCTTATGAGAACAAGAGGACAAGAGCTGATGGGAAAAGGCTTCTGGAAACCCAAACAGACTGCCTGCAGCCTTCAGGGAGACAAGAACGAAGATCACCACTTCCAGACACACTCTACAACAGCATTTTACAACAGGGCTGTTTCCCCTTTCCGTGACTGCTCTCTTTTTTTTCCTTTTTTTTTTTTTCCTGGGCTCCAGGTGGCTGAAACCTGCCAGCAACCAGCGGCTCCCCACAAGGCATCCGCCAGATCAAAACCTGAGCAGAGCAGAAGCCGTCGAGTCCTCCAGAGCAGCCAGGGAGCGTGCTGTCACTCAGCTTCTGCTTCGAAGGGAAATTTGCTTTTCCCTTGGCAAGGCTCAAGGCTCCGTCAGCGGAGCAGAGTAGCTGGTGCTTGCTGTCATTTAACGCACGGCAGCACTCCGAAAACATAAAAGTTACTACGCGGAGGAATTCCCGAATCGCTTAGGTTCTTGCTTCCTGCGAGGACGTCTGAAAGCTTCAGCTAGAAAACGACAAACAACAAGTTTTGATACAGGGTAAGTGAAGGATGCTAAGCCCAGGAGCTGTAGGGTACCTCGTGATATCCCAACTGAATTATCCTGCGAGGAGGAATAGTAAAATAGGATGCTAAAGAAAGCTGAAGGTGAGGTACGTGGTACAAACCAGATGTTTGCAGTCTTCAGTAATTTTAGCAAGTGTAGAAAAAGATAAATCGATGGGAAAAATACATCTATATTATCTTTTCCTCTCCAGCGGTGTACTACAGCTATTCCCTAAAATGAAAACAAAATAAAAATGAAAACAAAATAAAAATGAAAACAAAATAAAAACAAAAACTCACCACCATCAACTCATATTCAAGAGGCTGCTAAAAGCTCAGAGCCGCCATCCAGGCTCAGCTTTTAAAACAAAACGCCTGCCCTTATTTTTAGCTTCCTCTACAATTCCAGCGTGTTTGCAGCGAGCATCGAGTCTTGTCGGAAGCAGAGGATAAAAAGCAAAAAAAACACCAAGAGGACCGGAGAAACGTTGCTCTGAACGTAAAGGAACGGTCAATCTTCAACCCAAATCTTCACCTTCTGATATCAAACAGCTTACAAAGATTAATAATCTTCTTGGAAGTTATCCAACTCTGTTCATAACCACCAAAAGTAACATAGCCCTGAGAATCCCTTCCTCGGTATTAGGTCTAAACCCAAAGGGACACAACAGGTGGAAGGAGTAGGTTTTATGTGAGTCCTAAATTCAGGCGTAGACAATGAAAAAATTACTGCTTGGTGCTTTGCTCCTTGCTGGTGCTTGCGAGAATCTGGGTACATATTCAGAAAACGAACAGGTAGCAAAAAAAAGTCCCATTGATTTTCCCGTTAGTCCCCAGAATGAAGCAGCGACAGATTTTCGTCTCGTGCATTAAAATCTAGATAAGCCCTGACAACACATCATAGGCAGAATTTCGATCTGAAGCCTTGTCACACACAAGCAATACGCTGATTGCTCTCGGCAGCAATTCCTGTGCCATCATTGATCGAGATGCGAGATCATAACGCGTCTCCTGATGCTATGCAAACACTAATTTTATTTGCTGTCCCGCTACCGAGGTCAGACACAACTCCAGCGTCTTGTACACGAGCACAAGGCTTGTGACCTTCCCAATAATGAGCTCACGGATCTGTTCCACTTTGCACCCATCAGTAGAAGTTTTTTGATAGAGGAATTTTCATTTTTTTTGACCCAACATGCAACCTCTCGAAGGAAGAGAGATGATTGCTCAAAGGAGAAGGGAAAAAACAGGCTACAGACATAATATTTTTATCTGGTCCGTCCAGTCTCATGGTATTCCTTTGTGTTGACTTCTATGTTCCCTAGCACATATCACAAAACAATTACCTTTGGCTCTGGGAACATTTATTTTGAATCGTTCCTTATCAAGCCAGATGAGAAAAGACACCAATCCTTGGGGACATAAAAGTAATTTAATTCAATGTATTAGCAAATCTTTCCCTTATTCCGTGATCTTAGGATGAATCTATCAGAAGAAAGAAAAATAACAAATAGAGGATTTAAAGCAACTAAGAGCTGCTTTCTTTAAAAGGATCAGAGAAGATCCTGTTATTACACCCAGAAGGGTCTACATCATACACTAGATTATTTGGTCAATTTTGGGGCTTGAGTTTTTTGCCCAAACTAACGTTAATGGATGTCTTGAAAGGAAAGCGAGGCTAAATGGAACCGCCAGATCACTTAACATCTAAAGAAACCAAAGAAAAAGACTGAAAAGCTGTTTTGAAACGTATGCAACAAGTCGGAAAGAGAAGAATTACAAAATTAGCTGAATGCCCTGGCACCTCTGTTGCCACCACGGGACTAAGTGGGAAATATTTGGGGGATAGAACAACGCAGATGGAGACCCCATTGTGCAGAAGGCTGGAAATAAATAATAATAACCCTGCATTTAATTTCAAAAGACAATCCATTGTAATTAAAGATGAGAATAACGCAGCCCAAGCAATGACGTCCATAGGTGGTTTGGACAATCGCCTTCAGGTTTGGCTTCTGCCTTTGGGCTTCACTTGGGAGAAACGCACGATGATGTTAATTAGTGCTGATGAGCCAGTCACGTTGCACGCTAACGACTTCAAAAATCAGCAGGAAGGCAGATTTCGAAACCACATCAAAATTAAGTTCCTCCCGGATTAGCTGTTTAAGACCAAAGGCAAGGAAGGTCAGAACTCGGGAGTTGAGAAGTCGGAAAAGTTATTTGGTTAATTGCAAAGAAATAAAACTTTAAAGCCAAAATTGTGCAACGTGACCCCCAACCCCCCATTTTAATTTATTTTTTTTTTTATTTTTAAGAAGGAGATAATCTACATGGAGATTAGAAAAATCTCTGGGATTGCCAATGCCTTCTTTTTCGCCTTAACACAGCGCTCCAGTGATCCAAATGAATACGATCTAGGCATTTCTAGGGCAGCCATAAGGAGCGAACACATGGCGGAAGTTTTTTGCCAGCTTCTCAAGCCTTCATCTGTTCCTTTTCAAGAGCAGCCCACAAAACGCACATGCGGTGCGATGTACGTGTGGCAGGGGACCCTTATTTAACACGTTCACAGTTTGATCCGTAGTGACAACAGAGTCCTGTTTGCACGATTCCCTCGTCCTCTGGAGGAAGAGGAGTTGATCTGCGCCATACACGGCTTTCACTTGTGTCACTTTCTGCAGGGCAATGAAAAAAATCATTGGTTTTGCCTCAAAAAATGTATTAATTTATGCCATGGATCACGTACCAGAGCTGGAAGGCTCTGCAGTCTCCCAAATTTGTCTTTATTCCCAGCTGGGTGGAGAGGAGAGGACCTCCACCGTTGCCCAAATGCAACAGGAGTCACAGAGACCATGGCCATGAATTTTAGAGTTTGCCTATTCTAAAAATTAAAAAATAAAAATAAAGGTCCTACGAGCATCAGGGCAGCTTTTGGTAGGATGAGGACTTCACAAACTAGACCTCAAAAATTTCAGTCATCTGCCCAAGCTTTACAATTTACTGTTAGGCTTTCAAATCAATGAGTGGACAGAGCACGTACCTTTTGCTGGATCCTTGGTATTGTTTCTCTAAAGAATATTTGTAGCCTTGCTCAATGGGGATAGCTTTAGCTGCTGTGATTTGATAGGGAGCAAACAAAACCAGCCTGGTTCTGCTCATTGGACTGTTTGAAAATATAGCACAGGAGGCAGTGAAAAACGACCAGTCATTTCTTTTCTCCCGACTGATACAGATCTTATTTATTCTCCCTTGTAATGTGTGAATGCTGCGCCGTGCCCTATTTTGTCTTCTGCCTCAATTAAAATGTAAATTTCTGCAGCCCGTCTCTGTAATTCCAAACTGCTCCAGGCAGGGGAATTTAAACTGCTTTTAATAAAACCAACTACAGATGCTGCAAGAAGATTCCTTTCAGACATTTGAAATCTATATTTTTAATAGTGTCCTGGGTATTGCACAGTTATGTCACTGCTTTGGACTTTCCCATTAAAAGCAGGATGTGGAAAGACCACGCATGACCCAATAAATAACGGGCAAAATCCCAGCTAGGAACACTCATACACCCCCAAATACACATATCCATCTCCTACCTCAAGAATTATGCATATTACTTGCTGCTTCTTTTACTTTCAGAAGATGCAATACACTTTGGGGTTAGTTTGGGTACTAGAGCTTGCAATCTTTACACTCTCAAAGCTTTTTTTTACCAGCCAGGATCCACCACAGATCTCTGACAAATCGAGAATCCACAAACCTGCAGCCATAAGAAGTTGCCCTGGATATTCCTCATTTTTTTTTCTTTCTACCTCTCGTATAACTTCTGCAATGCTGTGAGGTTCATCCTGTTGAGTTAAGGTATTTAAAAGTTAAGAGTTGCTCTCAATTTTATAATATGTACTCTTGAAAGGCTTATGTCCAACAGTGCTAGGTTAAGGTGGGTAGTTAGGACTGCAAACTCAATCCTAACTCAGAATAAACCCCTACCCCATCACGCATCCAGGATAAAATCCTCACACCAACAAATCCTGGACATCATCTCCTTCCATGATGCACACAATAATACACGGTGTGTATAGAAGTGGTCACAAAGAAACACAGGAGCTACAAAAAGTCCCTTTCACTAAAAAAAAATAAAAATAAGATTTAACGCCAAACAGGAACAGAAGTCAAGACACCCGTACGGATTGATCAGATTTGTCCCAGGCAAAATCCTACAAAGGAAGCCCCCAAACACTTAAGTTAACCAACAGAGAGACCTACAGCATGTAAGCACCTTGTCAGCATTACTCGTTAAACATGGTAAAGTCAGATAATAAAAGCTGAAAATTTGGAAACCTGATTTCCAGCTGGGATGCTCTGAAATGACAAACTGGAGACAAGGGAGCTTGTAAGCGAGGTGCTGCTTTCAGCCCCCACCTGCACCTTGCAGGGCACACGGGGCCTTCCTGGCATCTCCTCCCATCCAGGCTGGAAAACATTTTTAGTTTCGAATTGAGAAGTGAAGCTCATCTGTTTTCTTAGTCAAAGAAATGACAAAGCAGGAACTGCCGGTATTGAAATTTTAAAAATTAAGGAGAAAAAGAACTCAACCAAGCAACATTCGAGGGTCTGAAATCTCTCCTTTACCAATCTCAGATTCAAATGAGCTGACGAGGATGAATCTGCATCACGTTGATATTTGTAGTTCCAAATCAAGAGGGAAACAGCCGAGAATGTAAATCTAGGCATAGCAGATGTTTGTCCACTTCCCCTAAAGATATCCTTGGTTTGCAGTCACCAAGGTCAAAGAGCAGTGCTCAAACTGCAAGCCTAGCCAGGGGGCTGATTTGTGCACGTGTCAGCAGCTGAATGAGGGTCAATGAGCATCATTTTGGGGAAACGATGATGAAGAATTAAGGTAGGAATCATGTATCTAAACAGTCATCAAGCATCACCTGAAATGTCCAGAAGTATTTCAGAAGTAGGCAGATATCACACAGGACCTGTAGGATACCTGGAGTAAAAGCCAACAGCCAGGCACACGAAGCGAGGAAGTCCTAGCACAGCACCCTGCTGATTTGAATCCAGATTGTTTTTGTTAATAAACAATTTTTTAATGTATTTATTTATAACAGATTGAGGCTTCCATGCATTCATTTCAATAGCACCACGTGCTGCAGAGCTCCAGTACACTGTTGCAAAAGGTTACCTAGTAGGTAGGATTTATAGAGAAAAACAGTGGTGAATTTTCCAGCACAAACACAAAGGACCTTTATCCAAGGTGTAAAACACACGGGAGAAAAGAAGACACACAAAGCACTCGTCTCTGCGAGGCTCAGCTAAAAAAGAAAAAGTGAAAAAGCTCTTCCGCAAAGAAAATATTTTTTCTGTATCTTTGTTATTACAGAAGTGTTTTTTTCTCAAGTCTAATAAATACCAGAAAAAAAAAATATGACCTTCTAATTATTATATTAGAAAAAAAAGTAATCATCTTATTTGAAAAGGTCAAGGACTTGCTAATTAGCTTTAATTTCATTAGAACAGGCTGAGGCTCTTGAACCAAAAATAGAGCATTAAAAAAATAATAAAGGGCTCCTTTGTGAAGTTTGTGGGTATTATATTTGAATTCTAGGTAGCATACCACTGTGCTGGTGGTGGTTTTTTTTTTGTTATGGTTGTTTTGGTTTGTGTTTTTTTTTTTATACCCAGATATTTTGGCAATCAATCCTCTTGGTGTTGAGAGAGAAAGGATGAAATGCTGTTCTATAAGAGAAAAGCTGTAGTATTCCTCCCATTTTTTTTTCTATCTATTGATTTAGAATTAAACCCAAAATTGATTTATAAAATTCATTTTTGCTCAATGAACTTACGTTTTCATATACTGAAGGCTCAGGAGAGCACAGAACCCCTCTCAGAAGCTGGCTCACAGAAGATGTAAGCATCCCTTCTGGTCCGATATTTCCATGTTTCTAATAAACTACAAAATGGTTTATTTGAATTGCTGCCTTTTGTGGGGAGTTATTTCATATAAGAAAAGCTTCAAACGAGGTGAAGCAAGCACGCCAAGCTGGGGCTTAGACATTGCTGCTGCCCTGTACGGGAGCACCCTTGATGCCCTCACATGACAATATTACCTGAAATAAAAGTGCCTGAAACAGTAAATCAAAATCTTGAAGTTTCACCACCAGTGAAAATAAATATATGAAAAATAAAAATTATTTAAAACAAAATTGCATCAAATGTGCAAGTATCCATTGGTCCAGAAAGAGAGGATAACCGCAGCCTGGTAGCTGGGGCTACAAGATCCAGGTCCTACTCCACTTAAGAGATAATTTTACATAAAGAACTGAAAATATTCTGCAGAAAACAGAGAAGTCTGCGTGCTGACCTATGAGGTCAGATGAACATTTTCTTGTTCTTATTTTCTGGCCCCAGGCTCCTGTGTTTATCACTGCTGAGCAGCCTGGTTTCAGGAAGATGGAGAGCACCCAACATTCTCATAGCAAATAAGTTTTGAGCATATGGGATCACATATTCAAACTCCCAAGCAGGATGTCTTAAAGGAAGGCATACCATAAGGAAGAAATACCTCACATTTAAAAGAAAAAAGAAAAAAAGCTATCCTAGCACCAAATAAGGATGCAATATAGTAAAGATAAGATTAAAGCTAAATCAGGAGGCCAGAAAACCCTTTCATGTAGGCAATTGGTATAGATATCTTTATTCTTGCTTCTCTAGAAAGGAAAAATTATTTCATTTAATAATAAATAATCTCCCAGGAGCTGAAGAAAGCAGTGGTCAGCAGAGATCCGTATACAGGGCATAATTCCTCTTTTCTCTCCCTGAAGTGAAAGAAGGCAAGAAAAACATCCTCCCTTTCCCCATCAGCACACTGAAGACAAGGACAAGGCTTCATTGTCACTTAACTCTTGGGGAACAAGGTGGTGATGTCTCTTCTTTGACTAACCAGCCCATTTAGGACCCGTTCTGACTTACTGATTTACCTGACACCGTGGAGTAGAGAGAAACAGCCCCGTGAATTATTATCTGAGCAGCAGGACTGATGGGCAGGGGAGAGCAATGGATAAGCCTCAGCGTTTAGCACAGCCCTGCTTGCAAATCCTTTCCGTCCCTGGCTGAACTGCTCCTTCTTCCTCCTGGTTTTGTTTTGAATGCAGATGAAGCAAAGTTAACAGTCTGCTGCCCCACACAGAAGAGATATACGGCCAAAGAGACATTCAGCACTGCACTCAATGATGCATTCGAAGATAATGGGGCACAACAAAGACACAGAGCAGACTTAACTACAGACGCTGAATAAATATCACTGCTGCTTCTAAGAAGAGCTTCGCAGGGCCAAAGGCAAACACAAAGGATGCTGCGTGAAGGGGAATGGGAAAACAGAAAAGAAAAGAAAAGGAATAGAGGCTAAGCTAGGTTGTGGCTTCCTCTCTTTATTATTATTTTTTTTTCTTTAAATCAGAAAGACCCTCACAAAGACACATTTATAAGCTGCTCAGAATTGTTATCCTTCTCTTCTGAAGATAAGGACTTAAACCTTGCAGGTTTGATAGAAACAAGACTCCTGCTGGCTGCAGGGGAGATTTCTGGTAGCGTAAAACCACAGGGATGTGTGCAATCTCTCAGGTGACTTCCCTCAAATATTTTCTGTGTCCTCTGGACAAACCGTGCCTCTTCTACGGCTGGGAAGTCACTAGGAAATGGAGGAATTTGGATATCCCCTGCATTAAAGTGACTACTTTAATGTCCAACGACACTGAGCCCACTGGGTTTCTGGGCAGGCAGTGGGGGAGAAAAGTGTTAAAGCAACCTCATAGAGCAACTAATCAATCGGGATGGGAAAGCTCTTTGAGGGAAGACTGCGAGGACACGTAACAATAGCTGTGAAAAAAAAAGGTCTGAAACAGCTCTGCTAAAAATTGAGTGTAATACAGAAAATTGTTTTTCTGAGTAGAAGCTGAGAGAGCACACTGAAGAAATGTCTCTGGGAACAAAAACACCAAATAACATCTTCCCCCCTTCCGAAGGCAGGGAAAAAGTAAGAGTGGGGCCTACCCCATCTACATTTCACAGTAATAACAGTATTTGCATAACAGTCCTAGATGGTTGGCATACGTATGCTCACAGAATGACTTTATTTTACAAGTATGACTTGCATGCAGTGCTTAATAAGGCCTTTTAGGCCTAATAAGGCCTTTTCTGGATGTGAAGCCTTCCTGGGCTTCCCAATAGCATCCCAGGGTTGGGAAACAACACAAACCCCAACCCAGGATGAGATTTAAGTCCTTTGGACAACCCGCTGACCCCACAAAAGGGAAGGCCACAGAGGCCTGAGGCGGCCGGGCCTAGTGCCCATGGTGGACAGGTCACCCAGCGGTAGGACTGCAAGGCCCAAACCACCAACACCAGCACCCAAATTTAACCACCAGAGCTGAGGGGAAGAGCCATCACTACCCTTATTCCCCTCGTTCTCCACAGCGCTATTGTCAAAACCGATTGATTTTTGCTTTAGAAGCTGGTTCCTATGATTTCAGTTTAAGTAATAAAAGAAAATCCAAAGCCCCACCGGGAAACTGCTAAATCTCCTCGTACTTGTCAGTTGAGCTCTTCCATCACAAACACCAGAGCAAGATGCAGGCAAATCAATTTATAAGTCTAAGAAATTATTTCCTACATGCCCAATGTTATACAGGCCCATATGAAACACGCTTAGTCTCCTAAATCGCTTGATGTATTAATTTCATTTTCAGAAGTCCTGGCTTAAAAAACCACGTATTTGATCAACTGTTTGATTTTATTTTGCCATTTCAAAGGAAAAATAATTTTATCTAAATCATTGTTTTTGTGAAAGCAGAAATTTCAATTATTAGATCTTTCACTTGATAAATGCAATCATGTCTGTGACAACATTGTATGAAAACATACTGTGGGCAAGGCTGTCTCTCTGTGCCAGCTCTACCTGCCAAATTCATTTATAAATATGGATTACAGTATCAAACCAAATTGTATCATTAACTCAGAGGTCACGGCCGTTTTATATAATCTTACAAACCGAGGTCCTACATGGAACAAATCTATTTGCCTTCAAATATGAAGTCTGCTATACCTGATAGTGTGCTTAGCTAGCTGTGCTCTCCGAGATGATGTAAAGACCCTCCATCCTCAACGCACAGGCACTCATTTTATCACTGTCCTAGATAGCCACGGAGAAATATTTGTCTTTTTTATGACAGAACCAAAGAGAAACTCCCAGCTTGTTTGGCAACCAGAACTCAACAGGCAATTTACCTGATGCTCACAGCTGAAAACGAAACAAGAAATATTAGACTAGGACATCAGCACAGGCAAGCTGTCCCCATTAAATGCTGACTGATAGCCTTCAGGACAGAAACTGCTTAAAGCTGGGAATTATCTCAGTGTGCTGTATTTCTATTTTTTAGGAGAGGTTATTTTTTAGGAGAATGCACCCAAAACAAGGCTACAACAGACAGCAGGCACTGTGGCACAGCATCTGCAGAAGGAACTGCAGCCAGCCCTTTGGGGACAGATCTGTGTGCAGCAGTTTAGTTTAACCCTTTATCCAGCTGGGTCATTCTTTCTCAGTCCTTTCCTACTGGCATCATTAAAAAAAAAAAAATCTGTGATAAACAAGCTACTTGTACAGCAAAGGAGGAGAGAGTGGGGAAATAATTAAAATCATTAGTGTTTACTAAAAAAAAATCAAGTGTGGAAGCTATTTCTAGCCCTCAAATCATCAGTGACTTCCAGCCACGCTCTTCCATTTGAAATTTTATTCGTCTCTGGCTTCCACGACTCTGTTCTCGCCCAGGTCCCACTGTCTTTCTAATTATTTCCGAAATGCATCTTCCTGACACTGCTCCTAACCTCCCTGCGACACGCGAGCCTGCCCTCGACACGGCTCTGGCAGCATTTGCATAATGCTTCACACCGGGGCAGCGATGCAGCCTCCGGCCCCAGACCTGGGCTCAAAGATCACCTCTTGTTCCACCCCAGACATCTGTCTGCAAAAGCAAATAGCGTTGCCCGTGGAGAACAGTTATTATAGCATCCCCACTTGTAAAATAAGTGGCATCTTCGACTTCTCCAAGGCTTTTACCTGGAGAAAGCAGCACGGAGCAGTGTCTCGCCTGAGGTCTCAGCAGTCACCCTGTGTAGGTGGGCACTGAAAAGAGACTTGGAGTTGAAGCTTCCCGAGAGCTGTAAGGCACAGGAACAGTCTGGATAGAGCTGCAATCCTATGAGATTGCATGTAATAAAAATTAAGCTTTCTTCTGAAACAGCTTTGGTTTGCCTCATGGTTCAGAAAGTGCTCTCAGACCAGAAGTCGTGAGATGCCTATCAGGGGCCAGCTTCATCTTACAGCTACCTCCAGAGCCTCTCCTCCCTCAAATGAGGTTTTTCTTAATAAACTGATCTCAGAAAATGAGATTACTTCCATTTCTTTAAAGGGAATAAATTGTTAACTTCAAAAAGTAAAACTTTTTGCACAAAATCAGCAACGCTTCTTCGGTTATCCATGCAAATCAGTGGGAAGAAGAATGGAAAGGTGGAAGTTAAGCAAAGATTTTGAAAAGGTCACTGAAAAAAATAGCTTCAGGTTAAAGAGTGCCTTCACTAGACGGATGTTTGTCTGATGTCACACAAGAACAAACAATCTTCCATGCTACAAACCAGCATGAATTAGAGACGGAAGATTTAGGCAAATGATACACGGCTAGGAACATTAAAAAAAAAAAAAAAAAAATGACTGTGATGAGCCAACTGAGCAAAAAAGCTATTGGAAAAATATTCAAAACACTATTTTTAAAAGATGCACTCATCAAGAGCATTTCATATAACCGAGTTTAAAAGTTCATTTGCTTTAAGTATCAAAAGCATCCGCACCACGAACGAATACATTTTTCCATTATTTAAAGATTGTGGGGGAGAAAAATAAATACAGCCACTGGTTAGTCCCCATGGTAAGCTAATTGAGTTGCAGCCTCTAGGATTTCTCCATTTGGAATAAAAATATTAACTAAAATTAATACTTTTTTTTTAATGAAGCTATTAATAAATGATTCAGACTTCAAACGGATCCTGTGAAGACCTACATTTTAAGCTGCTGAGCACAGAAGTCCAGCTCTTTTTTTTTTTTTTGAACAATAAGCAACTTACAAAAGGAACAATCTAAAGTTAAGCACAAAGAAATTAAAATTAGCCTAACAAAAGAGAGCCCTGCTCGCAGCGCCGTGAGACTGTGCTGATTGCACTCGGGTAAACAGGACCGCTTACGTAAAACTTAAGTCAAATTTGGTGGAAGAAATAATGAAAATGGAGATTATTGGACGGATCTATTTTGAGGACGTTATTCTGGAAGGAAGACTAACTCGTTTTACCCCTGGTTCCAACCAGCACCAGCGTGTTTGCCTTCTCTCCAGCTCCAAAACAATGCTACAACAAGCTGGGAGCCTGAAAACGACCCCAAACACCTGGGGACACAGCTCATCCCCAAACAGCACCCAAAATCCACGTCTTCTGTGCCCAACACTGCTGTTCCTTGCCTGTCTTTCCTCGCCTCGGTGGGATTTCTCTTTCATCCTTAAACCTTCACCCTCGTGCTATCCTGCCTTCAGAGATCTGACTCAGCCAAGCAGCCGATCTTTTCTAAGGCTGCTTTGAAAGAAGCAGCTCAAATAAACGCTTTAAAAATAGCTTGACACTTGGGCGAGGGTCCCCAAGGATGGATAGAGCAATACAGCCTTACCCCGAGAGGGTGTGAGCACAGGTCAGAACCACAAAGCAAAGCCACGCTTTCTATTTTTGCTGTGCTTTTCCTTTCTGCACACGGTTTTCTATCAGGATTAGAGGAGAAGAGCTGAAAACTGCAATGAGAGCTCCTTCCCCATCTCAATTTTCTCTCTTTTTTTTTTTTTTTTTCTCTCCCAAAACTGCATGCAAATAAGGACAACGGTTTGAATGAAATATTTCAACTGTTTTCCCTCTTCTCTTGTTCTGGGCAGTTAGGAAAAATGACATAGATATCCTATCATTAGAGCAATAAGGTCCAAGACCTTGTACCCCAAAGGTTGTTTGCGTTATTTTTCTCTATTTCCAATGACAGAGAAAAGACTTTTGACAAATCCAATGCTCTTCGTAGACTCTAGCATTTCACACTAAACACAGGGAACTTTAAGAGCTCAACACCAACTTCTCCATCCGTGTTTCCCCTCTGGCCAAGTCCATTTACACCGTTTCATGCTATCACAACATTTACTGGCCACATTTAAGAGCCAGCTGCGTACAGGAGGGAGATTTGGATCAGGAGCCAGAAACTCACCTGTAGAAGAGTGCAGGTGGGGTCTGGCAAATGGACAGAGAAAGTTTCAGACCCTGAACCAGGAGTCTGAATGGTTTTCTACTGGATTAACTTGTGCACAAGCAGAAATTCTGTTCTCCATATGAACAAAAAAATCCATTCAAGTTCATAATTTCTTATACACAAGAAGGTGGCTTAAAAACACTCATCGTTATCTCCAATTGGCCTGCAGCTATGCTTTAATTAGATAAATTGTAATAAAGAGTTGCTCCCAAACCCCATACCGTGCATATCTAATACACCTACAAGGCTTAAAAGGGAATAAAAAATAGATGCTGGCCATACACTAGTCCTTCAAAACCAACTACAAAGTTATTTAAAGCAAGTTAGCTGTGGCACCCCATGGTACGCAGTCCTCAACACCACTCTGCTGCTGGGGAAATAGTCAGTGGAGCTGGTTTTTCATGGAAATTTTAAGCTGGTGTATATCTGTAAATAAAATACGATCACCACGTAGTGTCTGTCCACAGATATTCTCCACCGGAGAGCTTCACACCTTCTGCAGCCTCCGTGTTACATTAAGCCTCTGCAATAAGATCCAAAATTGCAGAAAGAACAGAAATAATCCCCCGTTAACCTCCTAACTATACATCTAAATATGCTTATGATAAAGAACTCGTTCTCTTATTGAACGCCTCCCTTGGGCAGCGCAGGAGGAAGGAATCGTGTTATTTCAAAAGCTGCAATTATTTAGCAGTCACACCAAAGTCGGTGCCAGCTTGTTTATGCAGCTCCGATGAAGGATGATGCAGCCGGGGCCTAAATTGAGTTCGCCGTTTCCTTTCCCCCGGCATAGCAAACTGTTTGTCTAAGCTAATAAATGTGCGTATTAACCCAGGCACCTCGCAGGAAGCCTGCTGCGTGCCCCGCTCCATACGCTCTAGTTAAACTAATCGGAGCCGTTTCCTCTTTTTAAGACTTTCAAGAGCCTCTCCCCTTTCAACTGGGATATAACAACTGGGATATATTCCTAAAGCAGCTTTAGGAATCGTGAAGAAGTGCAAAAGCTGGGAAAAGCCACGGCAAGAGCACTCGGTGCATTTATTACGAGTAACGGACGTTTTTCAGTCTTGGACACTGTCCTGGTTTTTAATAGCTGAATTTTGGCAGGTGCATTAATTTGTGTTAACTACGTAGTTTAATGGGAAGCACTCCATAACCAAGCGGAGTTCACCACTCGTTTCATTCAGGACCTTGTACAATGATCAATCAAACCGATGGCCAATCACTCGTCACACCACATCAAAAGCAGAGCCAGAAGGCGAGCAGAACAAAAAAGGTCTAACGCCACCTATTTATCTCGTGTTATAAATGGAGAACGTGGGGAAGCACAAGAGCACATAAGCAGAGGGATTTCTCAGTGCCTTTCAGTCCGATTTTCATCGTCTCGTATCAAGAACAGAATAATTTTGTTGGTGGAGGGGGAAAATGAATTTGTGAGATGCTGCAGCTTTAAGGTCAGAGTCCAGGGGGATGTTTTGCAGGTATCAGAAATGTTGAAATACAGATTATTATTTTTTTTTTGTTGCTAAGTAATGGCACTAATATGTTTTGCAATGAGATCTGCATGTTTGGGCTGGCGTGTAGGAAGTACCAGGATGACTTACGCTCAAGCACTTTGCTGCACAAAGTCTTCTGGAGAGCTCTGCAATAGAGAGCGAATCACTCCAAGGGCAAAGAGAAAGCACTTCTTTTGTCACAATTATATTCACGCTGTTCTTCATTTATAGCACGAGAGATAAAAGACTGAAGTAACCCAGCTACGAGCTCTTCTCTCCCATTGAATCACAAACTAGAAAGAGCTGAACACCCGACGGTCAGGTGAAGCACTGAGCACCACTCCTCTCACAGGAACCTTTCTGCTTAAAACAGTTAAAAGAGAAAAAAATAAAAATAAAAAATAAAGCTTTTCTTTTCAAAAAGCAAGCTGCTTAAAATGTTTGCAGACATCTGTTGTTTTTATTTCTCAAATTCCGCCAGCAATATGGAGAAACTCATTTCATTTTTGTGCCTTCCCTGCTGGGTCCTTTTCCATTTTGGGGGAAGGATGTAATATGCTCTCCTTCTTGGAAAGAGCACGGTGCTAAAAAGTGTTAATATATTTCTTATGGTACAGCATTATGAAAGATTTCTAGCACTGCTACTAGCTGAGGAGCTGCACAGTGAGAGAACATGGACCTCTCTCCTGGGCTGTGCTCTCGTCTTT
Source organism: Anas acuta (assembly GCF_963932015.1). Taxonomy (NCBI): domain Eukaryota; kingdom Metazoa; phylum Chordata; class Aves; order Anseriformes; family Anatidae; genus Anas; species Anas acuta. Next base: position 28,460,984 of record NC_089016.1, on the reverse strand, counting down.
TCCTGCTGGATGCTCATAAAACAGTAAGCTAATCAATATTGAAATGCAAATACATTTAAAGTTATGCAACGATCGGTTAGAAAATAATGCTAACGCTTTGGAAAAATCAGGAATTCATAAATTAAAGGAATTTCTGGAGGCTTGTTTGTTTTGGTTTTATTCCCCCCACCCAAAATAGGACAAAATGAATGCTTCAGTGCCCAGACCTCATTGATGGTCAAACTGATCCACAACAGATAAACCTAAACCTTTTTTTTTTTGTTTTTTAAACCCATGAAGACTTAACACCAAATCCACATCCACAGCAGCTCTTGCACACTCACAACTCATGGTTCTACTTAAAAACAAACTCAAGGTCCTACTGAAAACCAAGCCAAGAAGCAAGCAAGAGTGTATACGAAGCATTCATTCTCTTTTGAATTCAAAGGGATTTGTGTACGAATATTTTCCCCTGAACCTGTAGATCATACCAAGATACAGCAGTTTTCCTGGGATCACCCAAGGGTATCACAGAGCTTGTTAGGCATATTTAGTTTTAATAGAATGGAATTGAAACACCATTATCAGAAACTGGCAACAGTTAAGTTGCACTCAAGTGCTTCTTACAAGTGTCACGTGCTGAGTAAGTTTTTGGTACTCGTGATGTATGGACAAGAATTAAGTTTTCAGAAGGGTCTGAATTGGGCACTCAACCCCCATTCCATTCATTGCTGTACCATTACCAGGATGAGATTCCCTTTACCTGCAAGTTGGCATCCGCCTTATCATTCACAGACTCCATTCAAGGAAAAGACACTTGAAGAAAATGACGCCAAGTCTTCATTCAATCTACAAATCTGTAAATCCTGAAGTTATTCTCCAATAGGAAGCTCCACAGACTAATATAATCTTTCCAAGTGAAAAAAGAAAAATCATTTCATCAGCTTTACATCTGCGTCAGAGACTTTAGCGCTCGCACCTGCTCAAATATTTTGGCTTTTTCGATGGCGCTCAAGTCGTGCCAGGAGATTTTTGATTCATTGAGGGTGCTGGATGAGCCAGTCGTGCTGCTCAGGCTGCTTGGCTGCCTGGTTTTATGTAGTTTAAGGTTAAAATCATCCATCAGAATTGTCAGGCATGTTCCTATGTACCAGGAAAACTGCAAATATCTCTTTGCAAAACGCTGCTGATTCCAATCCTTGCACTGACTCAGCACTGCTCCGGAGAGGCCAGGAATTTAGTTATGCATATGCTATCTTGTAGCCCTTCTTCAAGCGTCCTATTAATAAAATACTCTTCACACATCCGTCTCAGCAAGGACAGCTCCTCTCCCCTTCCATCCCTTGAATCTGTTGCCACGCTTATGTTTTTCCTCTCTTCGTTTGCACTCCTCCAGAAGGCAGAACAAATCTGAGATCAAGAGCAACGGGAATTTACAGTAAAAAAAAAACCTGTCAGAGCTCAGACTGCTTTACCAGGGGGGAACCTGGGGTATTCTGTGGTGTTTTGCAGTTTACTGTTTGTGCCAGCACAGCCCCCCGGTAGTGCCAAGAATTCATCGTTTCTGTCAGAGGGTTACACAGCTCTGCTGGTACTGTGATATTTCCTTTCCTGAACATACAAAACCTTTGAATGAAGCAGCTAATAGCCTGGATCCAGCCTCAAAACATCTCCATAACATTATTTTACTGGTTACGGGGTCTCGAATTTCTCTCATTGGTACTGCACGACCATACCATCCGCCCCATTAGCACGACGCAACAGTAGGTAAATGATTTCCAATAGAAATGTTTTGGCCCCAGATCCGTAAAATTCATTCGAAACCCTGTCCAAATTCATTTTTTGCCTGGATGGAAAAATCTTACTGCCTCCGTGAACCCACTGAACGCCATCGATTATATAATACATTCAAAAAATCCTTTAAGTAAAGTGGGAGTGAACGCTGAAAGAGTTGATTTTATTGATCCATCTCCTCCAGCACCTTCACCGTAGAAAGGCTGGCTACATTTCTACCTATAAATCCCTTATTTCCAGAGGTTGGATCGCCTATCCCACATCAACCCACTGAAAAGAAGTCCCTCAGCATGGCCAAATCGCAATATTCGATTTTTATATTCTAAGGTCACACTACCCCTAATGTTTTTGTATCATGTGAGAACAAGATATGTTTCATCAGCCTTCTGGAAAAGGGTGTCAGGACACCACCTTAGACATTTAGGTTGACTTGTTGGCTCGACAGAGGAGCTGTAGGGACAGATAACCACTGTTGCCATGCCCCAGACTCAAAATCAGACCTGCGAGAAATATAAAGGATAGTACCAATGTTTTAGATTTACACTTTTTTATGGATTAAAATTATAAAAATGAATGGGAGAGATTGGGTTTTACATTCGTATTTCTCATTTTTGCCTGCCAAAAACCATCGTGGGACTGTCACAGATTACTGTGCCAGCTCAGATATACATATGTCCTGTTCCAGAAATAAAAATTAACTCAGACCAAGGAATAATTAGTCTATATTGCATTTAATTTCTCCAACAAGATAGCAAGACCTGAGCAAGTTTAACCCATTCGACAGTGCCAGGTCACGAAGGAACAGAGCCCCAAATAAGTTTTCTAGGGTTCACCAGCTTTGGTAGAGTTGCTGCAACACTTAACCCAGTAAAGATCCAGCTGCTCCTCTGAAGTTTATCATAGCAGGTGGTCTGCTATAGCTCAGAAATTATTTTATGATGGGTACAGGGCTGGATTTGACTGAATATTAGCAGTAGCCTCTAACGGGTTTTGTAAATCTTTCAGTACTCGTGTATTTGTGCAACGTTACCTTAAGCTGCACTCAGAGTATGAGGAGGTTACTCATTTTTCAGGCTTTCACTGCTCTGTCAAACCACATTATGGTGATGCAGTTTTCCTTCTCAATGCTGCTCTCTACCTAAATGATTCACACACAAGAACACGATCCATGCCCGCTTTATTCACTGCTTCCCACGACCTTGATCTCCGAATATCCATTTTGCCGGTGGAATTTATGCAGCAGAGCTCAAAGTAAAACAAGAAAAAACGGATTTGACTGAGATGCAGAGTGCTTACAATCGTTCATTCTTGTCAAAAAGACCGAGGTGATTTCATAAGCCACTTCTCACGCGGCAGCAAACCTTACTTTTGATGTAGCTTTTCTTCCGCGGTGGCGAAACGAAACCAGTGCTAAAAACACTTCATATTAAAAACTCCCTCGTGGAAGGCATTTGTATAGATGACTGCAGTTTGGAAGTATTTTTTGGGTTGCCTATACCTTATACATATGGATGCTTAGTAAAATTTAGCAATAGTTTTTCCTCCAAACACCATGCCAGGCCCATTTTTTTTTCCTTCAGTAGATGCTGTGCTCTTCCCCTACCGTACTGGCACAGCTCTAAGAGCAGCTCGCTCGTTGATGCAATCAAAGGACCATCCAAACAGTAAGGAGGAAGAAAAGAAATGAAGTTCATAGACATTCAAACCTCATCATATGAATTTATGACCATCTACAAAAATGATTTTACAGAATTCAGTTCAGAAACTCCACCAGGACCTGAAATCCCAGACGTTGGACCCACTACCAAAGTGGGCTGAGTATGTAGAAATAGGATGTAGACAAGTTTTCCCTACATTTATGTCACTTTGAGAACATTTAGGCCATTGAGGTAGGGTTTTTTCTCTGCCAAGAACAGCAGACTTTCAAGTCTTGCTCAACAAAACATGGAAAAAGCCATCAAAACCCCTTCTGAGGACAAAAGGATGTAAAAATAAAAAAAGGCACTTCTCAAAGTTAGAAAATACGCAGAAAGGAATTTAGTTAAGCCCCGTTCTAATCTTCAAACATTTGTCTAAACTCTAAATTCCCTAAAGCTACTGAGCATGTAGGTGATTTATATATTAAAAAAGGTGATCTGCACCAGACCTTTTAATATTCAGTACGCAGGGCGACGCGGCTAAAATATTGCCAAATTTTTATCGTGATTTTGCCATGCTACAAAATCACGATTTAGCAAAATTTCTCAGCTCGCCTTGCAAATTCATTCACATCTTGCAATGTTAGGCCTACGTCCAACGCAGGAGTTATTTTTAGCTTTTGAAAAGAAAAAAGGGATTCCATTGTGCAGTACGCTCCATTCCTTGCAAACAGCCTCATTACTTCAAAGATCAAAAGCATCTTGCCACCATGTGATGTAACTAACTTTGATCCGACGCCGTCTACCCAGCTAGACTTCAGAAGAGATAATTATGGGACTTGATTTGCTTTTTTTTTTTTCAAGCACTGCAAATGTCTTGCTTATCCCTCTTTGCACTCCAAACGCTTCAACAATTAAAGGATTACATCAATATTAAAAAATGCAAGTTTGGCAACAAAACGCAGATCAGCGATTTACAGTTTGTTAACTAAACGAGCGTATTAACTCCAAGGAAACCTATCTCCATTTGTATCTAGCACAACAGAAACAAAAGTATGAATTTGTTATGCTGTTTACGAGATACAATTACACGAGAAACTTGGTACATTTGAGAGTTTCCTACTGGTAAGGATGGATTCAACAAATAAATAGATTTGTAGCCCTGCTATATTGCTCTGGAAAAACAGATACCAGGGGATTGTCATCATCATCTGCTGAGTTTTAGCCACTTAATAACATTTGAGTCCTTTGAACAGTTGCTGTTATTAATGCAAACATACATGAACACGACGCTTCGTTTTCAGCTGCCTGTCACAAATGAATGATTTACTCAGGAAAACAAGAAATGCACATAAATATTGTGCCTTTTTTATCTGCTCTGAATTTGTAAATTCCTCGGCAACATATGTGAAAAGGAACTTAGAGAAAAAAATCAACACAGCTCATAGCAACTGCTTCTTTTATATAATACAAACACGGAGTACACTTGAATTGTGTCGTGGCAATGCAGTTTTGGCTTCCTCTTGAGATTGCAAAGAGTCAGCAATTGTGGCATCTGTCATCCTCGTGCAGCTCTAGTTTCATTCTTAGTACTGTCTTGCCATTATGTTCCCTCCTTTTAACGTTTTTCATTTTTGTATTCAACCTTCCAGTCGTGTCATATTGCCATCACATACCTCTCAGAAAGTGCAAGAAAATGTATGCGCTTTTAATTTCTACATGACACTTACAGAAAAAGGCATAATGTAGGTAGAGCTAGATGCATTACACACCAAATGCAGGCAGGAATCAATTTTTCAACAGGTATACAAAGGACCTAGGTGCAAATTTCCTATTAATTTTTACGTGAATCACATGGCCAGAAACAATCTGTGCAAGAATCAACACAACGATCATCCAGCCACAGTTGCTCTTACCAAGAGATACTGCTATTGATGCTGATCCTCTATCATTGGGGAGAAATATTAATCTAATTTCTACTTCCCAATCAACTCTTAGTCACCCACTGCACTCTATATTTGAAGTAAGACATCTTTCGGTTAGACAAGTACATTGCCCAAGAAGTCACCTGCCTTTTTAGTATAATTCCTTATAATGAAAACAATTTCCCAAGTTGAACTTCTGCAATAATAAATCCACGTTTTTATTTTCACCCAGTAAAACAATGTATTCCGCTAATGTACCCAAAGAAACAGAACTGAACCCTCCGTCATCAGTAATTATTATATTTTATTACAGCTAGATAAAAGGATATTGTTGTACAAGCACTGAATATCCTATAATCCAAATTAAGGCAGTATTCACTAATGAATGTATTTTTATGCATAAGCTTTAAAGTCTGAATGTAAAATGAAGAGCACACTGAAATACATTATTGTTTGACTAAGAATTAGCTACGTAATATTTTAGATCTGACTGAACAACACCAAGGTACTCTGCTACTGCTCAAGGGTTTAAATGAAGAAAATAGAAAAAAGGCAGCTCGCAAATTTAAATGTTTCTTATTTCCTTAATATTTGCCATGAAGAAGGGATGTGTGATTTGAGATATCAGAGAAAGCAGGTTCAGTCAGGAGGGTGCTTCCATAAAATTTAACAATAGGAACTCTCAGACCATCGCTGCTGAGTGAGGACTTCCACAAGTGTTAACTTTTGATATTTTAGTGGAAATACTCTAACATGCATTGACTTTTCTTACCTTAATATATTGACAGTCATCCACACACCCTGAAGGACCAACCCTGTTTCTCTGATCCTAATAATATTGCAGAACCATGCAGGAAAAGAGGGCACGTTTGGTGAGCAGCTGCAGACCTGATTTTCACCCATTGTACTTCTCACTTGCTCATCAGTGACATGCATTTTAATAGGAGAAATAAGGCTTCAGGAAGCAGAAACAGAAGGAAGGACCGTTTACAGAACACCGTAGCAGTTAGCATCCAATACCATAGGATATTCAGCAACAAGCTTATAGGACACAGTGGATATATCCAAAGATTTACAGGATTTGGTTTCCATAGGTGTGAATTCCTGATCAAGGTAGAGAAGGAATTTTGCAATTTTTGCAATTACTTGGAATAACGGAAATTAAGTCATTGTGAAAAAGGCAACAATTAGAAATATTCTTGGAGAAGCAAAGCAGGAGCAGTTCACGGACTCACCCATCACTGACAGTTCCGCAGAGCCGCTGCTGTTCTCATTCTTGTAGGTGACGACGCATGTGTATGTCCCTGAATCATCATCGGTCACGTTTGATATGAGTAAGTTACTGCCAGCCAGTAATGAATACTTTTTGGACCTGAAATATCAATATTGGATGTTTGCAGGGCATTAAGATGGGATCTCTATCCAGCAAAACACACATCATAAATTATTCCGCAACTAATTCCCCGCTGCGATTTTTGCTGTTAATAACTTTACACCTCCATTTTAAATACCAGCCTAGGAATCCATTGTAGCAGGCGACATTTATGATCGAATTCCACCCTCAGATTTGGCGTGGATATTAATTACATGGACAGGTAAAAAAAACCTGGTCCAGTGTCATTCATATTTAGGAGAAAATTTCACGGCCTCCAAGTCTACCCCAATGAACTTCCAAGTATTAACGGTTTTGCCTTTAATTTGCTCAAGGTAAATGTTATGATATGAAAGGCACGAAGGGGTGAGGTACCTGATGGGGAGCACTTCCTCTCCTCGCAGCCACGTGAAGGTGGGAGGGGGGTACCCAGAGACACAGCACTCCAAAACAGCATCCTTCCCTTCCATGGCCATCACGTTGGACGGGCGCTGCAGGAAAAATTGCTGCCTGTGCAGACCTGGATCTACGAGAGCAAAAGAGGTAGTTAAGTTAAAAAGAAAAAAAAAAAAAAAAGACATTCTTTTTGTTGGGGAATATATAAACCAGCTGATC